>NW_027466864.1:517500-822500 GCF_046128005.1 Genypterus blacodes | reverse complement strand
CATTTGTTTTTGCAGCGTTTAATTTTTCTCTTGCAGCATTTGTAAGATCATGACATCGCCGGCATCAGAGACCTATGGATTCATTATGATGGAATTATGAGTGATGAGTGGTGAAAGTTTTTGGTAATCCTGAAAATGTTGGTAAATATTACTCCATGGATATCTTTGCTCCCACATTTCCATCCCATTTATCTCTCTCATCATCCTGCTCACCTCTCTGAGTGACACATGTACTGTTCTTTACAGAGAAGTCTTGTTTAGACAGGTAATGGGCTGAGAGAAACACGACCACAGAAACCACTGTTACGCCTGATCTGGTTACACATGCACAGCACCCCTCTGTGTGTGTGTGTGTGTGTGTCTGTGTGTGCAGGCATGTGTGTGTGTGCAAACCGATGTGTCAGTGCATTTTATTCAGTTTATGCAAGTGCTGCTATGATTTGTCATTGGCACAGTGCATATGCATGCAATGTGCATATATTTATTTGGCTGTGCGTGTGTGTGTGTGTGTGTGTGTGTGTGTGAGTGTGTGTGTGTGTGTGTGTGTGTGTGTGTGTGTGTGTGTGTGTGTGTGCACTCACCATACCATACCAGTGGGTTAAATAAGGTTAGAGTTGCTGTGTTTATTTGTTTGCTCAGCAGATGCCCTCATGCAGGCCACTCAGACTCAGTCTCTGCTTCATTTAACACATCCACATATTTACACAGCTGGAAATGAGCTGATAGAGAGACCCTTAGTGTTAATGTGTTAATGTTAGAGAGAGAGTTTGACTTATTTCTTCTCTCTCTCATCCCCCTGCCTGCTCCGTCTAACCTCCAACCATCTCCTCTGTTACCTTCCCCAGTTTTTCCACCACTTGTTCCCCTCGCTCCTACTCCTCCCCCCTCCGTCTCCCTCTCCCACCCTTTGCTTTGCCTCCATACATACAAAAGCCACATGGAGGGTCTGCTTCTAATCTCCACATTCTGGGGTCTCCATTTGTTTTGCTTGTCCTGGGACCTCACAATGCAGTTTCCAGTGCCCAGGACCCACTCAGTGCAGATTTAATTAGATAAAGCCAATGGTAGAAGGGGCTGGAGAAATGAAAATTGGTCATGGGGGTTTTACAAGGAGCCCCGCTTGGTTCCTTGGCACTGCATGAGCCCGACACAACAATACACTTCACACCGAGAGGGGCAATGAGAAACGAGGACGGAAGGAGACGAGAATATAAAATGGAGATGGCATACTTAACTCTACCCTGGTAGTCACTAAGGGAGTGTGTGGCTGCTGTGTTCGCAACCTCATAGGTCGTCGGTGCCACACCTACCCCATAGCATGAGCCTCTGAGCAATAAATGTCTGAAAACGTCTCTGAAACGAGCACGAATCCTGAAAGGCAGATGACAGACGGTGTGTTATGCCTGTGAATAACGTGAACATTATGTTCCTCTGACACAGAAGTATAATACCATCCTTCCACCTATCATAAACATGGATGACAACTGGAAGAACCAAACACACTCTGTATGTTTGTTTGTGGAGTTGGGGAGCGTAAATAATGACTTTGCTTGAAGTTTGGCTATAAAATGGATTTGTTTAGGTAGAGAAAGAACTTAGAGTTACTTCAAATGTCAAAGTAATGCAAAATTACCGTCAGTAATTTAGATGCCAGCTGTTTTTTAAAGCAGGATTTGTAAATGTAGTAGATAAATGTTTTATAAGCTGATCCTTAGCTATGGTTTGTATTTCACTCACTGAAATCTTCTCACCACTTCTATGTCTTTTCTTCCTCTACTTGGATAATAAATATCAGTCTTGACTTTTATTGCTATAACATTGATGTAAAAATAGCATTCGCTAATGGACCATTACCTAATTTTTCAAACGTTCAAATATTGGTGTGTGTATGAGCCTCAAACCCGAGTGGTGGAGCGATCACGTCTTTGGTATGTTGTGGTCGACAATATCGGTTGCAAAGTTCCCAAATCAATTCCAATACGTTTCCATGACTTCTCTGTGGTGTGAGTATTTGCACGGAACTGAAGCAACACAAACCTGTAAGATCAACACACGGCACAATCTATGATAAACAGCCAATAACTCCAGGACACAGACATATTATACATCATGTATTTATTTCCTCTTTCTGTGTTCCCTTCTCATAGTGTAGCTTGGATGGTTTGGAAGATTAAGACAATTAATGTAACGCATTTCAATCACTTTTCCAGATTTTTCACGACCATAGAAACCCTGAAAGTTGGAGGTTTTTTATAGCAGAATGGCACAAAGTAGATCCCAACACCAAACTGCTGCTACTGCTGATTGATGATGAACCTTTTACTTGATTTTCTGTGTTTGCAGAGAAGTTTTTGTAAGACTCTAAATCCTCTAAATGACTGTAATTATTCAGTTTGGTGGAGTTTTTGTTTCCTGTGAATGAAACAGTTTCACATTGAATGAATTTGCCTTCGTAATCTTCAGTGCAACTTAACTGAGTTCATACAGAGTCTGCCAGGCAAAACACAAATCCATTGCACATTTGGGAAAATAGGAATGAACCAATTTTTAATGAGCTGTTTTTGCCCGTTTGTTTCTCAGAAGACGATCTATATAGCTTATACAGACACAGGGAACGATCATAAAAGACTCAGCATTCCATGATTGCAGTCTCTGTCTGAAGGTCACCACCTCCTCTTATTTACTTTGCGTGTTCTGGACACATTACGGCATTATAACAAGTGTTTTTCTTTTATTTCTATCTCATTGATTTTCTTCCAGGTTGGCACCAAAGCGGTATTACTGGGACTAATGAAGCCAATATCTCTACCCCACATCATATCCATCAATCTGCTGTGGACAACCAAAGGTTTTCATTATCCAGCGTCGGAGATTCACATGGATGTCCTGGAGAGGAGTAAAAGGGAAAAAAAGGATGGAAAGGAAAGATACAGGGAAAGACAGATAAAAGGAAATATAAATAGAGAAGAGAGAAGAATGTGTTTCATTTCAGAGTGTGTATTAGACGGAGCAAAGTAAAGTGCTTAGTGGCGGCTGTGACCCTGGGCAGACCCCTGCCATCATGTAACCAGAGCTGCTGGACTGCTTAGCCCGAGCACAAGTATCAGCGAGTGGTGCTGAGGAGAATTACACACAGCACGATTCATCTGGGTTAGATTACAGAGCGCAGGCTGAAGCAGATAGACTCGGAGATTATTGCTTCAGAATTGGCAGGTGGAAGGAAGTTTTGATATTGTCGATGATGATGGTTTTTGATGAACATGATCTTTTTTCCTGTTTCAATCCAAATGAATGATTTCCCTGCACGCGCCTGGTGTTTCTCAACATCTGTGTCCTACACACTCACACACCAGGACGCTGAAGAGCAGCCTCAAGCTACAGATGATGGTTCTGTCCATTATTCTGATGCTATGATGATGATGATGATGATGCAGAGAGTGAATGATTACAGCTTGATTGGCAGCAGAGGCAATGATGAATGATGATTCTCTTACACTCTTTCTTGCTTATTCCTTCCTCTTTCACGACATCATCACTACGGCTGTGGAAATCTTCAAGTCTTTTACTTGTGAACTAATAATGCAGCACTTCAGGAGTCTAATTACCTAAATTTACCAAATACAAATTAAGGACAGAAGAATTTACACCAGATAAGGGGGAAGAGAGGAACAGAAAAGATGGAGAGAAATAAGAAAATAAGAAAAAGATTGACAAGGAAGGCAGCAGAGAATGGGAGAGATATTGATGAAGGGAGGGATGAAACAAAGAAGAAAGAAAAGGAGTGTGAAACTGTGAGATGAGGGAGGATGGACAGCAGCACAAGTTAAGAAGGGAAAAAGAAAGAATAAAGACTGAAGGAAATTTGTAGGAGAGAGAGAGAGAGAGAGAGAGAGAGAGGGGAGGTGAAGTGCAGGAGAGGAAGGACGAGATGAAAAGATGGAGCGGTGAAGTGAAGTGAATGTAAAGAAAGAAAGAAAGAAAGAAAGAAAGAGTCAGGGTCAGTATAGTGAGTTGTGTAAATGTACAGTCCAGTTGTTCTTGTTGGTCCCTCATGAGTTGCAGCCTTGAGATGTTTGATATTTCTCTGAGTTCCGATGAATCCAGGCTCTTTTTCTTTGGAGTCTGATCACATGGTGCTTTCAGGGACGTCTGCTCAACAAGCCACCTCAACTAACCCATGCAGTCAACCCTCTGGATTATTCCTGCTATGATGATGTGCTGCTCTCCCTCCAGCCTTAACAGGGAATTACAGCCAGTTTTGGACAGAATGAGAGTCGCTGGCACACGGCTGCAGTGACTTTGCAGCATCTGGTCAAAACTCGGAGCGCTTGTGCCTCGTGGTTCTCAAACATTGTAAACTTATTATCTCTCACTGCCCTCAAGCTCCCATCTGCGTGTGTCACAGTATATTTTTTAATCTTTCCTTCCTGTTTATCTGTTGTGATTCCTCCACGTTCATCTGTGATCTGGAGGGAACATCAGCCATTCATTTTCCACCTGGCAGAGAATTTAAGAAAATGTTCTCCCATTGTAATATTAAGTGGTTAAAATATCACAAATTCCTGCCATGAAACAGGAAGTGCCCTCTAATGATACAATTAACCGTCTGACACTTTTGAAACCACAACACACTGGGATGGTTTTTCCACCGTGCGACATCACAGGCTTGTTGTTCTGTGTGAAACGTTCCCTGTGTTTATCTTTACAGAATCCAGACCGACTCTCGGTGAAAGGACACGGGCCAAACATCTGCGTGCTGGCACCGGTCAGTGACAGGTCTGCTGCAGATTGGTAATACGCATGGAAAAAAAAACACGCCAGCACACACACACACACACACACATCTTGCACGTGGACAAATGTTTGGCACACAGAAACGGCGGTTGATCCGTGTGTGACAGGTGCTCCATAAGTCCACTTTCGAGCCTTCTGGTGGAGAAGCGTGCGAGACGTTCACACACACCTACCGTCTACTCGCGCCTCACCTTGAGGCTGCCCGACCGCAACCTAAACAAAGTTAAGCACGACAAATCCTGTTACAAAGCTTCTATTTCCTTGAAATTGGAACCTGCAAAATTAGGTTTAGGAATTGCAGCAAAAGCGGCGAAAGCTTATCACCTCATTTCCAGGACCCAGATGTGATTGCTTTAGCTGTGATATTGTTCTAGTTGGCAGCTGCACACACAAGTAAAGATGTTAGTAAGCCTTTCCCCTCATGTTTTCCCTTCTCAGCCCGTGCTTTTCCTTTATGAACGTTGTATTTCTACCCGCTTGAACCGCTTTTCCACTGTTTGGGAATGACGAGGAACACCTGCTGTTCATGCACTGTGCTGAACTCCATTCCAGCGTAAAGATGTTTCTTCCTCTCGCTGTAAAACCTCAAATCTCTCTCTCTTTCTCTCTCGCTCTCTCTTGTTTCTGCTTCTTTTGTTTTCCCTTCCGAGCCTGGCTGCAGTAAAACACATTAAGTGACCAGAACTGATGAGTGTTCATTGCAGAGGTAATAACATCCCGGCCCAGGTTGATATTCGCAGAAAAGCCCGTAATCATAACGTTAAAGGCTCCGGGTAACATTGATCTGACAGCATTGTTTACATGTTCCTTTTTTTCCCCGTGAAAAACAGCAGGTTTGTGTTTGGGCAGATGGACGCTCCCTGGGGATGAAATCAACTCTGCCGTACACCGAGGTCCATGTTTATCTTTGGGCTTTATTAGATGTTGATGTTGGCTGTGTGAGAGAACCACTTGTTTGAAAAAAAATAAAACTATTTTAAAGGGAAAAGAGAGGGGAGAGAGGAGAGGGGGGAAAGGAGAGAGAGAGAGAGAGAGAGAGAGAGAGAGAGAGAGAGAGAGAGGTACATTTTTCGATTTCATCAAATGTACATTGAGATGGAGTTTTTGTGTGCAGAGCTCTGGCCCAGTTAATCAAGAACACACATGAACTCCCAGTCCCTGCTCTGTTTTGCACTTTAAGCAGAGACTCCAGAACTCCATCTTGAAGTGCTGTGAAGAATGTGCAGCAATATTCCAAAAGAAACATAATCAAGTACAACAAAACTATTTTTTTTACTTACCAAAACATGATGTTGCAACAAATCACCATCTTTATCGAATAATCCTGAATTAGAGAGTTTATAAGACGACGCTAAGCAGTATGATTTTCTAAGATACACAAAGGTTGAGGAAGATTATACCCCTTAAGAAATCTCTAACCTAGGAACCTAGAACTTTCTTTTTCTTTTTACCCCGTAAGGATAGTGAACTCCTCACCTCTCAACAACAATGAAAAAAGGATAAGAATAGGTTAGATTTTGCCGAGGCATGTTCGGCCCTGGTGGAGGTATATGCACTCTAGTGAGCGTTTGTCCTGTGCTGGCTCTGCTTGTGTATTTGTGCTATGTCAGCACTTGGAAGAGAAACTGGTTTAAGATACACTTACGACTTTGAGAGATGTTTTTGGTTGTCTTCCCTTCAAACAAACATTGGTCGTGTTTTTTCAAGCCACATGCAGAAAGCTGCCATCATGCCAGTGCACACTGAGGCAACACGGATAATATACTGTATATTTTCAATAATCACCATGGCTCTCTCAGTTTATTATACACACTGTAAGTGATATTTCTTTCATTTCATGATGACATGAGGAGACTTTGTTTGTACCCAACCAGAGGTTCAGTTTCCAAAGGCAGGTGTTTCCAAACTCACCGCCAAATTCATCAATTGGATTTCCAAATGTGTCCATTTTTTACCCAGCAGAGGCGGTGCAAAGGTTACTCTGGCCAGGAAAATCAAAGACAGCAAAGTAACAATTATTGAGTCAAAAGAGGGAGGGGGGGGGCAAAATAAAAGCAAAGAGTGAGCAGGGAGCAGGGAGCTGTGGGGGGAGGAGGGAGGAGGGGGACTGTCAGCTTGCCAGAGGTGCACCTGAGCGCTGTTTAATGATGACTCATGGGAAAACAAACTGTGGGCCCAATGGGCTGAGACCACAGCTGGCAGACCTGTGGCCGCTGCAGCCATGTTGTGTCAAACTGCAGTGATGTGCAGAGACACCAGCGCCTCCTCCAACTAAATGATTTAACGCTACAAATGCTGACGTTGATGTAATGACTGCATTACAAATCAGCACCTGCCGTCTGCACTGTTTAATAAGATTGCGGCCTCACAAAACACACACACACACGCACACACACACTACAAAGTCATCATATATCGACCAGACCAGATCAGCAGAGTCAGAGAAACAGTGAAAGCAGGTGGTAGACAGACACACAGATACACAGTGAATGTCCAAATTGGTAGAGAAAGAGAGAGAGAGAGAGAGAGAGAGAGAGAGTTTGGTGTGTCACCCACATGGTCTACAAAGAACATACTGTATCACACACTCAGCTGCTGCTATTAGGATCCAATATGCCAACATGCAGAAGAGGGACAAACCTGCATGTGTGTGTGTGTGTGTGTGTGTGTGTGTGTGTGTGTGTCTTTCTTTGAATGTGTGTGTGCACATATGCTCTTATGCATACGTGTAACATACATCTGTCCTAATGTGTACATGCAGGTTTTCATGCTTGTTTGGTCTGAGACAGAACATGCTTGTCCGTGAGCCGAGGTTAAGACTCGTGCCAAACTAAACAAAGAGGTGTATCTGTTTCCCCTGTGAGAACCAAACCTGCCAGCACTCTGGAGTCCACTGACTTTGGGTCAAACATGCTCTGTTTGTGCACAGTAGTAAACCCTGTAGGGGTTTACTACTATGGCACACACTGCTTCGACTTAACAAGTTGAAAAGTTGGACTTATTTTGCTGTGTAAGTATTTACATTACGATCATTTGGCAGACGCTTTTATCCAAAGCGACTTACATTACATTACCACCCTTCGCAGAGGGGGGAGCAATTGAGGGTTCGGTGCCTTGCTCAGGGGCAGGGGCTCGAACCGGCGACCCTCTGGTTCCCAAGCGGAAGCTCTACCCACTGAGCTACTGCCTCCCTTAGGAGGATTTAGGCTGCAGAAACTTCACCTGCTCCATTGTTTTGCACTTTTAGTTCAGGCTCCAGAACTCTAGAATACAGTCAGTCATGTAAGTATTGTTGAGAATAGGCAGGGATGTTACAATGAAAATAAATATAATGCAGCAAAAGGATTTATTTTACTCACAAAAGCAGCACAAAATAACAGAAGTGTACAACAGAACAGGATTGAAGGAGCTGGTATTCGGTATATTGCATAATATTTCAAGCCTTAAGGGATAATTAGAGATTCTGTAACAACATAAGAACACCCTGAGGAGTATTATCAGATGTTGAGGAGAATTATACCCCTCAGAGGCTTTTATTCATTCATGATGTACCAACAAAGTATTATTTATGGCCTTCATGCTCAATCCTCAGGGTTTATTTACCTGCTTTGCACTTCTGTTCTGTGTGTGTGTGTGTGTGTGTGTGTGTGTGTGTGTGTGTGTGTGTGTGTGTGTGTGTGTGTATGGAGGCTAGTGTATAAATGGAATGTGAAAGGCAAAAGGGTGGGCTGGGGGAGTTAATGTACACAAGGTTAAAGTCAGTCAGCCAGTAAAGATTAATAAGCATCCCTTAATGTTTCCTTAACTTAAGTGAACACGTCGGTCATGTTGTCCATCCAGACCTCCATCACACTGCTTCGCACACCATAAACACACTCTTCACAGCTGTTTGATGGCTCATCCACAGGTTATGGATGTGATCAAGCTTTTCGGCCTCCCACAGTTCATGACTTTCAAATGTCATGACACACACACACACACTGGCGCTCATGTGCTGTGTGTGTCTCCTTCCCCTTCCCCTTCTGTGGCCCATGAAATCAAGGTGCTGATGAGCAGCTCCTATCAGCAGATGCCATCTTGGCCTTGTCATCGGTGGCTTGCCTGGTCAGAGCGAAGGGAGCTGACGGCTTCACCTTTCAAAGGCTCTTTGCCAGCCGCTTGCCTCCCCTCAAATTCCTTCGCTCTCCATCTCTTTATGGTACATTTATTACTTGCACTTAGATAATATCCTGTCTGATCGTCTCCCCCCGCCCCCTCCTACCCCCCTTTAGGTCAAATTGCACTGACCCCGAAACCATCAGACTTTAGAATAAGTACAGGTGATGAAAACTTCACATCACCATCAGCGACCACCATTTTCATTATTCCCCTTCAGGTTTCTCATGAGAATGGTTTCATTGGTGTAACAGGTAGACTTAAGGCTGGTACTTATTCATGTAGAGCCCTGAATGTGTGTGTAAGTTCAACATATTTCCTCCATTTCACTGTGTTGTTGTGTTTTTGCTGCTCTTACGACATCACAAATATAGGAATGAGGTCTGTACAGATGTCTGAGCGGCTATGTTATATATATATGGTCATTCTTGCTGATTTTACAATACCCATAATCCATAGCGTGCCTCCTTTAGATCCTTTAGGTCCAAGCATCAAACATTTTTACCTGTAAATCAAAGCTATCAAACTGTAGTGTGCATAACTATAAAAACAAGAACATTATTTTGTACCGCATTACTGCCTGAGTGTGTTTATGAACACATACGCATCGGTACATCTGGTGCTCAAGTGTGTGCATACATGTTTGTCTGCTTTTGTCTATCCAAACTGTGTGTTTGTGTCTGCATCTGGCACACACTGTTTCATCTGGTCTTGAAATGCGATTGCGGGCAGTCGGTTTGTGTGTGTGCGTGTGTGTGTGTGCGTGTGTGTGTGTGTGTGTGTGTGTGTGGGTATGTGTGTGTGTGTACGTGTCGAAACCCAAATGTGTCAGTGTCAGCATGGCGCAGGAGGACGGGGCTGAGCGTTGTGCCCGTCTGGACCCTCTGGTCTCCTACAGGATACGAAAACAGCGGCAGACGTGTGCAGAAGACACCTGGTACCTGTTTCCTCTTCAAACGCTGGAAGAAAAACAAACACCTGAGCGGGAAGTCGGGGGATTTTCCCACAGCCATGACGTCAAACTGGGGCCTCTGGTCCTCGTCGCTCCGCAGAACTGACACTTCAGAGAGAGCGAGAGAAACGTAAGGAATGTAGGCTAGCAGAGGGAATACTGAGCGAGCGAGAGCTGCACAGAAACACACACCGCTTACACTCAGATTCCCAGGGACCAAACCGTGCATCGCCATAAAGTGTAATATTCAGCCTCTCTTGCTCTAAGATGACATCAGACAAAGGGCAGAACCTTCTCCAATAACTCTGTTTGCTGAGACCTTAAGCCAATTTGTCATCTTATTGGCACGCATCAACACAAACTCCAAACAATGGCTCCCTAATACGCTCAGTCCCTGGAGGCTCTGTGCTAAACTGCTGCAGTTGTTTCATGACACACTTCAAATCACTCGCCGGCATCTCGCCCCCGCGGGAAAGTAATCAAGACAGGAATGATGCATCACCCTGTCGCCTCACGCCACAGTTCAGGGTGTCACAGTCCATTTTCCACCCTGCAATGGCAGCGAGAGAGACGGGGACAGGGGGCCGCACATATCCTCATGCAGTGTGTGTGTGTGTATGTGTGTGTGTGTGTGTGTGTGTGTGTGTGTGTGTGTGTGTGTGTGTGTGTGTGTGTGTGTGAGGATTCAGCTAAATCCATAAATCCATGTTTCGTTCGTTCGTTCGTTCGTTCGTTCGTTCGTTCGTTCGTTCGTTCGTTCGTTCGTTCGTTCGTTCGTTCGTTCGTTCGTTCGTTCGTTCGTTCGTTCGTTCGTTCGTTCGTTCTTTCTTTCTTTCTTTCTTTCTTCATCATGAGTACTTCTATTATACTGTAAATACTTCAATTCACTTCATTTCTAATACTCGCTGTAGTATCATTTTTACTTGATGATTGAGTACTTTTGAGTGATAGCCAACTCTGATCTATAGTAGGCAATTGCTGAATCCTGAGTATTGTATCTTGTAACGTATGCTGGTAATCAGTATTCGCCATGAATTGGTTGATAGTACTTCATCTCCAGTGTGGCACAAATGGTAGAGGAGAGTCGTCGTGGAAACATTTCTAGGCTTACATACATTAAACGTCACACAATGTTCAAGTATTTCATTATCAAAAGCATCACATATTCATGATTTGCAGCTGCGAACAGAGAACCTGTATTCATGTATCTTGGTAAACATGCTAAAGAACTTCAAAAGCTTAAATCAAGCCAGTATGTTAGGAACAAAAGAGCAAGCATGTCCTCCTGGCCACGATAAAGTCTGGAGCGGGAGCCATCGTTGCACGGCAGACGGCTGCAGGGCCTGAGACTGTGTGGGGGCGTGACGGCCACACACACTCCCCCGTAGATGTAACACACACACACACACACGTACACACACACACACACACATACACACACACACATACACAAGCAACACAACAGCATTACTCCGGTGTCCAGAGTTGAAGAAAGACAGAGATCAAAACTTTAACTTGCAGATATCACAGATCTATAAATAGTTCCGATTTCATTATGAGGCCTGTTCATGCATGACAACATGAAAGAGAAGCTGAGTTTCCTCTAAAGATTCCAAGCAGCGAGGGACAAATGAGTGAGCATGGTGGTCACAACCGCAGATCCACTGCTTCCTCCATCGCCGCCCCTTCATCCTGTTCACGCGGGGCGACCTCACCACACAGGAGGATGACTACTCTGCTCTGAAATCAATCTGATTCACCTCCATGGGCTACAGATGGAGCTTTTGTGGAAAATTGCACTTTCTAATGCTGCACGGCCCGAAAGAGAAGCAAACAAGTCTCTACGAGGTCCAAACACACACACACAGAGACGCTCACACGCACATACAGACAGGAGGAGGGTTCACAGACAGATCAGACTAGATGGAGGTCTCTACCTGCACTCCAGGAAATTGATTTTCTATTGAGTCTCTGTGTGTTCTAAGTCACTGAGCCTGTCTGAGCCAAAGACAGGAAGTGACTGGATGATGAGACTTAGCCAACTTTGACTTCAAAATCAATGTTTCTATCTAAATGTCATATTACAAGACATGGCAGATGTTCAGACAGTAAAGATCTGGTGTATGTTTTGAAGTTGTGTTGTCTCTAAACTGAATTTCCACCCATGTTAAAAAAAGTACATTACTTTATTTAAGTATATTTCTGTGAACATTGCAGTGCAGCAAGCGTGTGAGACTTGGCGTTTCCAGAATAGCCTCGTCTGTAGGTGTTCTCACAGCACAAAGAGCCTCACAGGGTGATCAGATCGCTGTAAAGAGATATTAAAGCACACGTCCTGCTGTTTTGTTACTCTGTGGGTCGTACCTGTGGGGGGTCGTGTGTGGGGTAGTCTGTGCTCGTGGATGCTCACACTGCATGAGCATTTGTGCATCATCGGGCCTAGCAGAGATATATATGTGTGTGTGTGTTGGGGACTGCCTGGGGTATTTGACAGAGCTAGTAAACAGTTAGGAGAGTAGTGATTAAACAGGTTAATGCCTATTTCATCACTGCTGCTGGCTGATTAAGCCCCGCCCACCCTTGGAGGCCAGCTTGTTAACCTAATATTAGTGTTAATGTGCTTTTAGACAGACCTGAGTGTGTGTGTGTGTGTGTGGGGGGGGGGGGGGGGGGGGGGGGGGGTTTGGTTTGGTTGAACCAAACAAGGCATTGTCATTCCAGTCCCCCTCTCCATTACATCATCCCGTGTTGCTTTGCTGGCCGCTCTTCGTCGTTGGAGCGGATGAAACGAGTAACTCCACGTGAAGAAGAGCGCTCTAGTTTTAAATGGGAATCTGCGTAAACATGGAGGGTTATGAAGCATTTAATTTTATAGACAAAACAGCTGCAGGGAGCGTCTAGCCTTTTCTCTTTACTGGAATGAGACGTGACTGACAGAAGACGGCTCCTTATGTAACTACAGAGACTGTTCGGTGTTAGGCGCGCGTCATATTTAATGAGGTAAATATGGAAATTAGCGAATCGTAAAAGATGCCGCCTACAGTCTTGTCAAAGGTGTTGTGCTGTTTCCACTTTCACTAATTTGAAACAGTGGACTTAATGTCAGAATCCATCGTTCATGCACATCATCAGCCTCATTCTGTATGCAACAAGGCCTAGAGACAGAGACAGGGACAGAGACAGACAGGGACAGAGACTGGGGCAGGGCCAGGGAAAGAGACAGAGACATGAATACAAATCAATAGCACCTGTATGGTGTGAGTGTCTACAGGAGCACATAGAGAGCTTAAAGACACATACAGTAAAGTTTGACTTGAAGATTAAACGGAGGGCAATGTGCATGTGTTTTAGAGGAGCTTTACGTGTGTGTGTGTGTGTGTGTGTGTGTGTGTGTGTGTGTGTGTGTGTGTGTGTGTGTTTGTGTGTAATTAGCTCCATGGTCACTAGAGGTGATGCAGGGATCAGACCCTGGAATCTCCTCCCTCATGTCTGCCTCTGCATTTTTTCCCGTCTTCAGAAATCCTCACACACTCGGAGCGTCTGAGCCCCTGCAGCCCAGTCTTCATTACCTTCCAGCCCCCCTGAGGGCCGCGAGGAGGTGGGGGGGAGATGGAGGGAGAGTGGGGGGTAGGGGGGGGTGGCAGACAGAGCTCACTCTCCCCTCTATCCCGAGCCCTGGGGCCGCTTTGGAATTTACACCCCTGGCCCTGAGAACGGACAGGATCCACACTCCTCCACTCTGCCATTGTTGGGGGGGAGGAGGGAAGCAGTAGGCTGACATATAGGAGGAGGAGGAGGAAGAGGAGGAGGAGGAGGAGAGTGGGAACACACAGAGAGGAGAAATGAAACTGGTTTCCCTTGTCTTTTTCCTGGGGGGGGGTCGGCTTCTCAATGCTGGAGGGATGAAGCTCAGCACGAGAACAGGAACAACCACGTCTCATTGCACAGACTCTCTCTCTCTCTCTCTCTCTCTCTCTCTCTCTCTCTCTCTCTCTCTCTCTCTCTCTCTCTCTCTCTCCGTCTTCTCTCCCTCCCTCACGCTGACTCAACCAAAAAACGGGGCAAAATTGTACCAGAATGAGGTGTTTAAGGTTGATCATTTCCTCTCACATAAAGGGCCACATTACACCTATAATAGCTTGAACGACGGCAAGGTGAAAATGAGATTGGATCCGTCACTGGCTGGCTGAGCTGCAGCGTTACACGGGACGGGGAGTCTATTATAAATACTTCTGTGGCGAAATTTACATTGTTCAGATATCATTAGTTCACGCTCGCCGTGTGTGTCTCTCCCTGCGTGTGTGTCTGTGTCTGCTGCCAAAGAGGGCCCATAAAAAAGCACTTCCCCTGTAATTGAGGATAGTATCATTCCCTCCCTGTTAAAAACAAACAGAGCAGTGAGAGAGCGAGAGAGAGAGAGAGAGAGAGAGAGAGAGAGAGAGAGAGAGAGAGCGAGCGAGCGATCTCCTACCACCTGAGGTCTGTGTGCGTGCTGGCCTGCTAACCATGGGTAAACACAGTAAATGGTTTTGACTGTAAAAGCTTAAGTTCGGCTGCCCTTTCTCACGAGGAGGGAGTGAGCGAGCGAGTGAGCGAGCGAGCGAGTCCTGTGCTCCCAACCAGCCGGGCCAAGACAAGGAGACAAGCGCCCTACGAAATTCCAGTTCAATGAAGGATGGATCGGAGTTATCAGTGTCCGTGTTGACGTAATCGGTCTTGGGAGGATCCTACCTGGTGCCTTTGTAAATGTTAACCGTGATCTAAGATGAATCACTGCAGCCTCACTTGTTTCTGTTCTCGGTATCTGAGTGTAAATCTTTGAATTTGCTGAGGGTTCTAGATCAAAAGTGAAATAAAAGCCAAGCTCTCCCGAGGTCTGGTACAGTCGGTCCATATTTCTGAGAGATTCTGTCGAGCCTTGAAGCTATCAACACCTGTGTTTAATTCTATTTACGTGAGAGCTACCCACGCAAGTCTACTTAATGCTGTGTCAAGCCGACTCATTGTGCAATGTTTACACCAATACAGTGGAACACGGGGCCCCATTGTGCCTGCTCCTGGCCCTATAGCTTGCGATCTGAGTTATACCACCGGCTGGGCCAGAGTGCCCCATTAGCTTAATGGCTGTCTAGGATTTCACAGGGGATGCATTGCTGTTATGGCTGAGAGCTTTGCGTTTCCCTTTTTATGGCTCCTTCGGATTCACAACACCCAGAAATAGGGGCTAGGGAGGAGGAGGAGGTAGAGGTGGAGGAGGAAGACATGGGGAAAACAAAACAAAACAAACATCCAGGCAACTTTACACCAGCTGGGGCCAGGCCAGGGCAGGCAAGGCAGGCAGGGAGGGAGGGAGGCATGGTGCAGGGAAGATGAAGGAGAGACAAATTTGGGTGGAAATGATGAAAAGAGGCGAGAGTGTGGCTGAGATGCAACGATAAGAGAACGTCAGAGTTCCTCTTTATGTGTCTCTCATGGGGATTGGTTGACTTTACATGACCCGATTCTCTTTCCCAGCACAGCGTTGACCTTTGACCTCAGTGACTTCCCCTGCTGGTAAAGAAGCAACAGGGGCAGAGGGTCAAGTTCCACTTCGGCCAAGTGGTCCATGTGTGTGGGTGACGTTCAGGTTTTCATTTGTTGGACTCTGGCTGATGTTGTTTCAGCACAGAAAGATCAGCTGTGGTCTCGCTCTCATCCTCTGACAATATACTTATATTAAAACTCTAAGATTTATCTGTTGTCTGGTCCAGATGGAGTGTTGGATTGATGGCTGATGCCTCTGCAGACAGACGTTGATTGTTAGCTCCGTTTCCACAAGCATTCCTTTATCATGAAACCACTCCGGTTTGACGTACGCAAGCATTTGGATGCCACAGATAAGAATGTGCCACACATATAAGAATATTACACCTTATTGCCCTTATTGTTAGATTACATGGAGTCATTTGATGCTTTAACCCTCAAATGAGCGTGTTTGTCTGTTGGGTCAAATGTTTTGGTCGACCTAAGGACGGGTAGTGTATTATCTGAGTGGCACATATTGGGCGAAGGGTCAAAGCTATTGAGAATAACCTCCCCTGACATATACGTCTGTCCTGCTCCAAACAGTAACGTGATACTTTTATGGGGCTCTGTGTGGATGGTGAACTCAGTAACTGGCCATCTGGTGGGTATTAGGGGAAAATGATTGTGATGAATTGGCTTTTATATGAAGATGAGTCAGGCGTTAGTTAGGATGATACTGTACTGAGACATGACTTATGATGGAAGACATGCCAGTGACTGTTTTTTAAAGATGTTTTAGAGTCTCCTTCATACACTCTGTCATAGCGCTGTGATGTGCTCCACTCATAAAGAATTTGAGTTTGGAAAAGGGATCACATGATCCTCTCACTACTGTTCAACACAGAGATGACCTGTGAAGGGAACACGTGCTTTGCAGCGATGTTTCCCCTTATTTTTATTGCGTAATATAGTCGGGGGAATGTGTTTACTAAACCAAATCCACATGTACTGTACTGTGTGTGATTTGTCGTTTAACATGTTGATGTCAACGCCTTGCAACACATTTTATTTTACCTGCCTAAACACTTAAGACACAACCGCAAAGTATGAGGTGAGTGGATAAACGTGTTTCTTTCCACATTTCAAACAACAATAAACACAGAAATATGTTGATGTTGTTAATAAATCTCCCTTAATTTTCTTAAACTCTGGCTTTCTTTCTTTGAAAATGTATTTTCAGAACTCTCTCCATTTAGATTTATGGTGTTTTGTTTTGTTTTTTACATCAGGGAATCAAACTTGGGTGTCAAAGTACGATTTTCAAACTTGTAATTGAAAATAGTTTGCTTGTCGATGATTTATCAAGACTTTTATTTTGAAAACTGATAGCAATGCTCAGAAATAGGGATTCATCAGCGTTTCGTACAACTGGCAAAAACATTAATTTGGAATAGACATGAAGGACGATGTATTGTGACTGTCACAGTGGGCATCTGCTCATATTTAGAAAACATAGTGGCAATGATTTACCACTTAACAATTATAGATGAGAAGAAGGCTGGATGAAGAAAAGATATTAAGACAGATGAGATATTTAAGGCGGCGCAGCTCGTTTTCTTCATCATGTTTACATCTGTGTGCCAGGAGCATTTTCTCTTGCATCTTGTGACAAACTTGCTTTGATATGTGTAGCATGGGACAGTGTGGTTATTGAACTTCAGTGAGCATCTGCTTGTCATTGAGAACATATGACTGTGATTTATGACTTAGCTATAACAACAAGATGTGAATGTGATGGGATAAGAGGTGACACCAGGGAATCATAAAAAGACTGAAAAACAATCCGGTTTGGCCTCGTATTTATCTATTTGGGCCAGAATCAGAAATGTCATAGTTTGTAGTCAAAATCTAATGATGAAAATTCAACCGTACAAATTATCACAAGGCTCTAAATGTGCGTGAAAGACCAGAAATGCAAAGGGACTCTCATTAAAGGAGACAGATGTTGTTATAGCGCAGCCATAATTCAGCAGGCACTGATCCGATGTGTGTGTCTGTGTGAGTTAACATGTTGGGAACTTTCATTGCTCAAGTTTGTTAAAGGAAATGTCTTTCATTTTTTTGGAGAGCCAAAAGGAAAAGCGTTCAGGAGCAGCAGTGTGATGACAGATTGTAATGTAGCTTTTATAGTCGTCGTATAATATATTATTATTATATCACATCTGTGAATATAATTGTCATGAATACACAGAAGCATTGTTCATTTCAAATATGGAGAAAGATCCATTACAAATGGGAAAGATCCTCCCAAAATTTGGTTTGGATGAAGCTGCCCATCCTCTTCAAGCACTGCAGTAATACAGTCATTTCATGCACAGATGTTTGACACAAATATAATCGTATTCCTGCTGTCTAAATAAAAAGCAATATGTTTCTAACAATACGTAAATGTGTAAAACAATCCAATGCAGAGTTTTCTGTTTTCTACATTCCATTTTTCCAATTGAATTGAATTTTAATATGAAAATGTTTATTTCAAATGATTTCAAGTTTACGATTTATTACCAATTCATTGCTTCATTGCAGCATGAAGTGCTCAAGTGTCAGAGTCTAAATGCAAATGCACCCCAGTCAAATTAATTTTAACTACATATCATAGCATTATTTTAATGAAACAACACAACACAGCAGAGCGCAGAGAAGCTCTTAACTAAGTGCAATAAAAACAGTATGACGGTTCAATTAAAGATGACTGGAACCCAATAAAAACGTATACTGGAGAAGATAGTCATACATGTACCATCATGTCTAAATGAACCAGGAGCTTTCTAAACAAGCAGAGGATTCACTGAGGAAGGATTCCCAGTGAATCATCACTTTTCCTGTAACAGAGCCGCTGTTGGGCGACCACACATCTGGACGTCAAAAAACACTTATCTGTCTCTCTAACACACACACACACACACACACACACACACACACAGACACACATACACACACACACACACATACTGAGCTTTCTGCTTTCTCACCAACTCACCAGGAAAGTGACACTGTTTGGTTGATGTAAAACAAAGTATCAGTGTCATTATCAGTTCTATCTTTGTTAAAGCCTCTCTCGCTCTCCACCCTAAGACCCTAAAAACCCTTTAAAAGCCTCCAGCCCCCACAATCTGATAAAAGATGAGTTCTCTGCAGCACGCATGTCCTGCTGATGTACTGGAGGATAGTTGTGTGATGGAGAGCCTCTACAGTGGGGCCGGGATAATGTGGAGTCGATTAGCAGCTGGGTCAGATCAACACCTCAGTGTCTGTTCACCTTCAGAGACAGTTGAGGTCCATTTACTTGATATTACTGAACTGGACATCACTATTGCCCACTCAGTACTCATAAAAGACATAAGAAGAAAGAACAGCATGCAGCATGGATGTTAAATACGTCTGGTCACTGGTCACTTATTAGCAGAGGTGGAGTTTATTTAGCGGTAAAAAGACGGTATGAAAGGAGATTGTATAGTGTTATATTTGGTTCAATTACAGCCAAGGGGAGGATAAAAGAGAAGATGAAGATTGGCCTTGGAGTCTGAAAGTGCAAAATCACTCCATGCTGAGACCATTCACCTTAGATGTTCTCCTCCATTTGAGGCTTTTAGTTATATTAAGCACTTTCATCCTCTTTCTTGTGTCCATCTTTGGCTTATTCCTTCAAAAGCGAAGCCTGCTGGTGGGTTTGGCTCTCTGGTTTAGTGTCTACTACCATGAACTGTAATTATCTGGAAGTGGGATAGCTAAGAGCCATAAATGGCCGCATTCACATCCCTCACCAAAGCTGACGTCAGTCTTGGGTACCACCACAAAGCACCGTAGCAGCATACTTTGATCTGGTAAATAACACTGGTGGTTTGTGATTTGACAGACTTGAGTGTGAGAGGCATGGTACAGAATAACATTTAGACAGATTTGATCAAGATACGGTCTACCTCATCTGCTGCAGGGATTTAGCAAGCTACTTATTGTCAAAATAACAGATGTGTGCTGTAGTTCAGTGGAAATCCTTTTGTATCAGGAAATGGGTGATTACTTATTCTGTTTCAATGGAGCGTCTTCGTACTCTCCCAAAAACCCCACATCTCCTTCTGTAATGTTTGATTTTACATGTGCAATGGCTGGAACAAGTTCAGTGGGTGTGGCCTATTCTTCAAAGTGCGCTGTATTTCACGGCTGAATAAGTCTACTATAACCAAATGTACAAAAACAGCAACAGCAACAACCCAAACAACCCCACGCTGCAAGGATCTGTACACAATCCCTCGAAGCAGAAAGTGTCCCAGTTCTTCCATGGCCTGTATCCTTGCCAGACCTGTCCCCCATTGAGCATGTTTGGGATGATACGACATCCGCGTGTTCCAGTTCCCACCAATGCCCAACAACTGTGTCCTAGTCCTTCGTCCATGGCAAACTTGACCCTCTACATTGCTCGTGAGTGAGGAATCTCGTCCTTTTGGAAAAGATGAGCTCAGTGTCACAAATAACCTTTTATCTCCTACCGGCAATAACAGTCAGAGGGGTCAGAGCTGCACTATCAGACTGGACTCTTGACCTTGCCTGATCGCCCTGGAGCACCGGAGCCCCCCGGTCACCAGCCACAACAGCTTCAGACCACTTCATCCAGTCTGTATCGAGAGGGAGAGATTATAAGTGTTGAAGCTGGGAGGGTTGCAACAGAAAGTAACTGCGTACTGCCTCTTTTTTGTTCCTGATGGTGGTTTGTACACCCAGCTTCCTTCCCTCTCTCTCTCTCTCTCTCTCTCTCTCTCTCTCTCTCTCTCTCTCTCTCTCTCTCTCTCTGTCTTCAAGCTTACTACTCCAACACCTCACACATCAGGGAGCGGCGCTAATCTTTTTGACCTGCCACATCCTCCACTGGCTCTTCCGTCAGCTGAAGTAGGGGCTCCGCTGCGTTGTGTGTGTGTCCGGCGGTATGCGTATGTGTGTGTGTGTGTGTGTGTGTGTGTGTGTGTGTGTGTGTGTGTGTGTGTGTGTGTGTGTGTTTGTTTGGGGGAAGTCTGTGACAAGGTGATGCTTGTTGTGATAGTTGCGTGTCTGTCTGTTGTTGCGTGCGCTCAGGCCTGTTTTTGCGAGCTGCAGGGTCGTTGAGCTCTTGGTCGTGAAAGTAACATCAGCACACGGTTTTCCTTTTGAACAGCTTGTACGGCAAACACAGTGAAAGGCACGAGATAAATTCTGTTCTAATTGATAATAATACCAACTCACTGCCTCCAAATGTCAGGTAATTAAAGATCAAAGCACATTAGCTACAAGTCTCTGATTCAGATTGTGCTATTTTGATCACAGGCCACAAAATGTCTTGACATCTCCCTGTTTATCTTAGTAATTAGGTGCATCAACTTGCATTCAGTTCAATCTTCTTCAAGGACCTTTTAGTAATTCTGACCTTTAAACATAATTGCAAAACTACCAGCCTATAAATGGGGAATGTAGGCAAATGAAAAAGCATATACCAAAGCACATCAATTTAGAAAAAAAAGGGGGAGGACAGAGGGGGAGGAAGCCATGTAAGGTAACTTGGAACTGAATGGTGTGTGTGTGTGTGTGTGTGTGTGTGTGTGTGTGTGTGGGTGTATGTGTGTGTGTGTGTGTGTGTGTGTGTGTGTGTGTGTGTGTGTGTGTGTGTGTGTGTGTGTGTGTGTGTGTTTGAAGGGCCAGTCCTGTGTTGATTTATGAGCTGAGAGCAAATTCTATCTCTAACTGACTTTTACACTTTGTCAAGGTGATAAACGAGCAGGTCACACACTTTCACCCCTAAATGAGGAGAGACCCCCCCCCCGCCCCTTATACACACACACACACACAGACCCATGCTAACACACACACTACATATACGTACAGTACAGTTACACACGCACAGACACACAGACTCATTCGCGTCACCATGTATGTACTCATAAACACGTGCAAAAAACAATCCACCCGGTCCCATAAACACACATTCACACACACTTCTCACTCATTAATCCCTCCCCCCCCCCCTCCACCCCCAAAGCCACCGTCCACTGACAGGCACTCACCCTGACTTCTCTCTGACACGTCCCCCGGGGTCAAAGGCCACCTCAGTAGTGTGAAGAGCAGGCGGGTGTTGAGGGGCCCGTGGTGCGGTTTTGGGCCGGTTGTGGGGAGGGGGTGGTCTTAGACGTGGTTCCTTCTGGAGCAAAGGGCCGGGGGGACTGAAAGGGGGCACGTTGTTGAAGAATACTCGTGATAATGATGTTATTTGGGCACTGGCAGGGCCTGCTCAGCAGCTGTTGACAGTAATGATGTAGTGCGAGTGCGTGTGTCTGTGTGTGTATATGTAATTAATGATTCTCACAGCTCTCCTACATACCAGCTGCTGACTGAGGCAGGAAGTGGATGATTGATGGGAATTATTGATACCTTTCTCCCTCATACACACACACACACACACACACACACACACACACACACACACACACACGTAGCGGTGCCATATTGCTCAGATAGAGTTTTTAGTTTGTTGCTTTTTCTCCAGCTCATCATGAATGGACTCATCAGTCACTGGTGAAGGAATCTCCCATATGCTGCATTTTTCTCATACACTCAGCCTGCAGTCATTTTTGCCAAACATACAAATTCCCAATGTGTGTACATTAACAGAACAGATGGGATGGGCAGGCACTGGAGGAGAGCAGGTACACGCCCGGTCATCAATGGTTGGTAAGCCAGTATAGGTTTCCTTTATGTGTTCCGTTGATGTTGGTAGACAGTAGTAAGCTGGTCCCTGGGTGTTGTAGTAGAAAATCTAGGCTTGTTCGGCCTTGGCAGAGGTATGCCAAGGCCATGGTCTGGTGTGACGTGCATAACCTGTTCATCCATGGAAATCCATCCACTTTGAATGTATGAATTACATAACATATTAATTGCTGATACTCATGTTTGAGCACTTTGTCACTGAGGACCCTAGGTCCTGTAATGTGAGCGCTAAAGCTCTTGGCACTTGAACTGGCCTCTGATCTTATCTGGACCTGGAGTTACATAACCATGCAGGATCGCCACTGACATCATAGGATCAAATCAGTGTAGAGAAGAAGATGGAAAAGGGATGAAGATGAGCTTTAAAAAGGTTAAAGATGGAGAGAGAAAGACGTCTTCCATGGATCTTCTTCAGGCTACTCTCGCATGTGTGTACTGCGTGTGTGTGTGTGTGTGTGGGTGTGTGTGTGTGTATTTACAGTAAAACAGGTTCTGGAACATGTGGCTGCTATTATCGCCACAATCTGCGGTCAGTGCAGCGAAATCGCTCCGTTTTTGTGTGTTTGTCTACGGCTCATCTAAGCTGTTTTGAGTGCCATGTTTAACTGTTGTGTTGCATATGGCAGCCTTCAGAGCACTGCAGTACCTTACAGCAGGGGCAGGCCCAAAAGAGCGTTTGATCTGGAAAGCGTGCGGGTCAACGCTCCATAAATCCACATTTACCTACTCAGGAGGAGAGAGAGAGAGAGAGAGAGAGGAAGAGAGAGAGAGGGGTTAGTGTAGTTAATTGCATTTCCCTGTTGCTCTCTCTCTCTCTGTCTGTCTCTCTCTCTCGATCTTTTTCCCCCTCCCTCCTCATCATGATGTTTTCAAGTCATTCACGTTATTCACTCGTGCAGTCTAATCATTTCTTCCGCCATGTTAAAGCAAAGTAGAAGTCAGGTAGAGCACAGAACAAGCCACAAATGTGAAGCAAAGGCAAGCTAAAAAGACTAAAAGTTAGTACGAAAGCAAACAAATAGAAACTGAGAGGTTAAATCCTCTGGGGGAAGACGCTGCCTGTGTTTATTCTCCAGCACAGTCCGTCTGTCTGCTCACAGGTCATAAAAAACAATGCTGTCTGGCATGCCAGGTGGATCTGCAGCGTTTAAATCGATGTGATAATTCAAAACGAAGGGACGCTCATGAAAAGTTGGCCAAAGCATTCGACTCTCAAAGTCCATCTGGGAACCTGCAGTATCTTTGTAACAAACCGAAGAGGTCGAGACAAAACAACCTGAAGTGAATCGAAAAACACCTTCTGCATATTTGTCAAGAATTTTATCGTCTGACTGGTCTTCATCATTCCCTCTAGATATGTACTGGAAATCCCTGAACAAAGCAGACGAGCCAAACAATCTTTAACAGTTACACTTAAATAAGTGAGAGCTGAGGGGCACATTTCATATTTGTGGAGGATAGTTCCACCATTTATTCTTTATTTAATCCTTACTTAATAGAATGTAACATCTACATCCTTGACTCCTATCAATATTCAAGTTTACCATAAGAATCAAACTGAATTGAAGGAACTTTTCAATAGTTTAGTAACAAGCATGTCCATCATTTAGTAACTGTCCCTGAAAAATACACAACACACCTTCAGATTTAGGCTCACACACCCCCTGTGGAGCTGGTTTAAGCAGGTAAGTAACTAAATCAGAACCGTTTCAATTGGGATGATACAGAATTCCGCCCTGCGAGGCTCCAGTAGCTGAAACTGCAGTGAGTATCCAGTGTACTGTCTGTTTAGCACACTGTTGACAGGCAGTGGTTGAAATCAGACATCAAACAACGAGCTCTGATCTACGTCTGCTCCATCTGTCTCAACGCTGCTCACTGTTTATTGTTTCATTTCCACTTTATTTACTGTCGGCTTAATCATTTCCATGTTTGATCTCTTGAGGGATGTCGGAGGAGGAAGCCATTTTGCTGATGTATCCACGCAGTAAAACACGCCAAGTCTTGAGCATGTGTATGAACCCGCGCTCACTCACACACACACACACACACTCTCCGGGCTCTCCCTTGTACTGCAGGTGACACAGGCCTCAAACTACAAGATGGATGACTGTCTGACTGCGACATCTTAAACCTGTTACCTCTGAGTAGATGTTTATTTGAATTCTCCTCCCCGCTGTATCCCGTACTGAGGGGAATTCTCTTGAACTGCAGCAACAGGAGAGTAAATATTATGGGGAAAGCCACCGAGACATGAAATGTAGCTTTAATTACAACATTGATATATCGGGGTCAGACCCTCTGTGCATGTGGAGGGAACCTGACCTTTCCTTTTTCTGCCCATGATTTTTTGTTTGATTTGGTGTACACGTTCATTTAACTAATGTATATAGTGTATTATACACAGTACAATATGTTTGTACAAGAGCAAGATGTATGGTGCGGGATAGATTGCTAAAGTCGTACGTGTGCAACTGGATGACATATGAAAGACAATGTGTGTAAAACAATGAAATGACTCATTAAGTTGTAACTCCTGGCTCCTTTTTACTGTGTGTACCTGTGTGTGTGCTTTTACTGTACATTTGTGTGAGTATCCATTTGAATACTACACTATCTACACTATTTCATACCATGTGGGACTGGCAGCTACGTGTATCTATCTCATCTTCCTCTTATCAGTGGCATGAAGAGGAAGAGGATGCCAAAGCCACTGAAGCGTTGCTTTATGTTTTGATATGTGCTTTTCCATTTTCACCTTAGTTTTCATTTCAGATTTGCAGGCCACACTGACACACACTTTCCATCCCCGAAAGAAAATAACGACAAAAAGTTACATGGGAGGAGAGATGTCAGACATACCTGTTGTGGTCTTGTCTACTTTATAATTTAATAAGGCATAAACCAAATGGATGAGCAGCAATAAAGATGGTATTTACTTCCCCTGGCTACACACTCGTAACCTAATACTCAGCACCCGCGGAATTTAAAACCCGGTCTGGTCTAAGCCGGGCCGGGCCGAGCCAGGATATACTGCTCGCTCTGAGGCCTAAGAGACTTGACAGGCTCTGAAGGATCACCCATGGTGCTTCACTCAGGAGGCCTGGAGTTACTGTATTTGAAAATAAGAAATACACACTTTCCATATGGACTTAACTTTGGTTTCCTCCTCTTATCTACGGCATTACAAAGACATGCCAGTCAAGTGGATCAGTGCCGTGTCTGTGTGTGTTAAATTGCCAGTAGGCATGAATGTGTGTCTGTCTGTGTTTGTCAGCCTGGCAACCTGCCTGGTGCACATAGACTGGGATGGACTCCAGCCCCCCCACAGCCCTGAAAATGATTAAATAGCTTGAAAGAAGAAGTAATAGTTGTGGAGGAGGCTGTGCACAGTGATGCATGGTTAAACAGTGGGCAGAGGTAATTACAAGGCTGAAGACTAAGCAAATAATTCAATTATGTTAACACACAAAAACTGAAAAAAAGAATAAGAAAAAAGTGGCTTAGTGCCAAAGAAATCCCTGTGGTAGTAACTTAGCTATACTAGTATGATAGAAAGAGATGTTTGACGTAAAGGTTCTCCACTGAAACCTTCGGCAAATAGAGCGTTCCAGGGCTCCTAACCCAGGGCCTGATTAGATCAACATTGTGTTCAATAGTCAGTGTTATGGTTGGTATGTCCAATTGCTGAAGGTCTCGGGTTTATGAGTTGATACCTGTGGCTTCTGTTCGGGTCACATTTCACACACAACCACATTTTGGATATAATAGCCAAGGAAACACAATGGGATGTTTGTAACACGTGTTAAAACATGATTCCCTCACAAAGAATAAACCTTATATCAGTGTGTCTTTAGAGTACACTGTGCTGGTTACTTGTTGTTGGTCTTGAGGATGACAAGTTTAACAATTAAAGCCAAATCTTAATGATGGAGATTTAAAATGTGACCTTTTGAGGGCTTTTGTGTTCCGATCTTGAGTGACTGACACAAAGTAACCCTGTCATACTGTGTCCTAAGGTCGCTTTCATTGACTTTGCAGACCAGTTGTCTTCCCACGCTGAATAGTGTCCTCCAAGACAAGGGAACTCAATTTCACTTGTCTGTCTTTGAAGCTGGTCAATCTGTGAGAAAGACCATGTATATAATACTACATGTTTTTTTAATTTAAACAAGATTCTCTTTTAAAATCCTAGGAAATCCACCAGTCACATATGATGAATACAGTACAGATTGATCAAACGAGACACTGAGAATATTAATTTACATAATGTCCAGTCAGGCTGTTTAATTGAGCTGAACCGTACGCAGCTTTGACGAGCTGTAGAATGTAAGCAAATCACCCTTTGGGCAAAGAAATACGGCAAAACCTTCACTTCAAAAACTTGGACTGTTTCATATTAGACCTAAACATTATGAATCATATTTTAACTTTGCGACATTTATACATGAGGGTTATTGAGTAGAGATGAACTGGCCAGACTATGGATTTGGGAAAAGGAAATGTGAAAGTGAAGCCAAGTCTATTGTCCTGATAGTCTTTTATCCACATAACATGATCCCACTGTGGTGTATGAGGGAGATAAACAGTCACATAGCTGGAAAAGCCACCGCAACTGTTTTCTATAACTCATAACGATGCAGAGATCCCGTTACAAAACAGATGGGTTGAGAAACAGAGACGGAAAGGAAGCACGAGGAGAGAGAAAACAATCACAGACAAAAGGTTTAGACAAAGATTTAGAAATAGGATCTGAGCAGTCGCGGAATTGTCCTGATTAGAAAACATCTAAATAAGCCATAATGTCTGCTGGCTTTTTGCAGTGGTGAAATATTGTGCAAGCCACATCCGTAATTAAACTGAGCCAGTATTGCCACTGTATCCAATAAATACATGCAGCCAATGAGCTGCCAATTTTCAAAATTAGATACAGAGATGAGATGAAGAGCAAGATAGTTTGAGGTTTGTGCTGTTTCACTTATCTCTGCCCCACCCTACATACACACGCACACGCACACACACACACACACACACACACACACACACACACACACACACACACACACACACACACACTGTACATTCAGTAGTGTCCTCCATCCTCCACACAAATGTACAAATCCTTCTCTTTCACCAAAACGTATAAATCAACAATAAACCTTCATTTCCTGGTGTATATAACTTGGAGGAATTCAGTGACAATTAATTGACGATGCATTATCATAGAATACTCCTAGAAATATAAATCAGATGGAAATAAATCAGTGTTTACAAGTTGCATGATATCGAGTTTTCATTTCCAGTTGTCACATTTGATTTTAATACTCGGCGGACAATAATAGTAATTGAATCCTTATTACTTCCATTTATCTTTAACAGTCTGTGATTAACAACATGTCCACGGACAAACAAGAGAGTGTGTGTCTGGGTTTCATTATTCATACGTTTGCAGCGGCTTTTTCAGTGGTCCCGTTCATGTGATTCATTTCTGACATTTGATGAGGACCACCTGAATGCCCAACGCATGGCAGATTGTAGAAGACTAACGGCTGCAAAAGATCCCCTAACATTTATGGAAGTCATATTTGGAGGAGCCTTTGATCTACAAGCGACTATCTACTGACTCTGCAAAGAACTGCAGGTAGAGCAGAATTTGTGGGAAGAGGGAAACGATGTCAGAGAAGCTGCAAATTAAACAAGTCGGACCTGAACAGCTTGATTTTTAGAAACGTGACAAATCACAGGGAAAAGACACACACACACACTTTCTCCCTCACATCAAATTCTTACCTGGAACAGTGAAACGTATCTTTTCAGCCCCCTACCATCACATGCTTCTTTATTAGCACTCCCCCCCCCCCCCCCACACACATTTCAAAGCCCCCACCTCTGTCCCTGACCTCCAGTCTCCATGGTGGATGCACAGCTAAAGAGCCTGGGAGAGCAGGGTCACTGCTCCTGACAGGCAGCCCTCACTGATCTGTCTGTCGGCCAGACACACTGACAGGGATTTAGTTACTGTCAGCATGGTACTTCAGAGGATGGCCCTGCATGACACACACACACACACACACACACACACACACACACACACACACACACACACACACACAGATAGAGAGAGAAAGAGGTGTGTGTCCAAAGGTAGACATTCATACACATACTCTCTCTCTCTCTCTTTCTTCTCTTGCAAGCCCAAACACACAAAACTCTCTCTTCAATTTTGACACACACACACACACCCAGAGAGAGAGAGAGAGAGAGAGAGAGAGAGAGAGAGAGAGAGAGAGAGGCAGGTTGGCTGTCATGAGTAAGCAGGCCTGGGGTTTGGTCCTAATTTCCCCATGAACAGATGTTATCTGCTCCCAATTAACAGCTGTTGTCATTGCTGCTGAAATAGATGCTCCAGAGACGCTCCGACACTGTTTCCATCCTGACCTTTTCCCAGTAGTTGTTTCGGAGAAATTATTACTGTGCGTTCTTCCGAGCAGGAGCTGCGTGCGTTGCTTCTGTACCTTTCGACAGTCAGAGTGGAGGTTTTATGGTTGAGAGGCCTGTACAGTTTCCAGCGTGCAGAACAGCAGATTTGACATTTATTCTAAATTCCATTTTTTTATGGGGATTATGAAGCTGACAGACATTATGAAATATTAATTGTTAGGCTTTGCACATGTAGATGTTGTGATGGGGTGCAGTTTGAAAGCTGGCCCTGTATGTATGTAAGCATCGCTGTGGTCTGAATGTATCTGTGCCTAACCCTATCTGTATTGTGTGTATCTTGTTGACGTTAATGCTAAATAGGCATTAGGAAGAAGAAAATGTCATGTATATACTCTTCTTCTTCTCTTCCTCCCCACTTTTGAGCTTTCCGCCCTCCCTCTGGTAACACTATCCCAGTGAATCACCAGGTGATAAATGATCATTTCTTTCCAGCAGAGTATGGGTGGCTTGGCCTGACCCTGCTG
The DNA here is from genome assembly GCF_046128005.1 of Genypterus blacodes. Classification (NCBI taxonomy): domain Eukaryota; kingdom Metazoa; phylum Chordata; class Actinopteri; order Ophidiiformes; family Ophidiidae; genus Genypterus; species Genypterus blacodes. The sequence continues at coordinate 793,340 of NW_027466864.1, read as the reverse complement.
CTCACCCTCGCTCAGACAGACAGACAGACAGACAGACAGACTGACCGACCGACAGAGAGACAGCAGAACAACAAACTCCTATTGTTTTGAAGCGGCTCAGTAAGCACCCAGCTTTCTCCTCTGAGCACCAGATCTGTCGAGCAACACCGGATTTCACCTCCATTCAGCAGTGAAGATAACAATTTGAAACAATATATCAAAGATGATATTCATATAATACTGAATAGAGTCATTTACAAATTAAGAATGCAGTCAGTAATGTAAATGGAGTCCCAGGCCATGGAAGTGATTTTCTCAGTCTGTTGTTGATTTCCGCTGTCTTCTTCTTGGTTTCCGAGGAGAATGTAACTTCCTTGGTGAATGCTTCTCTGGTATATGTATGTACCTTATCAATGTAATTAGATTCAACTGAGGCATGCGATCGTGCGGAGAGACTTTCCTGAAACTCAGCAGCTGCATGTGTGTGCTGTGATATCAGGCTTCACCATCTGCGATTCCAACACAACGCAGGTTTTCGAGACAAAAACAAGCAAAGGAGGCTCAAAAACCCAGGAATGAGTTGATATAAATATCCTCCGATCTCCGTGGCGATAAACCTGACAGGCCGGATTTACTAGAAAATCACTTGACCTGGTTTGAAAGTTTTAATACTGACTGTATTATATATTTATTGAACAACAAGAGAAGTGGAAAATGTGTTATTGCGTTTCAGTTACACCACATCAAATTCAATTAAGCTTTATGAAAATATTCAGCATATTTCATTAAAGGGGAACCAGGCAACGGTTCAAGACATATTAAGTAATAAAGGACAATTTAATATTGCTGGAGGAAACGGCTGAATAATGGAATAATGTTTCAGTGCACCTGTAAGATTCTTAATATGACGTCCACCCATCAGTATGCTTGTCATCCATGGCTCATGGGTGGCACAGCCGTGGGAAGCGGTGGTTCCTGGTCCGACACGCATTCCTGTCTCGGAGCGCACATATGCACACACACGCAGACACACACACACACAAACACACTCCCCTAGCCCGCCCACCTGGGCTGAATGACCCCCTAAACAGCTCCAATTACCAGGCACTGACAGACAGACAGATTAGGTCTGAACAAGGGTGCTGAGGCCTGCACAGGGAGACAGACAGATAGAAAGAGCAGGGAGACAGAAGGACAGGCCGGGGAGCAAATAGACAGACAGACACAGAGAGAGAGAGAGAGAGGTGGAGTGAGACTGACCAATGAGGCTATGGCTGCATGAGAGACAGACAGGCTGATGAAGTTAGTATATGACATGATGAATGGGTGGAAGATGCAGAGAGAGCGAGAGAGAGAGAGAGAGAGAGAGAGAGAGAGAGAGAGAATTCACAAGGGAATCCTGTCATTAATTACAGTGAGTATGTTTACATGAGGCCCTCATCAGAGCAAACCAAGGTGGAGATTGGTTTGCTCTCTCACCATGACCGAGGCTCCTCGTGCCCCCCACCCTCCTCTCCCTCGTGTGCCTGTGTGTGAGGAGCGCACACACACACATAACCAAACCTTCGTCCTCAAGGCAGCCACCTTTACCAGTGACCTGAAGCAGTCTGTAACACACCTCTGTTAATGTGCGTGTGCGTGTGCGTGTGCGTGTGCGTGTGTCGGCCTGAATACGTTCACCTCCCGACACTCACACACACACACACACACACACACACACACACACACACACACACACACATGTCACAGTGAGTTCACACACAGACCCACACCTGAATAAATGACTTTTCCTTTCTGAAAGTTTTTCTATTACTAAAGGGGAGGGAAGAGAAAACAAATTCACAGGGTTTTAGGCCAAGACTAACTGAGAACATACAGGAGGGCTTAACTACAGGAAGAGCAAATACTCAAATGACTTTCTAAATGCTTCATTACCTTCAACTGCAAGAAGGTACTGAGGCATTACAGATGATTGATTATTTAAGAAATTAAAAGTTTCTCTATGTAAATATGTCATTTTGAGGGGTCACTGCTGGTGGCAATTCTTCTGATGAAGATATTGGTTTAGGTGGTAATGGATGAGGTGATGACAGCGATGACTCTGGGCCAGATTTACTCAGCAAAATGCAAATTACAGTCCAGGATGTAAATTGAGTGTATACTAGAATGTATACTATGAAGGTCACAGCCACAGTGAGTTGACTTGAATGAACTGCCACTATTTCAGAAGCTTCTTGTGTGTGTTACCCTGGTGTCTATTCATGAAAGCGTTTGTGTCGCGTCAAATTTTAATGTGATAATATCATAATGTGTTTTAAAGATACAGTGTTTCATTCAATAAGTTTAGTTAAGTCCTTATTTTGATTTTACTTTTTTATTTGATTTGATTCCACATGTGCTGCCATGTTGGTTGTTGCCAAAGAAACTTGGACTCTGACTTTGAGTGCCTTTCCGATGTGATCTTTCAAGTAGATCAAGACTCATAAGTACATTAATTTATTTTTATTATTTTATTTAACGTCCCCGAAAATGTCTATTCATATGAAAGGTAAAACTGAAAAAAAATTGAAATCAGAAGCTGCAGCTGAATGATCAGTATTCTATTCAGAAACACTCTCTCTTCTTAATGACAGCAGCTGCCATTCATGCAATCTAGGGCCGAAGTTAACATCTTTTTTTAAATCAAAGACACACTTACCTTTGCTGCAAAGGTGACCAGCCAGAAATGTGTGGTTGAAAAGGAATTTTTTTACCTTACTTTAATTTTAAATCTTTTTTTTTTAACCATTTTTTTCCTTACAAATTTAAATGTCTTGAAATACACATTTACATGAATCCAACATGGGGAAAAAGTTGACCCTGGGGTCATTATTTCATAAAACTAGAGAAAACTTGAAAAGCCCATATCTTGGACATGGAAGGAGTGAGAGGGCTAAAATTTCAGACAGCCCTCATCGCTGCAATGGCATTTTGAATGCACAATAACAGGGTAGCTATGTTTATACATGGCACTAGGCCCAGTTTGATAAAAAACCAAATACAATATATATAGTAGGGGGTCCCTGCTCCATCTCTCAGTCAGATTCGGGGTCCTTGGCCTGAAAAACATTGAGGCCCCCTGCCCTTAAATATATCAACCCAAACGTGCAAATTTGGCTGTTGTGACTTTTCACTCTTTTTACCAGCGTGCATCCCATTAGTGAATATGTACAATCGGTATTTGTCCTGTTAACATCTGTAAAAGCTTCTCAAAACCTTTAGTAAATCTGGCCCTCTGTATTTAGTCACGGGGGGAGGGGCTGCCCTCCTAATAAGGGGTTTTTGGGGGGCGAGATTAAAACAGTGAGTTTATTGTCGAGCCTTACATGAGTCAGTCGATCCTGCTTGTCTCCACCACTAACCCACGGTTGGAAAAACACATACACAGAGCTCTGATCCTTCACAGGAAACCATCACAGAGCTCAAACTGATCTGTGCCTCTAATCATGAGGGCAGCTCTGTTTGAATGTTCTGACAGCCAATAGAACACATCAAACAGCCGTGTCCCCAGCAAAGGGTCCAACTCACTAACAGCAGCAGCGGAAATGTCAAGTGTAAATCTTTTTTTCGTAATTTATCTCATGTGTGGATTTCAGTTTCGTTCACCACTGCATATTGTGATTTTTCCTCCGGTTTTCCTTTGGTTTGATTTTGGCTTTCCCAGCTATAACAAATCACTGTTAAGTGCTTCTCTTTTTTTTACGTCACATGTGCCTAAATGATGAATCAGTCACAAGAATTAATATCTAAATATATAATCTTATTTATTGCTCATGTAGCATTTTACAGTCTTCTCACAGACTTCAACCCCTCTTACATGTGAAGCAGGTGCTGTGAATCCTGGTTTCTTTAACCCTTTATACTCTGCCCATTGTAACTGATGCCTGGACTTCATCAAGCTTGTCATACTGAGTTCATTCTGTCATTCGGCACCATACACAATTGTGTTTGCTTGTCTGTTTGTTTGCTGGTGCTTGTTGGTGCTTGTTTGTTTGTTAGAGAATTTGGTAAGTAAATGGAAATTTATGGAATAACACAAAGGAATTTTCAGGAGTGGTGTGACTTCCAATTTGCCCTCATATCATGAGTCACTGTCGCATGTAATGTCATCAATGTCCTCAAACGCCTCAAAAAGAGTAACTAAGCAAGTGGGCAAACATGGGTCTGTTGGTGTCGGAGCAACTGAACTGAACCAAAAGCATGTCAATGCAAGCTTATCTCAGGTTATACAGGTGATACAGTGAACCAGCAACCACCAATTCAGGTCTCTCGGCTGTTTGTCAGGTTGCATCACTTCAGACACACTCACATAACTGACCGCAAAGCTTCTGCGTAGCAAATCTAACATTTCAGTTATTCGGTTTTGGCAGTTTGTGTCGACTCAGAATCAAGTTACCAAGCTCAGTGCTGAGTCTAAAACATGAGTCAGTGATTAAACAAACTGGAATCTCAGGTTTCGACTCATTACATTTTTAGGCCGTCTATATGCAGATTTTTCTTTTGTACCTTGAGCCAAAAATGCATCAAAGAAATCAGTGCTATTCCATTGTTTGCTGCATATGCTGTGCATGAAGCGTTGTGTAACTGGAGTATGAGAACAAGACATCAACGTGAGGACGTGCATGCGGTGGCTCACTCCCAACATAATATCTACATGCTCGGGTGAATCAACTCACATATAACAGTAAGAATAGGTTGATTTATGCTGCTTTCAATATAAATATTGTGTTTGAATGATAACAAACAATTCATTGCCTTAATTTGAGTATAATCCAATGTAAATGTTCAGCATCAGCCTGTGTGAAAGCAAGTGAGCCTCCAGTGGATGTTCATAATATATAGTACATGAACAAAGGCCTCCATACTGACGTGACAGAAATATGAATCTTTTTTTTTCAAAAAAAAACTTCAACTAATACCAACCACAATAAAATACCAACCACGATAAAGCTTTATAACAGGTCATAACTGTGTGCATGTGTTGTATATATACAGTATATATAGTATTCCACTCTACAATATGTATATATATGTATAGTGTTTATTTATTTTGTATTTCTTCTTCTGCTCCTTGCTACTGTGACGACTGAATTTCTCATCTCTGAGATCAATAAGATCACAATCAGCATATAATATAAGAAGTCAGTCCGGGACTTTTAATTTCATAATATCCCGAATTACAAAACTTCAGTTTTCTTTACATTTCTAGCGATTTCCACAGAATTTGTAAGGCTGATAAGTGCAGCTGAAGGACAAATACTCAAGGCCAAGACAGACATCCGAAGAAACAGACTGTAACCAGCTACAATTAAAAATGCTGCTTTACCCCTGATGTGTGAAGAGTGGATTTGAAAAGCAGACTGGAAAAATAAAAGTTGAGGTGTTTTGGAGAGCCTCTGGCCCAGGAAGACTGGCTCAGCAAACTGTCTGATTAGAACCATATTTCTCTGCGCTAAGTGGACGACGGACTGAAACAGAAAACGAGGAAAGTGGGGAAGCGGGAACATGAGGATGGGAGATGTAAGGAAGAGAAGCAGGAGGCATGAGAATGTGAATGAAAGAGAGAGAATGAAAGAGAACAAAACCAGGAGAAAGTGAGAGCGGAGTTGGTGTAACTCTGTCAGGGAGCCCCTTCAACAATCAGACTCTCTCTTAGCAGCTCATTGGATCCAGATGACCACTTCCTCACTCTGTCCAGCTCTGTGTAGTACTGACCGGGCAGGAGAGTCAGACCTTAGCCAGACACAGAGCTGCTTCTGAAAATCCAGATCAGTCACTTTTTTTTTTTGATAGTGCCTTTTCCTATTTCATATCATGATGTATTGACAAATTGGTGCATTGTTAACAGATCTAAGAGAATCTATGGCCAAAGGGCTTTGGGAACAGCTGTCGAAATTGGATGGATTACAAAACATCTCAGTTGTATGCGTGTGCTTTTTTCCTGATTCCTGTCTTTCTTCCTGTGTGCTCTGAAGAGAAGGAGTTTGGGATACAATCTCACTGACTGATTGTGGGTTTTGAAGTTTATTGAGCATTCAATCATTTTGTATGAGCTTTAAACAAGAGATCCAGTGATAGCGGGGAAGCCAGCAGTGAGATATGTTACACTGAATATCTGTAGGAAAAGGAATTCAGTCTGCTTGGGTGGAATATAAATAAAAGTTTAACAGACATCCAAGCTCAGGATAAGGACAGGTGATCAACTGGTGGGAGTAACTTTGGGCTTTAAGAGTAATTTTATCTGCACTTTATCTGCATTTTATCTGCATGTGTTTGTTTGTTGAAACACCAGCTGACTTTGCCTACTTCCATCTGCTTCAAGGTTAACCATGTGAATGAAGAAAGTACTTTTACTCCCAACATTCCCAACTTGTTAGTGTTCTCAACTCTTGTCATTATCATGTACTGTATCTTTTTGTTCAAACAAGTGAGGCGATGGGTTTCTAAACAGCACAGGATGGATGAAATGTCAGAGAATAAGAGAGACAGAGTAAATAAGTTATATTAAAATTATTTATTGTGGTGGTCTTGCTTTTGTGTATTCACGTCATGCCTTGCAGCTCAATTTAGCAAGATTCAACCATATCGTAGATTGTGTTTCATGTCCACCAAAGGAAACTGATTATGGCGTCTATGGCTCTCATTGGTAGGCTGGTGGAAGCGTTACCATTCTCCAAACAGCAGTTCTATTGTTGGTAATTTGATCATTTCGATATTCAATCAACAGATTTTTTCGGTTTGTGGCTGTTTGTCAGCTTGAGTGCAAAACAAGACTTATAAATAATTTGCTGACTCAGATTTCTTCCTGTGTGGGTCAACAGTAAACATAGAGTAAGCACAAGCCACTGAAATGAGACTGATGGTGAGGCAGGCATTGCTGATTGCGCAGCCCGAATAACTTTTAAAAGATTGCCATGCTCCATTTTTAGTGTAAAACCCAGGCAAGAGAAAACAGGACAGAGTTCAGCAGAAGAACGTTATCAATCTATACTGTAAATTCATATCAAAGTTGGCGTGATTGGTTTTTATCAGGTCAATCATTTTATATTGGCCAATGGAAATGCCTGCCCCGGGCTGCTGACCAATTGCATTTGTAGATGGGCGGGGCTTATGGCAGCACGGTGTGTGAGACTGTTATAGATATGGAGAAAAAGAAAGGTTGCAGTAATACAGAGAGCTAATCTGTATTGCCGGCCTCATAACTAACTATTATTTATAACATAACTAACATTTACAACAATTAAGTCCCTATAAAGGCCTGTTGAGGATTGAAACCTGTGTTTATAGTGAAGTTCACATGTAAAGCAGATTTAATTGGTGTGTGTGGCCGTGACAAGCTCACGACTCCTATCACTGTTTTCTCCACCAGAACAGTGAGTAATGCAGATAATATCCACTGAGGATTTAATTGCGCTCCAACATGTGGACCAACCAATGATAGCAGAAGCCTGAGGAAAATAAGATAAAAACCCCGGATGAGTCACTCTGCTGTGCTTAAACTTCTTTTCCTTTCTGTTAATAGATGTTGTTGCTCATGTTTGGTTCCCATAACAGTGTCCAATATGAAATTCCGTTTAAGTGACTGCATGGGAGTTATTAGTTATTTGTTCACCCTTAATTGTAAAATAGCTGTCTGAAAAACCATTGAGAAAGGAGGATGACGCTATACTTCTGTCTGTTCCTCTTCATCACACAGAGTAATGTGGATTACATTTGAAATGCACTGTAAATATCTGTTACTGTTGACATCCAATGCAAACTGAGCATCCTTTACTCTGTTTTGGCATCAACTTTGCATATATTGTATGTAGAGTCTCAACCATGCATACGGACAAACATTTATTTCAAACCAATCACAATTCATCTTAACAAGATTATGCCAAAATACTGTGGTAAAACAGAAAAAACGATATAACAATAAAACATAACAAACACAAATGGATACTGGATTCAACTCAACAGTGTTCCTCTGAGGGATTTGTCTCACTTTACAAGAACAGAAGAAGGTCCATCTGATGCTGTACGCATGGAAAAGGATGTTTGTTATTATAATCAAACTATCCAGCAAATTTTTTGTGTACTTAATGACGTAACTACAGCTGTCAACTGTCTCCATAAATCTAAATGAACTAGTAAGGTCAAAAAGGTTTGAGCTATTTCCAATCTTTTACTTGATCTTACAGCTGCGAACCAGTGTGTGCTTCACAAATCAAACATACAGCATCAGTGATAAAATGCTGTATAACTCTTCAGTTTTGAGATTAAAGTGTCATAGCTGAGCGTTTGAGATGCTTTGGTGCACGTTTCTACTTGGTGGAGGGATTATGTATCCCAACTGGCCTGGGAACGCATGAGATTCCCCCAGGAAGAGTGAGACAATGTGTCAACGACCCGGGACATCCAGGCTGCACTGCTCAGCATTTAGCCTTTGAATTCATTTTTTCCAAAGTTAAATTCAGTTTGGTGAAATGCACAGCTTGTATTTCCTGCAAGAATGACACCACATCCTCCACAGTAACCATAACGACTGAACTGAAGGAAATATGCAGTCTCAAACCCAAACTGAGGTTCTGACAGCTTTTTGATTGCTTGAACATCTCCACTCCTCTCCTCTCCTCTCCTCTCCTCTCCTCTGCTCTCCCCTTCTCTCCTCTTCTCTTCTCTTCTCTTCTCTTCTCTTCTCTTCTCTTCTCTTCTCTTCTCTTCTCTTCTCTTCTCTTATCTTCTCTCCTCTCCTCTCCTCTCCTCTCCTCTCCTCTCCTCTCCTCTCCTCTCCTCTTCTCTCCTCTCTTTAAATCTCACACACTGAGAGGACAGTGCTTTACACAATCCCCAATGTCAGAGCGGACCACATAATAGCCTTCCTGGTGTTTGTGTTATAAGGAAAAAAGAAACAGTGTGTTTACAGTGGAGCTGCACTTAGTCAGAGAGTTTAATTGAAGGTGAGTGTTGGTATCTGGGCCCGGCCAAAAGAATGTACGTGGCCCCAAAGACTCACGGGATCTCACACCCACTCCATGGGGTTAGTTTCAGCTGCTTTGCATGTCTAAAACAAACCGCTACATCTGTTTTTACTTCATGTTTTGTTTGTCGATGAAAATCGCAGCTTCACTAAAAATGATTACATTGGGTCTTATTGGCCTGGATCTCATGATCCGGAACAGGAGATCGATTGGTTGAAAGGGGAACGATTGGTATAAACAGATTTATAGAGAGAGAGATGTATGACCATGTGTACACACACACACGCGGATAGGGTTTCCCTGAGAAACATGAAGACATCCCGGCCTTATTCTGCACGGCTGGAACACATTGAGGTTTGCACATCAGATCTGGAGATTTTAGAGTCCCTTTTTCCTCTACAGTGAAGCCGGATTACACCGTGAACGTACATACACAGCCACTGCATTCAACGGCACGAAAGCTGCAGTACCTACAACAATCACAAGGGCAGTAATGTCACATTTTGTCATGTCAGCAGCTCAGTAACAGTGACAATCGATCACGAGGTGAGAGAGTGTGAGTGTGAATCAATGTTTGGCTTAATCTGACAACAAACACACACACATACACACACACACAATCACACACACACACACACACACACACACACACACACACACTGCTGCATATAGATACATTATTCATCACCAAACCTACTGTGAATAAATGCACACACACACACTCAAAGGCACATACACACACACACACATAGACAGTGTGAAGCCACAGGTGTGGAGAGTTTTGTTTATTTGGAGGGTCTCTATTCCCTCCTATCCCTCCTCTCACATTTCTTCACCTCCTCCTCCCATTCCTCCTTCACCTCCTCTCTTGCACCCCCACTTCTCTGACGTCCAATCTCTCCCTCACCTGCCACGCGAGGCTCAGCTCTCTTTTCCGCACGTCTAATATACCCGATTTCTCATTCTCCCCCTCCTGTGCCGACTTTGCTTTCACACCTATTCATCCTCTCTCCTGTTACACACAGACACACGCACACAAACTGGGAGGAATGTCCGGAATGCGCCCGTTCTTGCAGCATCATGTTGTTCTCATACATACGACTTCTACTGCAGAAACGGGCAGCGGCGCGAGTGTTTTTCCACGCCTAGCCCGGGGATGGATGGAGAGGCAGATGGGATGGATGGAGCGATAGAATGATTGATGAAGATGTGAGACGGTGTTGACTCGGCCCTTGGCTCCGCGCTTAAGCCAAAGGTAAATAACAAGGTGGCACCCCAGCAATGAAAGTCCAGCTCTTTGTGTGGAACATACACACATATTTTCAGAGATTTCCTAGAAAATCAGATGCAGGTGTTGGCCGATTTACACACACACACACACACACACACACAGAAGAAATGGAAAATGTCATGGACAACCTCCATCAATATTCTGGTATAAGGTTTCCCTCAAATGTCTTTGATAGATAAAATCTCTCTTTTTCTTTCCAAAATATTTGACAATGTTTATCCGCTTCTTCCAAGTATTATCCAAAGTTAAATATTAAATCCCAATATGATTCTTTAAATGTAACTACAACATGACATCAAAGGGAAAATGCTTCACTTTATATAAATGATCAAATGTCAAACTTTCCATAACTTTTCCTCCTCTTTGGAAACTCCAGCATCTGAATTAAACACAAACTTATGCTTGTCGATCGGTCGTCCCTTTGCAACAATGAGCCACAGAGTTTTGACAAAAGGTCGCAGTGACACAGTTGTCTCATGTAAACAACGTGCACCATCATAGTGTTTGTTCAACCTGCACAGCCATCCCAAATCCAGACACCATCTCTGCCAGACTGGGCTGTGGAATGACCGGGCTCCACGGATGGCTAACCAGATGAAAACACAGATAACTCGCCGGCTCATCTCCTCCCCACCCCCACCCCACCCCCCTGGTTTGGCTGCCAAAGCTAAACTTCTATCTTCACTGGACGACCCAGTTTAACAGCTGGCGTAAACAAATATCAGTCAGCTAATGTGCATTCAGACGGCGAGGAACACAACAGCAAAACTTAGTTGGCTGCGTTTTGCTGGGCTTGGCTCGGCTGCAGGTTGCACGGTGTTGCAGGAGAAGAAAAGAGGCTGCAGGAGAAGATTTGGATGGCTTAGTTAAAGATTTAGTTCAATCTCTAACTTCACCTGATTGCTTCACTCTGGTTTTCTTCCATAGTTTCTTGACGTATTTCCTGACAACCTGGATATAACCTCAGGTTTATATAACATATCACCCCCTGTGTTAAAAGGTCCGGTGAGCTAAGTGTCCCTGGCCACATCCTGACACATTTAGTGAGCCTGGAGCTGAATAAAGTTGCAACATATAACATTTTCACTCATAAAGAACACATTGCATGTCTCATTATCCAACAACTTCCCCACTTTAACCTCTCTGGCTGAAGGAGGGAGTGGGGTTGTGAGTGGTTGTTGATAGTCAGCGCCTCACCTCCCATCTGCCTTATCAGCTAGCGTGAGTTGAGAGATGGACGACGGAGGAGTTCATCTCGCTGGATCTCGGCTTGTCTCTGTGTTTATTCCTCTGATTGATAACGTTCATCTGCTGAACTCTGTCCTGTTTTCTCTTGCCTGGGGTTTTACACTAAAAATGGAGCATGGCAATCTTTTAAAGGTTATTCGGGCTGCGCAATCATTTGCAGTCAGATATGGACTCGGCATTATTTTACGAGGATAAATTAGTCTCTGTTGTGTTCTGTTTTTGGCTTGATATCACGAAACACATTGCTGTTCAGATGGTCAGACCTCTTAGATGAATTCAAAAAGGTCCTGGGCTTCAGTTGCAAGCTGGCCATTAAAGCAGACAGGCCTCCTCAGACACCATCTTAGTTATGAATGGATCTCTTAAGATAGAACTTTAATTGGTGCAACAGCCCAACTCCCAACCTGTCAGGTGGGGCAGTATCAGAGAGCCGTGGTGTGAGATTTGGCTCTGAACCACCATGTTACTAGTGATCACTTGCAAATAGCAGTGATATACACTTACTTCTCCAATCCAGAGTCCATAGTTTTGTGAAGGAAGGGTCTGAACAGTGCCTTTGTACCGGCCTGATAACAGGATGAACCTCTCCCTCCTCTAAAAGCTAAAACACACCTGTGGCATCTAACACTTAGTCTGTGATAGCGTGATGAACACAAGGTAAGGGCTCCAGAAAAGTAGCCGTTTATTGCAGCTTCATTTCCTCTGCGGTAAGATAATGGCAACGTCCCCTCCTGTGATCTTACACTCGTCATCTCTGTGTTATTGTAGAGGTAGAAAAATATCCGGAGCTCTGCGAGGCCGTACCTCGTATTAATGAGACTGTATTAAAAAGTCATTTCCTGATGAGCTTGTGCCTCTTTGGGAGAGAAAACACACAAAAAACTGCTGAAGTGCTGCAGATTTATCGTGTATTTACGCTCCGTGCTGTGTGGTCCTAACAATGAGCAGCACTGCAGCATGTGTGCTACTGACTTCACACCACGCACGTCATACCCACACACTGCCGTGCTAAGCAGTGTGTGTTTCTTTTTAGACCTTTGCACCCCAAATAACGAGACGCTGACCTCACTCTCAGACGCACTATGTGGTATAAACCTCGTAAATCGCAGAAATACTGCTGATAATTCAATCTGGCACAAACGATTAGCCTCAAGTTTAATCTCTAAATTATTACTTTTAAAAGAAATAATACATGGCTGTGTATTTGGACAGCCGTTTTCTCTGTTGAAGGAAATGCAGCGCAGCTCATCGTGGCGTCACCGACCTAGACGTCGACATCCTGAGGCTGTAAAGTTCTGACCAAAGGGAGATATACGCCGTCTTTTCCTCGGACACAAGGTCACGGAAATCTCTCGTTCCTCGTTTTCTCAAACCTCTCGGCTTGCGGGCAGAGAAGAGAACACAACGAAAGTTCTTTTCCAGCAAACCAGGCACACGTACGCAGCTTCCACCAGCGACCCAGACACCAAGTCAGCATTCAGGGTGATTCTGTGTTAGGATTAAAGTTATGTCACCAAGTATCTCACAGTCTCATGCACAGAAGAAGAAGAAGAAGAAGAAGAAGATGGTGGTGAAATGAATGAAAACAATGATATAGGAATACAGCCATGGCAATGATTTAATGTCAGAGTGTCTCATGTGGTATAAAATCAGACGCATCAGCCCTGGAATGTGTTTAGCCGCACAGTTCTGTTTTGTCTGAGGCCTAAATGATCTTGATTGGAATGTGAGTGCTCGTAATTTATTGAGCAAACTCAAAAAGAAGTCACTGGCAACGCAGAATAACACCATCGCAAAAAAACACACCAGGCCAGAGATTTGGGGAAGATTCTGGCTGACCTCCTGGACCAAAGAGCTGTTTATCTGAAACGTTAGGAAATGAAACCATTTGTGTTTGCTTGAATTATGTCTGATTGGATCCAGATAAAGCAAATTAGATGCTAGAAAAATGTTTTTCATTCAAGGTGAAATAGCAGATTACATAATGTTCCATTGTTTTTGTCATTCTGACTGTGTGTAATAATCACATTCTCTTACCGCTATTCCATAAACCTGTCAAAGCAAACAAAGAACAAAACAAACCAGCAGCACCCATAATGACTCCGGCCCTTCCAGTGGTCAGAGCTGCTGGTTACAGATAACAGAGGGAGTTAGAGAGATGATAGATTTAGATGTTTGGACGTTCTGCTGCTGCTTCTCTCGCCTGTGATGCTGCATATTGGAAATCTGAGCGCAATAGCAGATTAAAACCTCGTTTATGAATTTATGATGCTCGCAGGCTGAACCGGCCTGCGGAAGTCTGAACTTGGTGGATATAGCTGATGCAGAGGTTACATGTGTACAAAAAGTGGACAAAAGAGGATAAACCTAGGACAAAAGTTCAAAAATCTCATTGTTTGAGTCATAAAAAACAGGGAAAGCCTGAGGAATTTCCTTCAGCTCAGTGAGTCAAAGATCAAGAGGTTCTGGCAGAATCTGGAGAGTTTGATTAAAACATTTGAATTGTTAGTGAAACTCTCTGTTCCAATGTTAAATGAATCTCAAATGTGTTGTTACATCACATATGTTATTAATTCCATGCATCATTCACTCCATTCTTAAACAATGACGTCTGTCCAAACATTTAGGTAATTTTGTAAATCACACTTTTACTTCTGAGCAATAATCATCCAAATTTCCTGTGTAATTGCCTTTGATTGAGTTTTCTGTTCTTTATTTCTGTACACTCTGTACTTTTGATGCATTTGACGCCAGAGGCAAAACCTTTTGTGTTGCTGCTGACAAATGGCATGTAAAGATGGAGAGCTTTCACATATTTGCATACATATTTCCTCAGAGATTGTGGTTATTGAATCATTTCTAGAATGTCTGTTGTTATGTAGCAATCCATCAGAAACCAGGAATAATAGTATTTAACAGTCTAAACCATGGGATTTTCCCCATGTCTGTCCTGCTTGTGGTATGGACGACACTGTGCTTAAAGCCGGTCAGATGGTATCGCTGCGACGTGGAAATCAGCTTTGACTGTGAAACTGTTCGCAGCATTGTGAGGAGAAACCAGCTAATGCTCAGTTCACATACAAAGTTCGCCTTTATTAGCCTGTGGTCTGTTTGAATACCAGGCAGAAAACCACAATAAAAACAGATCATCACAAATTTTAACACTACAGAGCGGAGAACTCTGACTGTGGTAAAGAAAAAACTTAAAAAAACAACCTGATGTTAATTCTCACTCAACAAAGAATGTTTGTTTATTAACTTGTGGTTCTTCCCATGCTTCTTGGTTACTTTGCATCTTTATTGGGTTATACTCCTTTGTCCTTATGTGGAATCCATTGTTCCCCAATAAAACATTCTGTGAACATGTCATGACCAGTTGGAGGATGGAGAGAGGGGAGAACAGTGTGACTGCAGTAACCTGGGACATTCTTACAGCAAAACTTATCCATGTGCATCTAAAGTCCTACATTCTGAAAATGAACCCCTCAATTTCCATTTCCCTTACAAGTCAATTGTATATAAAGCTTTGAGGTAAGCTGCACAGTGAGCTGCGATTGCTATGTCAAACAAACGCAAACTGATATAGCTTCTGAGAGAAGAAGTTTACCCTTTGAGGATGTGTTGCAGTCCGAGTACAACATGTCCTTAAGTGTCCGGGCCTGCATGCTACCTACTGAATCTAACTTCTAAAATTGTGCCCTTAAATGGCCCGAAACCTACATTTCCCCCAACAGTTCCTGCCCAAACTATAAGTACTCTGATGTTGCCTGACAATAGATGCAACTTCTGCCAACAACAAATTGTTGGTGAAATTTGTCGGAAGAAACAACCGAAAGACTAAGGCCATGAAAAGGTTCCAGATCAGTGTGGAAAATGTTGAACATATACAATTCTTGAATGCCCCTCTGCTGGTCAGCCCACAGCTCTGACAGGGGAAGTGGTTTTCAGGCCTACACACTGAGGTTAATGCTTTTAAACTTCTACATGTGTCAGTGATTGTGGTTTAACAGGGTGACGGCCCAGTTCGCTCTGAACAAGCACTCGGCGATGCCGCCATGCCTCGGCCTTCCTCTTTGACGAGCCACTGAGTTTCTTAACATGCCAAGGAGGGGGTACTTAAGTTCAGGAATGAAAATATATGGGCGGTTTGAGCCTAATGTTTTAAATAAGCCTTTGAGAAAGTCATTGTGGGATTATTTTGCCTTTGGCTGCGACAACGAGCGCGGAGCAACAG
The DNA here is from genome assembly GCF_046128005.1 of Genypterus blacodes. Taxonomy (NCBI): domain Eukaryota; kingdom Metazoa; phylum Chordata; class Actinopteri; order Ophidiiformes; family Ophidiidae; genus Genypterus; species Genypterus blacodes. The sequence goes on along the minus strand of NW_027466864.1, from coordinate 777,586 downwards.
CTTCTCTTTCAACTTCACATGGCAGCGCCTGGTTCCATCTGTCCATCCATCCACATCCACCCACCCCCCTTACAGCACACGCATCCATCCACTATCTATGTAGTCAACATGCTGTATGTAACCCGAGATGGTCTTTTGACTTCCATGTCAGTAGTACAGAGATTTACATCCTGTTTTGTTGTGGTAATGAGGTGGATTATTCGCCCGTGTCCAATGGTTAAAATGGAACACATGTGCACATTCTCCCACGTCTCCATTTATCACCGACAGGACTTTATGGGAGTCCGTTCAATGAAACAGGTGCATATATGCCAGACTATTACTGTATAGTCGCTTCCAAAGGCAACTTAAAGGGTATTTGCATGTGTGAGTGTGCAAATGTACACATTTATTAACATTAACACATTTTAGTTCAATTGAGGCTCACTACACGATTTATTGCTGGATTTTTAGAGCCGTTTGATTAGATACAGTCGCACCTGCCCGTCGTGGTAAAATGTTGTTGAGCGTGAGAGAATGACTAGTGAGACCATGTTCCACCTGTTCTGCTGGCAACAAGTAAAGTTAGCACAGCAATAATATAAAATAAGCTAAGTCCTCTCATATGATCACAGACCTCTTCACCATCTTCACATGCACATAATCTTGCCCTATAGAAGCTGCGATGGCCGAGTGGTTAAGGCGTTGGACTTGAAATCCAATGGGGTCTCCCCGCGCAGGTTCGAACCCTGCTCGCAGCGAATTAGCTCTTTAGCTGACACGGCAGTAGCTCCGTTCAAAGAGACCCAGTGGACTGGCAGCTGGAGTTGCCAGTTTGCCTCCAGGGCAAGGGCCGGAGTCAAGGGAACAGGTATCATGGCTGCCTTGTGCTGACCCCTCTGTAATGCATGCGCAAGACAAATTGGACACATCTTCGCATGTGATTTAACCCACTAAACTTTCTTCTGACTAGCAATTCATTTAAGTATTATTAGTTTTAGTATTGTCTACTAAAGAGCTCATCAAATTCATAATTTGTCATGACTTTGCAAAATTTTGCACATTTTGGGGTGAAAAATTGTAAAGTAACAACCTCACAAATCACCAGAAATGACTGTAAGAGCATCTCACAAGCCTCCCAAGTGGACACCAGGGACATGAGGATGGTAGAAGTATAGTAATAACATTCATCATGAACTCAAAGAGAGAGAGAGAGAGAGAGAGAGAGAGAGAGAGAGAGAGAGCATTTCATCCCATATTCATGGTCTTCGTGTGTGTGTGTGTCATTTCTGTGTTTGGCAAAAGAATGGAAATTAAAAATGCCACTGCTGCCATGAAGAGTTTGTACCGAGAGAGATGGATGTAACCCAGGCGGTTAAAAAACAGAGAAGCAGAGAAAGTAAAACCATGTCGCTCCAACCAACCAGAGCGACTGCTGCTAGAGAAGACAACAAGACGACTCTGTGTTAAGCCCCAGAGCAGCAGAGCAGCAGAGCAGCCACCAGGCACAGAAGCACTTTCAGTGAGCAGGAAAACTGTCAAACGCGCGGCGGGCCTAATCACAAAACAGAGCAAATGTGTGTGTCTCTGTGTGTGTGTCACATTTTTCATAAGTAGTGGCTAAAGACAGAGATCCCCGCTGGCAGAGCTTGGAAGGAACGTGTCCCTCTGAATTTCCTTGGTGGACAGTATACGCTGTAGGTATGGTAACCATGCAGAACGCTGAGGGGACGGCGCTCCAATTAGACTGAGCTGCTGCTGGCCTTGATAAAGCTCAACAGGAGAGGCAGATGGAACTGATACGTGTGTGTGTGTGTGTGTGTGTGTGTGTGTGTGTGTGTGTGTGTGTGTGTGTGTTTGTGCGCGTTCAGCAAACCTCATCCTGGACATTGCCACAGCTTTCCAACAATGCTAAATGCATACATCCGTGGAAATCTAATAAAATCCATAAATTGTTCTGGTGGAATGCTGTGGTGCAATGTATGGTGAAAGACCACAGGAAGCAAATGAAAACTACCCACTAAAGACTTTCTGTGTGTGTGTGTGTGTGTGTGTGTGTGTGTGTGTGTGTGTGTGTGTGTGTGTGTGTGTGTGTGTGTGTGTGTGTGTGTGTGTGTGTGTGTGTGTGTTGTGCATGTTCTCTGTATGTGCCTACGAACTTGGGTTTCAAAAATAAATCAGCAAAGGTGAGCTCTAGTATAATAGAAGTGATAAAGCTGATAAAAGCCTTTGATCGATTCATGGAGATCGCTCAGCTCACTGCCAATTCCTGCATAATGCCAGGCCCAACGGTAATGGCAGTGTGGGCCTTGAGGTGAAAAAGGGAGGCGACAAATCTCCATTATTTGGTTCTTTTCGTCAATGTGATCACTTTTTTCAGGTGATTCCTTTCCTACTGCTTTTCCTGATGTGTCCTTGCCTTCCTTCCTTACCTTGGAGGCACTACCTTACATGTTCAGCATCCCATTAAAACACAATTCCCGAGGCTGTAATCTTAAAGTCATGGGGAATAGTTTAAACAAAGTGAAATGAGCCGGACAGCCCGGCGCGTTATTTTGTCTTACAGGCTCAATCTGCCAAGCCATTCGTCAAGTTTATGCCGTAAAAGTGCAGCTCCGCATCAGTTTTTCAACAAAGGAGGAAGTTTGGGCTGGCCGCTAAGACACACAAACATCCTGATGGCCTCTGCTGTGAAATGTGGCATTGGTCAGAAAAAGATCCAAGGGAGGAGATGAGTGAGGAGCCCGAACCTCTTAAATGCTATTTAATCACTTGAAGCGGCAGCAGTAACCATGCGATCCAGCACTTAGACTCCCCCTTGCTCTTTATCTCATCTTAATAATTCAGAAAAGGTTGATGGATGCGTTTAATAGCTGGAGAGAACAAGAGCACTTACTCAGCCCATCAATCTTGACCTGCGCGGGTCAAAAAAAAGACGAGAGCCTTCTGCAGATCCGAAGGGATTTGGCTGCACCTTTTACAAAGCTTTCCCCCCATACATTAAGACAAATTTCATCTTTTATTTTGGAGGGAAGCGGCCAAGGCACGAAAGAGGAGGCATGAGAACAAGAGGGAACGGAGAGGTGAGGGCGGGGGAGGCGGTCGGAGGAATGAGGGGAGAAAGACAATGAAGATGAAGAATGGGAAGTATGAATTGTAGAAGGTAAGAGGTCGGCGGGTTGCTCTGGGCCAGAGGGACTCTAGTGAATTTGAGAGGAAACGCCGCTTCCAAGTCCAGACTGCTACTTCGAGTTCACGGGTACCGTCGCCGGGGAAAAGGCAAAACTGGGGACAAGCAGGGAGGAGGAAGGAGTGAAAGGGTAATGGAGGACAAAGAGGAGAGACGCATTCCTGGAAAGAGTCGCAGCGTCGTTCCTTCATACTGTCTGCAGAGAAATAACAGAGGAGGAGCCAGACAGTCACACGCTAATCAAAATTGAGATGTCTGGCTTTCACCTGCTTTTCAAATTAATTGGGGTTTTCAAATGATTTAGATTTTGCTCATTTTTATTACTTTTCTCAGTATATTTGATGAATGCTGAAGAGGAACAAGACATAAAACTGCGACAATTTAAATAAAATAATGGTGACATGTTGGCTTATGTGTAAGAAGATATTATTTTCAAATCAACATCTTAATGATACATTTGTTTTTGGAGGTTAAGGTACATGCAGGAGGCGGGGAGTGTTGCAGCGAGGTTATGGGGGTAGCAGGAGAAGAGAAATGCAGGAAGGAACACCTGCTTACAATTTTACAAAAAAAGAGAAAAAAAACCTGGGCTTGGATGCTTGGCTGGCTGGCTGGCATAGAGACTCGGCATCATTTTTCAGATCAATCTGATATTAAGCCTATATAAACGCCAGCTACTCCGGAGAACAGGCCAAGTGTTGACATATTTGACATGTGGCCAGAGGCCCTGGTAGGTAGGGCCGCAACGGAGCTTGGAAACGCGATAAACGCCATTACAATTTTCGCACCATGAGGAATTCTTCCTATCCGCGCGCGCTGCCGCATTCCTGAGTGCAGTTGGAGTAGAGGATGAAGAGTCTGAGCCACTGTTCAACACTTGGCGCGTTGGATTTAAAGCGGGTGGGGTGCATTCTTGTGGTGGGGTGCGATGGTATTGTGTCATTATCCAATGGTGACACTAAATGTAGCAGGTCAGACCCATTGTCTCTGTGAATCATGTCCACGCTTTCAGTCTCTATGCAAACATTTGAGTGTTTAGTCAGACGATTGCAGCTCTTTATTTGAGAGAGTGATTGGATTCATATCAAACAAGTGGTCAAAGAGGAAATCTAACCACTAAAACTACAAAGGCAGACACTTAATCACATACGGCACAAATCGGAAAATGACTTCACCTCAAAGGCAATTTTGAGGTAAAGCTGCTTCTGAGCTGTAAGCATTTGCTGAGCTGCTTGTGTTTCTGCATCGGGTTATACATATGTATGCATCTGTGCACGTATATGTGCACGTATATGTGTGCATGTATCTGTTTATTTGAGCCTGCTTTAGATTTGAAGCAACCCAAACCACAATGATGTAGACCTCTGAGTCTGTATCCTCTCTCTGTCTCAGGCTGGATTCTGACTTTCTGGCCCCTCCAGAAGAGAGGAGATATCAAAGGACAGCCATCTGGTTCTCTCAACTCTTCCTCCCTCTGCGTCTCTGTCTCTGTCTGTTTCTCTGCCTCTCTCTTTTTGTTTCTCCACATGTAGCAATAGGGATACAAGTTGAGGATTCTTTAAGCTGACTTGTGGGAAGCCATATTATTGTGTTTGTGTGACGACACAAAGCATTAGAATATGTCATGCCCTGCCATACAAATGAGAAATACACTATCTATACCATATGAGGAAGGCCTGGTGGACGTAAGCGCAATCACTGTGACCCCTGTTAAAAGTCGTGATTCTAATGATGTCATCAAGGAACAAATTAGATATGACTTTAACGCAAAACCTCAACAATATGACAAATATGCATTGATGTATTGATGCATTTAATAAAGAAAGTATAACAAATCTCAACTTGGAGGCTTGGAGTTTGAACACACTGATCTCAGCATCGCACACACTGATGCACTCGCTGACAACCGACTGTGTTTATCCAATCCCTGTCACCTAGCAGCGCCACACTAACAACATACAAACATGAAAACGCACGCAGGCATGCATGTAAGCCAACACGCACACATACCCACCGAAAAACACAGGCGTACGCATGCATATAAAGTACTAGAGATACTCACACAGATCCCATCTCCACATGGTGAACTCATGGTGACTGCACATAGTGTACATTTCTCTGGAGCTGGACCACAACCACAAGGGCCGCTGCCTGCCGTAGCTCTGCCGTTCAGCTTATCTTGGCCTGATAAGAGGAGCGTAAGGGTCTGCGGGGTGACTGAGCAGCCGTGCAGATATGCGCTCAGACCGCCTTAACCAACTATGAAAACAAACGCCTTTTTAGCTGGATTTGTTCTTCCCTTTTTATACAGCTCTTTCACAATACGAGTGTCTATGTAACCAAGCTCCAGAGGTGTTTCTCCTCGTCTCTGTTGGTCCTGCAGCTTCAGGTGTTTACTCAGGCAGCCGCAGGTTTATTCAGAGGATTTAGGAAGCCAAGTAGAGGGAATGTAAAGCCAAAGTTTATCTGTGAGCAGCACTTCTGACAGATATAATGTGCATATCTTTCCAAAGAAAGGGATGAAACTCCTTGCTTACTCGTCAAAACACACACAAATACACACACACTCGCTCCCTGCTGCTCTCTTTCTGCCGTCAGGTACATATGCCCTATTAGTACATAATTCAGCACCTTGGACAGCGAAGACATAATTACTCTTATATACAGCAAAAAGCCAATATAGCATCACATTTATTTATATATTGAATCAGCCAAACACACACGGGACAAATGTAACAAAAGCTGCTCCGTACCACTATAATCAGTTCCAGTAACAGGATGTGATTACAAAACTGCCTCAGTTTTCAATCCATCTCTGTGAATTTGCACCTGACAAAGTTGTATTTGTTTTGAAAGCTCCAGTCCACTGTTGTAACGCATTCCTTCATTGGATGTGAAGAGCTTCAGCTTGCACTCTGCAGACACGCGACACGGTGATCTAAACACAGCCACGTCTCCTTCATGCTCTGGATTCACAACCAAGAGCAAAGCCATTTGGAAAGTAAAAGGAAACAAGCATGAGGTCATCATTAGGTTTTGATATGAGTCATATTCTTCTGCACTCAATGAGTACAACTTTCCATCTCTGCACTTCTTTGCATGCCTGATTTCTTCAAGAGGAGCTGAAGTATGTTGATTATGTCTGACCACATGGAAAACAAATGAAGTTAGACAACAGATCGGACGTCCTAATCCCAATATCAACCAACAGATTCAAATGGGTTTTCAATGAAAAGTTTGTTCATTTAACAACATTTGTATTGTTTGTAAACTTTTTAAACACAATCTCAAGTTTACAGTAGGAGTTCATTTCATCGACCAGGACAATCGTTGTATGTATCAATCTGTGTATCGATCACCAGTTTGCATTGTATTATCTGAGATATGAAGTGGTGCAGCTGAGGGTTTCGTCTGAGTTGCTGTACACGCACACACACACACACACACACACACACACACACACACACACACACACACACACACACACACACACACACACACACGTACTGTAGATCTCTGACGCCGCTATCAGTCAGACCACTTAACCGCTCTGGCCGAGGAACAGCGAGTCTCTTCATAATTCTCTGTAAATCTCGGCGAGATAAAGCTCTGCTCACTTCCCTTCGTGTGATGACAGACACCAGTAGACGTGTGGAGATGAAAGGATAGTATTTCAACGCTGAACGGAAACAAACAAACGTCCTTCCAACTCCCCCTCCTCCTTTCCTCTTTCCACTCCTGCCTTCGCTCATCTCCTCCTCTCCATCCTACGTGCTCTCTTTCTGTCGGCCATAGGGGAGCACTCCAGATCAGCACTCATGCATGCACTGGCTTTACTCAAGGATGTGAGCTGTTACTCTGAGGGTGCTTGGGGCTTTGTTTCAATCCTCTAAAGTTACTGGGATGTGTAAGATTTCCTGAATTAGTAAAGCATTAAATTCCGATCAAACTTTTTCCTGTAGAGAAAAACAGTTGCTATTAGTTCTAATGCAAGAATGACAGCACTATGTTACACAATTTCAACAACAAGAGATCACTAATGACTACTAAATGAATAGAATATCTCCCTCTATAATCTCTATATCAGAAAGGACCTAACAGGAGAACCATACGCACACACAAGGCAGTATAACACTTATTTACACACTTGTTTGTCATGTTGTTTTTCACAGCAGAGGTGTAAACGATTCAGTTGAAATCCAAGAACACAAAAACACTCCACTCTGTCTGGAGGAGCAGTACGTGGATGTAGGTAGTATTGCTTCTCTGTAGAAGTCTTGGCTGTCGATAGGGGCTGACACAGAGGCAAACACCGCCAAAACACATTCTCCTCGTCTTACTCACTGCTCTTAATCATCATACGGGAACCCATGTGTTCACAGCATCTTTCTGCCAGCCAGGATTCAAATAATACAGATCATTTTCATATTAAATGAGAATTATTTATGGGGGTTTGTGTCAAAATATATAAACAGCCACTTGGATTATGTTACTGTGCTGTTATTATTGTTATTATTGTGAGAGATGTCATGGGTGTGTGTGTGTAAATAGATCTGTTGCAGGGTAATTATAGGTCCAAGCAGCGTGTTACAAGATCTGTTGATCACGTGTCTCTGATCTTAACGACCCATTGAGGAGTGTGTGGAAGTTACAAGTAAACAAACTCAGTGTTTATGTTTTCAAACAGTGGTTCTCGTGATAACTGGATGAAATATTAAGAGAGATCATTTATTATGGCGACATTACTCTGGAATTTGATACTGGGTTTATGATGGATTGAGGTGAAAATATGTTGATTTAAGGTGAGAACTGAGCCAGATACTTCTCCTGTCAAGCTCTCATTGTTCCCCGTGACCTCAGAGGCATTCTCACAACTTCCACACTGACTTCATTCAGTGACTTTCTTTCGGGCCGTCAAGGGGAACCTGTGTGTGTATGAGAGAGAAAGGGAAGGCAGAAGATGAAAGTGTGACACATCACTCCAGAGGTTGTCTCTGCTGTGCGATGCACTCTGCTCATCAATGGAGGGCTTTGACTTCAAACAGCCTGGGTGCAGCCAGAGAAGGATACACAGGAAAACAAAGCTCCACGCGGAGACTTTTGATCCTGTCAAAGTCTTCTCCCTTCATTCGCAACTACAAAAGCTTGACACGGGTCACTTCTTACCAAACATTTCGGAAATTTCGTCTGACTGTGAAGGTACTTTATTACTGCTGTCACACACACTGCATGTTGCTTTGAGCCAGATTGAACACTGCCATGTTTCTGGGAAGTGGATTTCCCAACTCCCAAGACCTTTAAGACTCATTAAAAATCAATTCTGTCATGATTGAAACTACCTTTGTGTCAGAGTACGAGTCTGTTTCTCCTGACTGAACGGATTCTTCAATGTGGTTTATTTATCCAGCGAGTGACAGCCTTCCATGTTTCACTTTAGCCAAGTCATTCCTCTTTTGTGCAGGGGAAACAGCAATAAGTACGCTTTAGTCATGATCCAGCATGAATGAATAGAGATGTTGTTTAATTTCATTCCTGAACAATTATGCCATTGGTAGGAAAATGACTGCGTTTAATCACCGGGAAGAAAGACAGTTCAGACAGGATTACCTTCACTTTGACTAACCTCCCTCCAGACATATCGTAATTTTTCATCAAAGTCTATTTAATAACCTTCAGATTCTTACCATTCCCTGGCTTGTCAGCTTATCTACTCCTATTTTCCGCTGTCCAGCTTCGATTTCAACAAACGACCTCAGTAACCACGCCACGGCCTTCTGCAGAGGCTTAGGAACTCACTGCTTTTTCCTCCAAACACAGAGTCAGGCCAACATTTCCTCTCTATTATCTCCTTCAGTTTGATTGTCATTTCTCTACAAGGCGAGAATCAGCCCATTAGCCAGCATGCCGGCTCGTTTCTGCGGCGGTGAGCATCAGCGTGGAACTAATTCAGGAAGCAGAGGGACATGGTGGCTGGCTGGCAGTGGCGTCAGACTTGTGATAGAGCCTCATGTCCGCCTACAGTAACTTAAATCAACCTCAACGATCTCAAACCCAAACTAATGTTGGATAAAATAGAATAAATGTCAGTGTAGGAAGAGAAAAGTGGAATTATTTGATTTAGATATCCAGAATCTGGAACCCGTAATGGTACAATGTGAAAATACCAAACTACATTAAGTTCTGCATTGATAAAGTCATTTAGAATTGTTGGTATGTTGGTAGGAAATATAGAGGTTCAGCGCAAATGCTGCAAATTTGTACTTTCCACTACTTCCATCAGCTTCAGTTCACTTCGACCCAAATCTTAGAAGAACAAGGCCTGGATTCCATTTTTAGTCATTGAACTCTTATGCTTGTCGTAAATGACAGGTAAGATTACTAACTTGTGGAGGCTTTTGGCAACATTTTCCCGCACAGATAATTCAGGCAGTCATTTAAATATTTGACATTCCTCCTTTGAGATCGTAAACAAGTCCAAGCTGACACTAAAATGCCAGAATCAGTGACTCCTGAGCTCGGGGAGGCAGATGTCCTGCTGTTTCCATGCATGCCTTCTCCTCAGGACGCCTCCTAGTCACATCACAACTCTCTCCCGCTGGCTCCTTTGCCACTGACTTTAATGTTGTTTTGTTTTTTTCCCTGTCCACTAAGAGCTTGTCTAAACGGCTGACGATGATGAATGCATGTAAAGGATCTGCTGCAGGTAGGATACGGTTACAGGTTAAGCCGGGAGGGAGGGATAACAGCAAGGAATAGAGGGAGGGATAGCTTATAGATGAGCCTAGGGGGGAGTGGGGGGGGTGTGCGGAGGGTCAGGATGTTTGTCTTCCAATGAGCCGTGACTGTGGGAGAAAGAGGAGGGGAGAGGAGGATGAGGAGAGATAAAGGGAGCCAGATTATCAGAGTGAGAGAGGAGAGCATCTTCACACTGTCATGTGCACACATATACATGGTATATTTCTGTATATTACTGCAGCAAAATACACTATAACCAAATTATGTTGTAACCTTGTGATTTTCTTAAATAAAGTAAATGTTAGAAAATTACCAGACCTGACTTAAGAGTGTGACAAAACAATCTGACCATTCAAACGCATTTAAGACCATTTAGCTTCATGAATGGTTTACAAACTGAAGTTAGAAGCGGCATGAAACTAGATCCACGATTTAACTGAGACACTTTAGGAGTTAATGTCGTCGTAAAACAAGACTGGAAATCTAGTTTATACATTCTTTATTATTTCAATGTCTTTAAAGCAACACACTGTATATTTATCGTGCACTAATGCTGAGATGTTACATTGTTGTGTGTAGTTGTGATCGGAGATGAAGACAGAGACAAGATGGAGGGGAGGAGAGAGGGAAAAAGAAAGATACACAGATGCAGTAGATAAAGGTGCATGCAGGTGTGTGTGTGTGTGTGTGCTTTGTTGCTGATGGGCACTAAGGTTTGCTCTGATTAGATGTTTATTTGTTTCCTTCCTTTGGCATGTTTAATTTCCCCCGTGTTAAAGATTGTAGATGTAGCACGTAGGATTCCTTGTCATCTTCAGCCTCCCCACACGGTTGCCGCAGTTTTCATCCTTGAAAGAGAAACGGATGGCTTCTGGTCCCGACACTGAGCATGTGGTCTCCTGGCTGACCCAGCATCTGCACAACAGCTTTCATCTGGACAGGAAAAAAAAACTAAAATTACATCAGCTGACTTTCTACAACAAGTCTGCACTTTGTTTTGGGTGTTTGTAATGTCTGGGAGGAACAGCACAGGCATGATATATTAGATTACTGATATTATATTACTCACCACAATATATTCACACTTCCTTTGAACAGACTTCTGACAACCCAGGCACATGAATACCATCATGCAGGCAGGAGACCACATGGCTACGGCCTCTTGACTACAACACAGGGACAAATGTGAGATATCTCATTACCAGCCCAGACACAGGACCGATCTTACTGTTATATCATTTACAGAAGAATTGTATGCCAAACTGCAAACACGCTTAAATAATTGAGTTTTAACTGAACAAACCTGTCAGAGAGGATCGGCATGATGACTTTGCAGAATGGAATGGCACATACCCCGGGTGGCTCATCAGGACATTGCTGATGTCATCACACTATGACCTGTAAGGAGTTGAAAGTAAATTGGGTCTCAAGTCGATACTTAGGTGCCAAGACTTGAGACTGTTGACTTGCAAAACAATGACTTGGTCCCACATCTGCAACACAAGACGACACACTGACGCAGCGTTCGTGGCACAGCGTTCGTGGCACAGCGTTGGAAACACATCGATCGAGACACAGCGTTGGCGTGTCAGCGTGATCCAACATCACTGACTTCTTGGAAATGATGACCCAATTGGGTTTGCAAATTTCCACAGAACATTACACAGTGAATCAGACAGTAAATTAGACTCTGCAGTGCACAATAACAAAGCCACGCTATGGAATAACTGTCACTGTGAGAAATCACTGTTGCTTCCCTGAATATTTGGCATTTTGATCACAGAACACTTTGCAAAGTTGGTTTCCAATGTTTCCTTGGCTCGTACGTCATGATGGAGTTTAATGCAAACATGAGGAAAATAGAGAAATCTTTTATTTGGACTCTGGTATACCACACGTCATCTACACGGGAATAACATTTGAGCTTTCCTGACTAAAATACACTTAACCTTACTAAACTCAATAAATCAGCTGCAGCCGTGACAATTAGACGCAGCCGCATTTAAAGCATTCAGACACTGTAAACCTCCCCTGCTGTCACATAGGATTCAAGGCGGCTATGTCTGTATGCGTGTGTCTGTTTGCGTGTGTCTGTATGCGTTTGTCTGTATGCGTGTGTCTGTATGCGTGTGACTGTATGCGTGTGACTGTATGTGTGTGTAATTCATTTGCAATTTTTATTAATACAAGCTTTGCATGTGTCATCACCATAGTGGAGCACACGCTTGATAAATGCTTTGAGTTGTTCGCCAAGGCGTCCTGGCTGGCACCTGACATAGGACATATTTGTTTACCCTCTCAGTGATGAAAACATTACTGAGGAGTGTTGCCTGGTAACAGCCGGAGACATATTTACTGCACTGTTGTCCCCTCCAAGTGTGTGTGTGTGTGTGTGTGTGTGTGTGTGTGTGTGTGTGTGCATTTTCTCCAGATCTGTAAGGTTTTAAATGTTAAATTTATGGGCCAGTATTCCTGTTCTGTTTAGTTATGACACAGCTACAAAGGAGATGACAAATGATAAAAGGTTCAAATCGTAGATACAGATTGAGAGATTGAGATGAGCCGGAATAGGAGGCTTTAAAAAAAGAGAAAGATGAAGATGTTTAAGGGACATGAAGCCTCTCAGGATTGTCAGGACTTCTCCGCTTTACGCCGGGTTCACTGAGGCTGTGTTTTTCCGTTCTCATGCAACACCTCTCCACACAACAATAAATCTCCACTGCTTAACTACCGGCACTAAAACATCTCTGATTAAATAGCTGGAAGACGACTCCATATACCGACAAGCCTGTGAGGGGAGGATCTGTCTTTACAGGCCATCGTCACTCATCCAGGGGCTTTCTGTGGACTTTGTGGGACTCGATGTGCAGTGGCAAAAAGGTTTATTTCCCCCAAAATGTCAAATATGTCATAACTGAATTGGGGATACAGCACAACCTACACATGCTGTCATCACTGGGTTCTCAGTGCTTACTGTAAGTGGACATGGGTGGTGTGGGTGTTTGATTCAATGGCAAACACATGCTGTTTCATCTTTCTTTCTTTCTTTCTTTCTTTCTTTCTTTCTTTCTTTCTTTCTTTCTTTCTTGCACCCTCCCTCTCTCCTCTTTTCTTATTTTGCCTTTCCTCTTTTTCCTTCTTTCTGTGTGTGGATTCAGACTCAGCATGCAGGTGTTACACAAACTCTTTGCTCTGCTGTGCCAGGTAGTTTGCTGTGCCATGCCTGGTATTAAACGATGTGAATGGTACTAACTTGACAAGCATTGTTGTAAAACTGTTTTGAGGCCACAGCGAAGGCAAAACTATCCATAGTCCATAAATTCCTCCTGGAGCAGAGCACAGATGAAGAAAATGCTTTTTATTTCCCAGAGCGAACACAGCGTACAGCAGTGAGCTGCCGGTCATGTCTTGTAAAAAATGATTACAGCCTAATAACTTTGATTAAACACCTGATAACAAACACATGAATCAACTCATTTACTCTCACCTACAGCCGCTAGCAGCTCTTTGTTTTTGTTAAATGATCATTTATTATGCAGCAAAATGGGATTTTAGTGTGGAATAAATGGCAATTGGAGCAAGAAGTAGAAAAGGGAATGCAACGGCTGTGTGTGTGTGTGTGTGTGTGTGTGTGATTCCCCCATCACAGCTTTTAGCCTCCTCACCTCATTTCTTCTGAGTTCTGCTTCATTCTCCAGTATTCTTGAGAGTGTGTGTGTGTGTTTACACAGATGCAGGCAAATATGCACATGCATTCAAATCAATCTGAGGTAAGTGGTATTTCCTGGTGTTCACGTTCCATCACAGCTTACTCCTCTTAGTTGCGATGGAGGATGGGAGCCATATGGATTGCCAAACAAATCATCCAAGTACAACAAACCTTATTTTACCATCATCATACGCATCCAAGCACGGCCTCAAATCTGTGCTGCATTAGCCCTTCCTCACAGCCAAACCTATGCTCGATCTGTGTCTATGTCCGGAGAAGTTTGACCTTTGAACTCAATGTGGGATCCTATAAGGGCAGGGTCTGCAAATCCGTAGAGGTTAAGTGATTGAAAAGCATATGCCAAGGCCAAATTAAGTCATTTCAGGCTCTTTAAAACCGATCAGCACTCATCTCATGTGGGGACTAAAACTCTTACAAGACCTCAACCTTCACTTAAAGCTGTCAGACCATGGCACAGGACTCACACACCATCACTACTAATTACAAACACAGTCATTACTCACCTGTGGGAGCATAGATCGCATCAAAAGCCTTTCAAAGTAAAAGCCTGTCTCAGTACCATTTGGATTTGGCTGTAATGAGATCCACATAGCGTGATTTGGCTCCGTCCTCTGTCGTGTAATTATGTGCAATGAAAACAATTGAAACCTGGGAGGATGAGTTTATTTTCCTGATCATGAGGCTTGTGCTGCGTACGGACAGATGTTGCTGAGCTCTGGAGACTTCCAAAGGAATGACTTAATGTGCCAGACAAAGGAATTCTGCCATATTTCCTCATTCAAAACAGATAGTAAATTTGTTTTGGAATGTGCTCCATTTATTTTTGGGCTGCAAAATGTGTGTAAACCACTGCAAAATACTCTTTCCCACAACACCTGTTCGTTTGCTGTATACATAATTCTTACCACCTCCTTTCATCCCTATGATTAAGGCCGGTCTAACAGCAACAAGTCTTGTAGACGGTGTCACAGATCCACGAGGATAATTAGCCTACCGTTGCTCTTATATGGAGGCCATTATCACCGGCTATAAACAGCCACTGTAGTCAGCCGACCCTCTCGTTTGCGGGGGTACTGGATCAGACATGTTTTACAGGTTTCATGTGCTCCACATACGTCCCACACGTGTGCTGTCCAGCTACAAGCTCATGCTGTGTGGGTGGATGTTTCACGCTGATTGGGTAATTCAGCAGGGATTTGTCTGTGTTGGTACTGCTGCTGTTTAGTGACGTGACACTTCTCTTCTTGCATTCTTACACTGGCAGTGTCAGTTATTCACTCTTAGTCTTATAATTATGTATTTGGCAGTGAAGTGAGCAGTCATTTTTCACTTTGTATCATAATGCATCCTGGCAGCGCTCCTCTTCCTCGTCGGAGATTTGCTTGGAAACACCGATCATCACTCCAGCACTCATAAAGCCTCGTTTGAGTCGGTCCAGCAATGCAAACCAAACAGAATGCCAGATTACAATCAGACCAGCGCAGCACTTACAGGCTTTGGCCCAACAAGGGGGCACACAGGCGGACATTCAACCCTCACGTTTACATCTTAACTCCTCTGTTGTTGTTTTTCTATTCTTTTTTTCTATTCTTATTCTTTTTCAACAATCACCACAGCTTGGCTGGATTTGGCCTGTGTGGAGCACATATTGTCCTGCTAAACACTCCAACTCTGGTCATTAGTAGGAATGAGCTTTGGCTTTAATTACCAGCCCTTGAATCCAGCTGTTTTATGAGTCTTGGCTATTTTTTTTATATGACTGGTTTTCAAACATGAAATGGATTGCTTGTGTGCGAATAATCAACACTTGTTAATTTTTAGAGCCTGCAGCCTTCTGGGGGGGGGGGGACTCTTTCTCTTTTGTTCGTTACCATAACAATGTGCGACCAACATTAAGCTGAATCAGAGCTAGGGCAGATAATTATGTATATATTTTCATATATTTATATAAATGCTATTTTTGTGGTCTTTTGTTTATTAATTTAACTATAACAGTCTGCAAATGTGTTTAGCTTTGTTTGGTGGAGGGAAGCAAGTGTGAGTCTGTCACACTCACCCTTATATTTGACATTTATTGTAACATGTGCTGCCTTTGGCGAGCGTTAAAATCCATTTTTAAATTGATCAAAATCCCAAAGATGCAACATTTAGTCAAAATGAATAGCACTATAATATGTGGTGGTGTTTGGAGTGTGCATGTCCTCACTGTGCATGTGTGCTCATGTGTGTGTGCATGTGTGCATGTCCTCATACAGTCCAAACACATGCTGGTCAGGCTTCTATACCTCATGCGTG
Organism: Genypterus blacodes; assembly: GCF_046128005.1. Classification (NCBI taxonomy): domain Eukaryota; kingdom Metazoa; phylum Chordata; class Actinopteri; order Ophidiiformes; family Ophidiidae; genus Genypterus; species Genypterus blacodes. Next base: position 761,657 of record NW_027466864.1, on the reverse strand, counting down.
TCTCCATTTGGATTAAAGCATGAAAAAGTGGCAAATTAATGTGTATGTTAAAATGGAAATAACTTTGCTCCTGTGTTTTAAAGTCTGGAACACCTTAGAAGCTACTTGTTGTATATTAAAACGCTCACTTGCACTTTGTCTCAACACTTCTGGAAATCAACAACACATAATTAGTCACCGGTAGCTTCAGCCCAGCAGATGTGGCTTTGCTGGAACAGGGCAAAGGTCTAATTTTTACAGGATGGGAAAATGTCCGTATTAATTTCCCTCATAAAAAGACAAATTTTCTTTTTGGTAAAGGTTCAGTGACGTTGTTCCGGCTGGGTGAGAAACGAAGGGCTAAATTGCACTTTCACACATGTTTTAATTCAGGAGCTTTCCATTAGAAGCCTTAAGTTTGGAGGGAAATTGTTCACTAGAAAAATAAAGCTCAGGCCATCTGCCTTATTTCAACTTTCTGCGGCAAGAAATTCCTCTCACACTGGACCATGTGCTGTTTAAAAAGTCCAAGCAGAAGGATTTACAGTATTTGCATGATAAACTAGATTTTCCTGAGAGATGCCGCCTGGCAAAGTTTCCATACTGATTACAGAGTGTTTTGTATCTCTCGCGCACACGTGCACACACACTCCCTTGCGCACAGAGACTCTGTTTGAGCCAGATGCCTGACACAGGTCCCTGCAGAGCTCCATGATTACCACGGGACAAAAGTCGAGGGCCGAGGGCAGACAGACCGCCTGCGATAAAGAAAGGCCAGAAAGGGTTTATACAAGAGAAAGAGACTCCCCATGCAGATTAATAATATAACCCCAAGCTTCTTCTATACACACCCTGATCTGCACTCCCCTCCCTCTGATTCCCCCACAGAAATGCCACACACCCATACACACACACACACACACACAGAGAATACTGTGGGTCTGTCTCACCTGTTGCTTGGCAACAAGTGATGGGAAAAAGGCTGTTGGTGCTCTAATAATTAAAATTTCCTGGGTAGCAGTGTTTGATCCCCAGTATGCTGTCATTGTCTCGCCACGGCTTCATAAGAAACTCAACACTGGGGTAGCGAGCAAGAGAGTGAGTGAGTGTGAGAGAGAGAGAGAGAGAGAGAGAGAGAGAGAGAGAGAGAGAGAGAGAGAGAGAGAGAGAAGGAGAGAATATATAAACTTTCTCACTCTTGTCAAGAGGTGGCTGGCTTTGCTCACTGACTTTTCCTCTAATTTTTCAGGGATGAAAGAAGCCCCGTCCAAGTAAATTCAGAACTTCCGCCCTCCCTTCATCCCAGTCACTTTGACGACTCACTGGGCAGTCACGTTTCCAAAGACGGGATAAAAACAAGCGGAAATACATCAGCCGAGGTCGGTGTGAGGGTCAGACACAGAGAGAGCCGTGGCCTTACCCAACAGTCCGGTTTATTTAAAGTGTGGCTGGCAGGAGAGGGAAGTGGGGAACGCCGCGTCGGAAGGAATGTGTAGTTAATGCCGTGCTCATGGACACATTTGTCAGGTCGACTTGGAAGATTCCTCCGAGGGTCAATGCCAGAGCAACACACACACAAGCGCAAAACTTGTTGAGGTAGAAGTTAATTAAGACTCTGAATATGATTGAACGGCAGCGCACACGCACGCACACACACACACGCGCGGGCACAGTGACCTTCTCTATGCAAACCTTTGACCTGCTTTCCCTCTGTATGTGCAGCTGACAGCTCTCACCCAAGCTGATTATCTGTCCTTGACAATGTTCTCAATCCCTTTGACTATGACATGATACCTTCAATCATCCCAGTATACACACACACACGCGCACATACACACACACACACACACACACACACACACACACACATTCAGTATACAACCCCACAAATCAAGCAACGGTGTTATGTCTGTTTGTTGTAACCTAATCCTCTCTGAATGCACATTTGAGAATCTCGAGAATCAATAACAGTTTATTAGAGCTCTAGCTACCACATTTGTGTGTGTGTGTGTGTGTGTGTTTGTGTGTGTGTGTGTTCTCATGCCGTGTGTATTTTCATAACTCTCCGCTCTGCCTCCTGCCCCTGTACCCCTCTCTCTCTCTCTCTCTCTCTCTCTCTCTCTCTCTCTCTCTCTCTCTCTCTCTCCCTGCTTGCTTCATGCTGAGAGAATGCGCCGGGTGGCCATTGGGATATTTGCAGCTTTAATAGATGCAACCTCAGAAAAACAAAGCTCCCTGCTTACGAGGGCCAAAGACTGAGCCGGCCGTGTTTGCACAGAGCCCCAGAAAGGCACGCGCCACCAATGGCCTCCCCCGCTTGAGCCCTGCCTAATTCATAAGCCCGACGACAGGACAGCGGATCAACGTTGTCAATGTCACCTGGGAATTTGTTGAGTCATAGGCCCGGGAATGAGGAGTTTGTAGATCACAGCGGCAGCGTGCTCGACGCTCCGATCCTGCTGAGGGTTTAGGAGCATCGTTTTCATTAACGTCAATATCGTGAACAAACACTATCTTTAGGATCACCAACAAATGAGGGAGTGAAAAGCAAATCGATTTTTGAGTTCTTTGCTGTGTTACTGTGATATTATCCTGAAATTCCATATAAGTACTTACAATCCCAGATGCTATTCCTCTGGTTGCACCATCTACATCAAATGGAAAACTCTTCTTGTGCATCATGGTTAGTTTTAGGTCTCCTCTATAGATTTCAAATTTAACCTACAAACAATGAAGTGATTCAATAAAAGTATATTTCTATTTTCCTCTCTGAGGTCATGTGCTGAATTTGACCACCTTCTTTTGATTTGCTTACACATATTCATTCAGTTTCGGCTCTGTGTCTCAGTGAAACTAGCAGCAGTATATGAAAAACAGAGATGTGTGTGGGATGAATTGTGTGTTTGTGTTAACTGTAACTTGTGCCAAACTTTGTGTGAAAGGCACGAGTGTGCCGCACACTCTCGTTCCCACTTCAGATCAAGAGCAAAGTTAGATTAGGGCCAAATTCTGGGTAAATGTGGTATGTTAAAAAAAAGCACCCTAAGCACCTTTGGTTGGGAGGCTCCATGCACCTGCCCGGCTTCATTTACAGGTGTCGACTGATTCTCTCACTGGACAGCCACAGGGACTGACCAAGTGACCTTAACCTCCTGCACCCCAGAGACACGTACACACAGAAACTCACGCACACCCAAACACACGCACACACACACATGCACACACACACACACACACGCTCCTACCCCCAGCGGATGGCTGGACGACTTCAGTCTGGGACACAAAGACGAGCATTATGCTTCTTACATCCCTTCTACCGATCCTCTGGGACAGAGGGACGGAGCAACATAATAACCTTTCATGGTAATATTTTGGCTTTTTTTTCCCCGTTGGTTGGAGTTCTGTTGTGATAAATGTCGCAGTCTGAAAAGTACGACAACCCCATGTGAGGAAGGTAAAATGATTTCTTACTCTTAACGTAACTCCATTAATTCTGATTTGACAAGTTTGGAGATTACAAATGCACAAGTATAATACACAACTTAATACCCAGAGCCGGGGTTTTGGATTGGACAGAGGAGGTGAAGGGGTTTGAAACAATGCATCAATCTCTGTTATGTCTCGCTGTCCCACTCCTGAGTTAGCACAGGGCAAACGGGGGAAGTATTCCCATAAAGAATTAAAGAGCCCACACTGTGTTTGCATTGCTTTCCACAGCCCCAGTGACTGATGGAAGACCAGAAGCCACGGCGTAGAGAGGCACTGGGCTTGTGCATACTGTTCCCCCTAAACATCAACACACTGGTTAGACAAATGAGACCCCCACCCCCCCACCACCCCCCCTCTTACTGCCGCAACTGACTAAACCCTGAGGTATGGCCAAGTCACAACGTCTAAGAGAGCATTCATCATCAAACCTCCTAAACCTGCATTTATTCTCTGGGATTTCTGGTGACTAATGGAGCAATGACTGATGATGGACAAGCTATTACTATTTGCTGGATGTGATGATGTATCAGACAAACCTGTGTAGCACCGAAAATAGGCCGAGTCAGGGAAGCAACGTATAAGACCTGAAATCTCTTCCCCGGCGTGATTCTAAATTGTGCTTTGAAAAGTTATTTCTGATGATGTTTGATGTGAGTTGTAGCAATATAAACGTGTCCACATTTGGTTGAATGAACAAGGTCAAGTGCTGTAGGCTGCCATTGCTTGCTGATACCCATGTGTCTTTCTTTTCAACGAGCGTCGTGCTTTTATGGAAATAACCCCCTCTAGAGGCAGCAAAGAGAGGTGCTGCTCCATCTTCCATCAAGGAGCTTCACCCAACTACGTCTCTCTCTCTCTCTCTCTCTCTCTCTCTCTCTCTCTCTCTATCTCTCTCTCTCTCTCTCTCTCTCTCTCTCTCTCTCTCTCTCTGCACATTAAACACACTTCCTCTTAAATTAAAAATGTAAACAAACAAGAATAGAAATGAGCATGTTCTATACGCATCATCATCATCATCATCATCATCATCATCATCACACATTAAATAGAATTGTGAGATTTTCCAACATGTGGATGTTTAGGTTCAGATTATTAAACCTTAAACATCTTTGAATTAGAGTTAGAGCATTGATCAATGACGTGATCCATGACACAAAAGACGCAAAATGATTTAATGAAAATAATCCAGAGCTTGATCAATTATAAATGTGTACTCTGTGTGAATTGTTGATAAATATGAACCTACGTTGTTAGGTCATACTGTATGTTCTTCTTTGCATGTCATCTCAGAATGATGGAGCTTCAACATGTTTAGAAGTGTAGGTATTGTAGGTTAGGTTATAGGCTTTATTAATCGTTTATTAATCGATTCGTTGTTCGAATCGTTGAATCGTGCTCAGTCGTGCATTATTTTACGTTAAGTTGTGACGGACATGTGTATTTAAAGCATCATTCATATATAAATGTTTTTTCCAGTAGTTCTAAACGCAGACACAATTCATTCCCTCTCTCTGTCTCTATCCCCCCCCTCTCTCCCTCTCTCTCTGACGCGGGGGCTTGCCTTCTAAATAAACTTTGCAGCTCGCAGGGGGAGTGAGAGAGAAAGAGAGGCTGCAGAGGGCTGAAATCATCCGCGGGTCGGCAGGAGGGGAGTGAATGAGTCCTGCACGCAAAGCACAAAAGCGCTGAAACTGCGGAGATTTTAGTTTGGGTTCCAATTGCCTGCTGCTGCTGCTGCTGCTGCTGCTGCCGCCGGAGAGGTGTGTGTGTGTGTGCGTGTGAGTGTGTGTGAGTGTGTGTTACCGCCGCGACAGCTGCGGAACACACCAGTTAGAAGTTTGATTTGCGGTTATATACCAGCGATGATCCTGGGATGACTTTCAATTTTTGTTGTTGTTTTGTTGTTTTTGTTGCGCTTCTTCCACTGATGCTGAGTTAAAGCCGAGCGCCTCCCCGCCCCGCTGCCCGGCACAGTAGAGCGGCCACACGCTCCAGGAACGCACCGCGCATCCCCGCTGAGAGACACACACACAAGGCAATTTGGAGTACAACAAATGGATGTAATCTCTTAAACATTATGAGAGAGTTACGATAGGCCTTAATCAACCATTCTTATCATTGATCTCCACTAAATGTCTCTACTTTCTTCTTGCGCACAGCGGATGATCATCGAGTTTTTGTCTGTTTGTTTGTTTGTTGTTTGCTTTTTGGAGAGGGAAATGATCTTTGCAGTGCGGATAACTGCTCCCTGACTCATCCCGGGTTTAGGATCCCATCCAGGATGTTACAGTCTAAGCGGCCCAGGCATCATTGGGCCACAGTCCACTACCATCACCACATATCGCCACATAGCTGGGGGTCCTGCTCGGTCTAGGGATTACATCTGCCCTCTCTACCTTCTGCCTCCGTCTGGGGGGAAGAAAAACGGAATCTTATCCAGAAAGTGACTTTGGTGAACTTTGACATTGGCTTTACGAGTCTCATCTCTGGGCTACTATGCAATTACAACTGATCTCCTTTGTTTTGATCATCTGGCACTGCATGGAATACACTGGTTGTCAGCAGCACAGCAGCTCCAGGCACCGGCAACATAAACGTAAGTGGATTCAAGTAAAGGGCGGCATGCTGCCCGATGTGCGGCACACACACACACACACACACACACACACGCACGCATGCACCCACTCACGCTTAGTTGGATCTGACTTGCTTTATAACTCACCATGTGTTTTACTCCCAAATGTGACAATCTGCATATTATGTCACCTTTCACCAAAAGTTTTGATAAATATGACGTCAACATATTTTGTCAATATGTTAACTTACTAACGGAATTTAGATTTATACAAAGTTATTAAAACATAAGGAGCTCCAGGTGACGTCGATGCATGTTACGCACTTCAGCTGTTTGTTTACACTGTTAGTGAGTTTGAATCGACTGGTTTATCGATTGATTGATTGATTGATTGATTGATTGACTGACTGATCGATCTTTCGATCAGCTGCCAAATCCAACTCGTACTCCGGCCTGATATTTCTCCCTCATCGATAATTCTGCCACAGTCATACCGCTCTTGCATGCGTTTCCCTCGAACCTCAGTGAGACAGATAGTGCTGCGGACCACCTGAGCCCCCGCAGCAGTATAGCAGCCGCCGCGGCACTTCACGTTCTCTCGCCCCGCAGGGTCCCCGTCGCTCTCTAGCGGTCAGCGCGGCGGACCGCAGCTCAGGCACGGAGGCATCAGACAAGCAAGCATCCGCGTTCAGCGAGGCAGTCAGGGGCAGAGAGTTTGGTTTGATCACATTCACTGTAACTCTCTTCAGATGTTGGTTCAAATAGTTCAACTTTACGCCATGTACAACAAATATTGATTTAAACCAGAAGCTTGTCTCAAAACCAAAGATAATTGATTCTTATGTATCTGAAAATCTGAGATGTGACTGAAGTATTTGTTCAGTTTTGTCACTGATCAAAATGTAGGTTGATGCCTCATTGACATCAGCACTCCAAATAATGTATGTTGCTATACTGAACACACTCAAAAACACTTCTTATCTCTCTGGGCTCCAACATGACGTCTCATCTCTTGAGTTATGTCCCAGCTTTTTCCATGACCCCAGGAATTATGTATCAATAAAGTATACTTTTATATTCTTCCTGCACACCTTATCCCTGAGGGTCTCCAGATGTGCTCTGTGGCCATGCCTGTTACAGTACAGCGGTGATAACTGGAATATTCCATGTATCACTTGCCAGCGTGGCTGAATACTGTCGGTGATCTACAATAATAGACCTTCAGAGTGATGTTTTTATCTCTGCCACCTGTGGCTCACACTTCTCTCTGCATCTCTCTCTCCTTCCATCTGATTCCACTGCTCTGATCAGTAGAAAAGCAACACTAATGTGTGTTTAACTCCCAAAAAAGACCCCATTGGAACCAGTGGATTACAACATATGGGGTTTAGTGTGTGTTTATTGTGTAGTTTCAAAGAGGTCCTTAGGCTACCATTGATTTGGCAGTTGTGTTCAGTTTAGGATATGTTAGGTCATTCACAGCTACAATTGGATTATAATGGTATTCTGTAGGGTGGAACAACAGAAATGTGTATCCATGCAGTATGTCTCAGTGTGGCATTTGTTCTGCAGTGTGAAGGCCTAAAATTGTGGTATAGGGGCTGAAATATATAGGGAATTTACTATATCATACACACGTCCTGTATCTTCCTTTCACATCATCACATAGCCTCCATGCTATAAGAACAAATTCACTTTTGATGGGAGAGGGTTAAGTTTTTGTTCAGGTTTCTGTCTTTCTGACTCAACCATTAGTTGGCGGGTCGGCCTGAATTGCCACCAAGGACGTGGATGTCTAACACGTCCAGAGATATCAGGGAGGATGGAGGGATTAGCCGGTGAAGGGGTGAATGAGTACAGACTTCAGAGGGGAAACGGGGGGTTAGAATAAGTTAGGTGTCAATGACCATTCAGTCATCTGGCCAAAATAAGCATGGAGAGGCTGAACCCAAGCTTCCTGTCTGCCATGACGCATCCAGAAATTCATTTATATATGTATGTGTCTGGGTGTTAAATCACAGAATCCAAACAATCACTGGATTTAGCTGTTGATGTGAGGGTTTAACATAGAACATGCCTTGGGAATCGCATGCATGACGATGATGATTTTTATTTTTTTCTAAACCGACCAACTGTGTTTGTGTGTGCGTAGGCATGCAAATGTGTTTATTCATTTGTTGGTATGTTATGCAAGACACCGCTGCCCAACTGAGGTTGTGTTGGTGCGAGTGAAAGGGCAAGACCAGATTCCTGCAACTTAAGACTTCTTTGAATCAGGGCAGCTTGGCAGGAACACATGTGGGCAAATGGACAGCAGTTGTAAAGATTGTCGAGATATTTCAAACAAAGCGTGGATGATCTACGGCAACCTGGCAGCAGCACTCCGAAGCAGGAAAAATGCCGACTTCAGATGCCCAGTCTGAGAGGGAAAACGAATACCCTCGGTGCTGCTTTTGGAGAGTCCTCTCTCGCTGCTAACACGCGTGACTACTGTGCAATTTCCAGAACAATTCCTTCGGGAATTGGAACAACAACGCAACACAAGTGTGTGCTGCATATGTGCGCTGCATATGTGCACTATAAATCACAGGTGTCATTCCTGGCACTGGTGAGTAAGGTTGAAACAAGCTCATTACTGATTTCAGCCTTAAACCTAGACACCCTTTAGCAGTCAGTGTGCTATAAGGGATTCAAACCTGTTTGCTCACAGTGCCCTGCATTTGAATGGTCGGAATTCTGAATACGGATAGCTCTTGACAGCAGCCCATTCTCCTTGGTTCTGGAAGTATATAAATATATATGAAATGTTGCAAGACATTGATGGCCTAAAGTCACATTGATTTTTCTTCCTTTGTCCTCTAAATTCAGTTTTTATAATCCTTTGGTAGACGGATGCCCTTGTACCGATATGTCTTGAATCATGAAACAAAAATACTGTCTATAAAATGTTATATGTGCCCTAATAGAATTGAAATTATCAGTAATTTGTGGATGAAAAACTCAGGTGAGTCATAAAGTCATCATACACAGTCAGATTGTAGGAGATGAAAACATTACTTTAAAACCTATCATGGTAAACTAAACACTGCAGCACTTAGCACACATGTACATATACAGTCACAAAGATGATTTATCCTAAATGACTCAATGTGAGTCAGAATCCATTAAATACACCAAGGGTTTGATTGTTTTGTCATTTGTAAAACTGGTGAAGATGCTACGCATCAAGTGCTCCACATTTAAGTAAACAGATTTATTGATGCAAGTCCAAATGGGGCCATTAATGTATCTCCTGTTGACTGGAAATGGGATTATTGACATCTAAGGAAATTGCTTCGTCATCTAAGTTCAATATCCACACCATTTCATGCTTGTTGTGCTATTGTTCCATTGTTGGTCCGAGAGACGCAACTATTGTACAATGAGTACGTCTGAAGTGATTGTTGGTTTTTTACAAAGCAGTGAGGAAGTTCATATTCAGTCAGATACAATGAAATGAGCTGTATCAGAAGCAGCATGCATAGTTGTTTTCTTGGTATCCTGATAGACTCTAATTTAGGTTAAGATATATTTGGATTATCATATATAAAAGGAGATCAGTGTCTGAAACACACATCCACATCACTGCAAACTTGAAGTTCAGTAAATAAAAAGAAGCTATTTTGTATATACAGAGTGAACGAACGGCTCATGTACTCTTGAACTAAAAAATAGAGACCACACCCTCAACTGAATGAGGTTAATGTAGTTTATTAAACACGGAATAAAGTAGGAAGGACACTGGAGGAAGAGAGCACTCAAGGATACTTTGGCATGGAGCTCTGGGTGGACATCATGCAGGTTTGCACGCACTATGATGTGCTGATCCTCAGTTCTGGCCAGGAGGAAAAAAAGTGTAAAACAATAACAGTCTGCAGTCATATTTTATGTGTTTCTCTTTTGTGATGTTTGAGATTCACACTTCTGTCTCCCCCGTCCCTCATATACGTGTGCTCGCACCCACAGAGATCTCTGGTGTGAGCTCGGGGTGCCAGCAGGGCGGCTGTCTGACCTGCTCGGACTACAATGGCTGCCTGTCCTGCAAGCCGCGCTTCTTCATGCACTTGGAGAGGATTGGGATGAAGCAGATCGGGGTGTGCATGACCTCCTGTCCTCCGGGCTTTTACGGCACTCGATCCCCGGAGAGAAACACTTGCACAAGTAAGTGAGAAGAGCCATCTTTATTTGGATACTATGACAATCTTCACTCTCCATATGCAGATCTTCACCAGCAACAGTGAAGTGATACTCTTGCAAAGTATGACATCGCATATACATACAGTATGTATAGCTGAGGAACTTACTATAGGTACTTACAGCCCGTTAAAGTGATGACTATACACAGTCATCTTACCTATCTAAACACATTAGTGAAACTCAAAGCAAACACTTAAAGAAGTATAGCAGTTTTCCTTTTGGTGACATTAAATTAAACCAAACGCACAAACCCTGACACCCTGTATATGCAACACGCACAAGACTTGTGTGGTTTAAATGAAGTGGTGGGTCTGTGTTTCTCTGTCAGAGTGCAGGTCGGAGTGCGATTCCTGCTTCAACAAGAACTTCTGCACGCGCTGCCGAGTGGGATTCTACCTTCACCTGGGCAAGTGCCAGGAGAGCTGCCCTGAGGGTCTGGTCCGCAGCGACACACAGAGGGAGTGTGTTCCTAGTGAGTGTGTTCAAATTTGGCCTTTGCATCTTCAGTGATTACAGAGCGATGGCTGTAATGTTGAGACATGTGTGATGGGTGTGTCATTGCAGAGTGCCCCGCCGAGTGTGACTCGTGTGTGAACAGTGACACATGCACGCGGTGCTGGCCGGGTCTGTACCAGCTCAATGGAAGGTGCTACCGCGCGTGTCCAGAGGAGTACGAGCCCAATGATAAACTCATGGAGTGTACGCCACAAGGTCAGTCTAGTGTGTGTGTGTGTGTGTGTGTGTGTGTGTGTGATAATCCTTAGTTTTCTGGTTGTTTTTCATCTCGAAACTGACATCTATAGGTGGCAGGTTGGCCATTCATTAAGAGAAGTACTCTAGAATCGAACTGAGCCGAAATGAAAAGGCAAAAAATTTTACGTAAACACCAAAATGTGATACTGAATATCAATGAGGTCATAGGTATTCAGAGAGTGTATCATTTGTAAACACCAATGGCTACAACAGGCTCGATTTGTGGGAGTTATTTTACAGAGTTTTACACATTCACACATTTGAACCCTCTGGCTCTTGTCGTCTCTCAGTGCACTGTGAGGTGGGTGAGTGGAGCGAGTGGAGTCCCTGCTCTCGATCTGGAAGAACCTGCGCTTTCAAGCGGGGCCAGGAGACCCGGACACGGCAGGTCCTCCAGTACCCGTCGCCCCTCGGCAGACCCTGCCCTGAGATCTCCGAGATCAAGGAGTGTCTGATCAAGTGGAGGAAGTGTCCAGGTAAATAAATGTGAAACAAGAGGAGGAAAGAAGAAATAACAGAGCTGTAGTGTGTTTGTTCTTTGCTTCTGGGTCGAATCCTGCCACCAGACTCTTAGGATCCACTGCTTGATCTCCAGCTATAAAAAAACCCAAAATGTTTAAAATGGGTGCATACTTGACATCGCCCATTGTAGTTTTGCTGACCCCAACATGGTGACAGCCAACATTGTATTTGTGACACATGGCACGATTTTGGCTCTCTATGAATTCCAGACCTTGCCGCTCCTCCGCTTGTACAATCAGAGCGAGTCGTTCTTCCGTTCAGGACTATGAGTGTTTACTCAGAGGATTGTCATTGTGGTCAGAGTGGAGGACAGTGGGGGGAAACACACATGTGTGATGTTGCAATAGGCTTGTTGTGTGTTTTCCCACGAGACCTCTTTGGATTGTTAAACATTGAAACCGCTTTCTCTGCTTCTAGTAAACATGGAATAGCGTGATCACGTCTAATGAAGGGAGGGAAAACGGCCCTCAGACGGGCTTGTCCCTTTAGAAAACTCAGCGCTGCAGCATATTTATGATCACGTTGTGTTGTGTGTGCACTGCGTGTGTGTGAGTGTTTGTGTGTGTGTGTCTTGAGGTGGTTGGCAGCTACGGATGGTTGTTTTTCTGCCTGGACTCTGTAGTGTGAAATGATAGATCGCAGACAGGGCAGGAGGCTGAGATCCAGCCCCCTGGGGCCTCACACTTACAGAACAAACTGTGTCTGTGTGTGCGCGCGCATGAGTGTGTGTGTGTGTGTGTGTGTGTGTGTGTGTGTGTGTGTGTGTGTGTGTGTGTGTGTGTGTGTGTGATGCAGCAGAAATGTAGTTTGACTCCAGAGCAGAAACAGCCAGCTCAACATCAACATCCTTCCCCTGGGAGGCACGCGGCGACCCGGGGATCAGTATTGGTTTATCCCCACAGCTGCCAATACACACACTTGTACAGACACACACACATACACACAAGCACACCCACAGACACACATAAGCACACACACAGACATATACACGCATGTACGCACTCGAATGCAAATACAGATATACCACCCAAATCGGACATAAATATGCACCTACACACCGGTGCACCTACACAGGAACAAACTTTACACAAGGACACACACACACACACTCACACGTCATTTACATACCAACTAGTCAGTCGGTCAGAGTTTTAATGTAGACAGTGAACTGTATCTTCTATCCCTCACACTATCTCCCTGTCTTACTCTTGTCTATCTGTATGTCTCTACTGATCCAATCCCCCAGTCTCGTCCACACACACAGACACACACACACACACTGCCCTCCACACCAAAGAAAACATAGACCCCCATATAAGCTCCCCACTGGCGCTCCCAGTCAGTCGAGTCGGGGCCGAGACTTAGCATGGAGTCGACAGCTCTGTTGATCTAGCCTGAGCCTGGAGAGAGAGGGAGGGAGAGGGAGCGGGAGAGAGAGAGGGAGGGAGGTAGATAGAGAGAGGGAGAAAGAAAGCTAGAAAGAAAGTGGAACAGAAGATGTGCAGACGTGGTGTAGCGTGTCACACACCACAGGCCCCGTTTATTGACCCCATGCAGAGTGTGATTACCCAGCTGCCCTGACTTTGAGAGCATCCCTAGTGAATGAGAGCTAATTATCTGCTTCGGCGCGTCCTCTACTCGCTGTTTACGTTCTGCACACGCTAGAGGGTCAGTGGTCCGACCTCGGAGAGCCCCCCATAATCCTCCAGAAGCCCTCAGACACTGATACATCCTCCTCCTCCTCCTCCTCCTCCTTACCTCCTCTATTGCAGACACTCCCTTTTTCTTCCCCTCCCCCCTCTGTGTTGCCTCCTACAAACGACAAACGACTCCGCCAATTATTTGCTCGTTGTTGTCCTCCATCATCGCGCGCCTCATATTTGTCTCCTGTCCTCCTTTCCCCCTACACAAAAAGCTCCCGACCATTCACTTGCCTTAGACATGTCTTATTGTCTCTTGTCCACGCTAGCTAGCTTTGTCTTTAAAATTTGGGGATGTTTCACAGGTACGCGACATCTTCCAAAATGCTAAAAGATGCTAAAACATTAGCGGCTGTGCTAGGTGGCCTATTATTAACCTCTTCCTCCACTTTGCCGGCCAAAAAGTTTGGCCCAAAATTGACTTGTAAATGATAAAATGTCAGCAGCTAGACACAGCTGCCCGTTAGCAGTTGTTGCTAACAATCACACACAAAGCTAACATGGTGATGACTCAAGCGCAAGCCACAAACCATCAAATTTTTTTGGTATTTAAGATTTTCTCCAATGACTCTTGTGTGTTTAATGTTTACTTGTGTAGTAGGGAGCACCTTAAAATGTTTTGAATGACTGTCAGAGCCGTTATAGACAGAAACACGTAGCCGTATGCGGGCTCTTAGTGTCAGGCAAACTTGGCTCGGCTCCTCTCTTACAATGAGACCACAATGAGAGATTGTGAATGTTTATGCACACATCCTCATCCGCCGCCTTCTCTTTCAAGTGAACGCTGGCTAATTTGTCCTTCCACCGACCTACAGTTCACCTCTCTATCTCTCTGACCGGATAGACCACATGCCCTCTGTAAACCCTAGCACCCTTTAACAGCCCAAACACACACACACACATATATACACACACACGCACAACTCACCACCGATGGAGCTGTTTCTACTTAAACACGAAGTGAAATTCACAATTCATTGACCTGCACAGACTTTAACAAATGTACACAGCAGCGCAAACCAGTCAGTGATGGTGGCAATGTACCCCAGACACACACACACATACCCTCACACACACACATGCTGGTGACCATACGGCAGGCATTCCACTTGTGGGACAGCTCATAGCCTTTAATCCCAGCCTGGCTCCCGCCAAAAGCTCCCCGGACGATGGAACGCCTGCCACGGAGGATGTGCCATCACAAAACACACTGTGCTCCTCCAACCACACATACAAACACTCACACACATCCGCTTGCTTTCTGTATCCCTGTGTTCTCTCGTTTAATCTCCGGTATGTCCTATTCCACTGTCACTCATTTTATACTTTCTCTGGGTTGTTGTCTCTCTCTCTCTCTCTCTCTCTCTCTCTCTCTCTCTCTCTCTCTCTCTCTCTCTCTCTCTCTCTCTCTCTCTCTCTCTCTCTCTCTCTCTCTCTCTCTCTCTCTTTCTCTCTCTCTCTCTCTCTCCCTCTCTCTGTCTCTCTCTCTCTCTCATTGTGTGCCAGCACGCCAGACAGTCTGTGTGTTGTGTCCCACCCAGTAAAGCCCCTCTCTCTATGCTCACAGTACAGTTTGCTGAGTTGTATCCTATGTGAATGTCCTGTAGCAGATTTGCAGAAGTTACATTGCAGCCACAGTCAGTTTAGCAGCCTCGGAACGAGAGGCAATGTTTACACTGTACAGGCAGTGTTGTCCGGGGAATTGTCTTCTTTTGATTTTGACTCAAAATAGAAATGTTTTGTCTCAAATAAGGAACTAGATGCGTGAAAGCAAAACACAAGAGTTCCACAATTTGACATTGTCCCATAAAATATGCTAAAATGAATACTTGGATAAATAGTTCTTAACAAATAAATTCCCATGAAACACTATTACACGTATTCGTTCAACTTTACATGTATGACATCGCCTTGTTCATTACCAGAAACTATGTCACTCTGATTGACAATATTCAGTGAAAGTATTGATAATTTAGTAAATGTCCATTGAAAGTGGTTAAAAACCTCTAAAGGTGTCTCATGCTGGGTCCATTACCAACTTGTCAACACACAGTTTACAAAGCCCATCGGAAACTGTTCCAACTAAGCAAATGCGGGTTAGTTTGATAAACAGTCTCCTAATCATTTCAACACTGGCATGGATTAAGTTTCTCCTCTGGCTTTACAAAAGCACAGACTACAGTATGACTAATCCACTGAACTTGTAAATAGTTATGGTGTCAGGATAGAGAAAACAATGAGAGCGAAGGGGACTTCCTGTGTTTATATAGGACATGAGGGCAGACCATGTATGAGTCAGTGCACCAGATTACACCATCCATACATCCAAAGGTTTTACTTTATTATTTCTGGTGCACATTTTACTGCCAATACTGTGTTTATATACTATATACAATATGCATCTTTGCAGAAAATACAATAATCAGCTTGTGTTTACGAGGGCCATCCCTTGTTTTTGTCTTATTTACCAATACTTAAGCCCTTATTCCTGAGCTTTTTCAGTACTTCTGGGAGAAGACTAATCCCAGTGTGCTGCTAGACCCCAGTATCACTCCGGGTGGAACCTGGGAATGTGCGGGTCAGTCTGAGCTGGCAGGCAGGGCAACTGTGATCCCCTCTCCCTGGTCCAATCAGAGGTCTGGGTTGATTAATGAACAGACTTAGAGAGGGAGACGGTGAGCGTAAGGGGGCAAACATGGAGCAGACAGGAGGGCGTAAGAGAGAGCAGGGAGAGAGATGTCTGTCTCTCTCTCTCGCTCGCCTCTCTCACTCTATCTCTCTCTCTCTCTCTCTCTCTCTCTCTCTCTCTCTCCCTGTGTCTGTGCCTACTGCCTACTTCAGCAGTTTCACAATCCCTGACCAGCCAGCCAACCATCCAAGCAGGCCGTGCTGCTCTGTTCCACTCACACATGGACAGCAGCAGCACAACAACAGGAAAGGGCCTCTGGTTTCACTAGCAGGTCCTGTCTCCAATCTCCCTGGGGGCGGATCTTGTTATTATCATTAATAACTTTAGCTCGAGCAGAGATAAACCTCCAGCATTCCAAAACTCTTGGTTTTGTTTATGAGATGGTGTTGCAAGAACAGATAAATTAGGGGTTTATTTAAAGGCTTTCTATTTTGGACAAAGGCTGCTCATCAGAGGGAGAACAGTTCAGTCTGAATGGTTAAAGGCTGACATCTAGTGGTGGCTATAGAGCATTGCAAGAAAATATGGTCACGCTTGGAGATTTGCACTTGAACATTCTTTCACTAATCCATAGCCAGCTGCACATATATAATCACCTTTTGTTTGATTTATTCCTCAGGTTGATACATAAAAGTTCCAATTAGACTGCTTGTTCATTATCTGTTGCATTTAGTTTGTCCAGTTGTCAAGCAAGAATACTCCTTTGCCCTTTAGCCATTATAAAGTGCATGACCCCAGTTGCTAAAATTAGCCTGACACTTGATATTCAAAGGGTATTAATCATTTTCCACTTAGTTAGGTACAATACAAGCTTCTTCAATGTTTCTTTTTTCTTTTTTTTAAACAAAACTTTAAAAGAGATTCGAGGACAAGCAAAGAGATAGAGCAAAGACTTCCAGTTATGTGGTGTCTCATTCTAAGACATGTACTTGACTCAGCTGATTGTATTTCTATTCATTTTTGGTTCCAGAATAGTCAGAGAGTAACTGAAAATACCTCTATGTAACATACAGGATGCCTCTGGCTAACTTTGCTTGATTGAATGAACAATATTGATACAGACATACTGACTGCATTTTACACATGTTCTGCATACACTGAAACCACTATAGCTGTATGGCTTGAATTTTATGTTCTATAAAATGAAATGCCTTTGGCTTTGAACAGAAAAGAGCAAACAAGAAGAGTTTATCATTTCCCTCTGTTGATTTTTCCCCCCTATTTCTTTTTTTTATTCGTAGGGAGAAGGAAGGGTGAGCGGAGAGAACGGAGGAATCGCAACAACAGGCGAGACAAGGAGAATCAGGAGGGCAGACGAGAGAGGAAGAGGAAGAGAGAGAGGGAGAGAGACACGGTCAGCGAACGTGAAGACTCTGATAACAGCAACAAAACGGAGCACAGGCAGCGTCGAGGCCAAGACACAGAGCCCGTCTCCCATGCAGACAGCCCCGCACAGTAGTGCTGCGGACCCGGTCTAAACGCCTCCCCCACCCTCCTTCTCGCCTCGACCCATTCTATCTCCTCCTACTCCACCCTTCACCCCTCACTCCTACCCACCGTTTGCCCCCCTCAACCCCTCACAGCAGGGGGTGTTGCTGCTACCTGTATGATTTGAATATACTGTTTATGCACAAGCGGGATGGGGCACATGCAGCCACCAGGCTTTGACAAATATAGACGTTTAAAAAGTCTTTTTTCTAACCCTCTAGCCTCGACTCCTTCACCTCCACCACTGAGAGAAGAGAGAGAGAGAGAGAGAGAGAGAGAGAGAGAGAGAGAGAGAGAGAGAGAGTGTGTGTCTTTTGGAAAATGTACAGTTAAAAGACACGGCTGAGACTCCTGTGCAAGAGTCCACAGCGGGACTGATCGAAAACAACGTGTCTGACTGTGAGGAGGAGCGGCAGGCAGACGGACAAAGAGACAAAGAGGTTATACTATGAGCTTGTTGATATGGTTATTTAATGGGGGCCTGGTACAACATTGCGCGTCTTGGTTTTTTGAATGTAGATTTTACGACAACATGTAGAACCATTGTTTATTATTATTATTATTATTGTTCATGTTCTTTAGATCTCTTTACAACTTTATTTGGTGCAGAATTTGTTCTGAAAAAAACAAGTTAGGGCTCGCCAGCTTGACGTCTTCATAATCACTACCAGTAACACATGTGGGAGAACCTGTATGAACCTGCAAATCATAGAAACTGATTATACCGTCAGTGGCGTAATGTGAAAAAAATGAAAATCATTAACATGCTGCCCCCTGAAGTCAAAAACAAAAGATAGTTTTGTCTGGATTAGTGATAAAGCTAATCTACCAGATTTCCCCTGTTACATAAATGGGATTTGTGCTCTCAGTAAAGCTCCTTGGCATGGAATAAAAGAAGCACCTGTATGTCCAATAAAACTATAATGGGTTTGTACCTGTGTCTGCGTTTATCTGTTCTCTTTATCATCTTTGACCTGCGTCTTGTGCAACTTAAAAACATCTCCACACCCATAGAAAACAGACTTCAACCATTTGTTACCGACCGTCTCACGGTCATGGTCTCATTAGGGTGAAACTTGTAAAGCTGCATTTGCTTGTTATGGTGAGGACTTGTACTTCTACCGAGTTGCATAACTGGAAACGTTGTTACTGACACCCTGCCAAAATAAATTCAGTCCCAAATTACAAACCTCAGCTCAGTGAGTCATTGCTTAATCTGCAGCTATTGCGTTGTGATTTGTACTTCAGGGTTGTGAACCATGCAACAGACTCCTAATTTGGATAATAAGTAACTATGACTGCCAAAATGCAGGGACATTTGCAAAGAAGTTGCATTACTATTAAATAAAGTTTAGTTCTACCACTTTTTTCACAATCTATCCCTGAACTGTGTTTATCAATGATTTGACTCCACTTGCATAGAAGGTAGAGTTCTCTCTAGATCTAGATCCAGCTGCACAGTGTAAACTTGATGTGATGTTAAATGTTTTATCAAACCTGATTGTTCTATTATAATAAACAAGAATAAATAATGAATCCTTTTATCAACCGTTTATTGATGGAGTTAATGTTTTGCTCATCAGTAACATCAAGAGGCATGACAGTATTTCCTCCTCATTCATTCAGTCTGCAGTGAGACGCACACCAATATACTGTACATGTACATATATATATATATATATATCAAATTTCACATTTGACATTTGGAAAATATAAATAATGTGCAGTCACAGTACAGCGTGCCCATAAGTCATATGAGCGCAAGAGAAAGCCTTGGTTGAAGGGATGAAAGAACTTAAGTGCCTGAGAACAAGGACAAGACAAGGAGCCCTGTATCAGATTTCTCTACTGCTAAAAACAAACTCAAGAGGAAACACTGTGATAGATTTCAAAATGAACCCCAATGCCTTAATTTACAAGACTGAACAAACTAGTGATCATGGAAGCGGTTTTCAAACTAACTTAGTTCCCCCCTCCCTGTTCACTTCATGTTCACCACAAATTCCTCTCCCTTCTTGATGGAGCCCTTCAGCTCCTCGATGGCCTCAGCCACCAGCTTCTCCTCGAATGGAGACAGCCAGCCGAGACCCAGGTTCTTCTCGATGCCGTTCTTCCCCAGGAGAAGAGGTGTGGAGAAGTACTTGCACACCGTCTCCTCAGATCTGACGAAAGCGCATTCCACCACACCTTCCTTGCCATTCATGGCGTCCAGGACGGAGAAGGTGAAGCGGGCGCCAGCGTAGGCCATGGAGAGGGTAGCAGAGCCGGCTCCGGCCTTGGCCTTGACGACCTCTGTGCCTGCCTCCTGGATCCTGCCTGTCAGAGCGCTCAGCTGGTCAGCGGGGAACTCCACTTTGGGTGTGCACTGGGAGATGAGGGGGATGATGGTCTTCCCGGCATGACCTCCAATCACCGGTACATTGACACGAGCCGGGTCCAGGCCTTTGAGCTCTGCAACGAAGGCGTTCGCTCTGACAATGTCCAAGGTTGTGACACCAAAGATTTTGTTTGGGTTGTACACTCCATGCTTCTTCATGACCTCTGATAAGATAGGGATGGTGGAGTTGACAGGGTTAGCAATGACGCAGATCATAGCCTCTGGGCAGTTGCGGGCACAGGCATCAGCCAAGGTAGCAACAATCGTGGCGTTGGTGTTGAAAAGGTCATCGCGGGTCATTCCGGGTTTCCTTGGCACACCTGCGGGGATGACCACGACCTCGCAGCCCTGCAGTGCAGCATCCAGCTGGTCGGCACCCATGTAGCCGGTGACATGGGCCCTGGTCTCGATGTGGCTCAGGTCCGCGGCCACCCCGGGAGTGTGGGCGATATCATAGAGGGAGAGCTGACTCACCAAGGGGCTGTTCTTCAGCAGCAGAGACAGCGGCTGGCCTATCCCGCCTGACGCTCCGAGCACCGCCACTTTAGCGTTGTTCTGGGACGACGTGGATAAGCTCCTGGCCAGGCTAAGCGTAGGTCTCACTGCTCGGGAAAACATTTTGGCGTCGTTTGCGGCTTTACCTTGGTTATTCGATGAAAAAGTGCTTGTGGAGTCGCTCTCCTCTTTGACACCAACGTCCTCTAGCACGTAGCCACAAGTGAACAGGAAGACTTGTAAACGGTCATGCGTCGAAAATACGCCTCGTGCGTATTTACGTCACTTTTGCGTCGTCACGTTATGTTACGTCGACGCCTTCGTCTCAGCTTTTTCCAGAGGAAAACAAAGCCAGTTAACATTGTGAGTCGATAAAAAGGCATTTGCTTTTTCTAGTACACGTATTGCAATTTTTTACTACAGACCGACGCAACAAACCCTGACGGTGCGGTACGTATGCGGCACTCGTGTTGTCTCCGTCGGGACAAAAAAATTGTCGTTACCTCTCGTGTCGTCCTGTTAGAATAATGCTAATGCTAGACTAGCGCCGTCGGATGGACTCCGTCTATTTGCTGGAACCAGAGCGCTGTTCCGCCTAGTCCGCTTTAGTTACAACAGGTCTTATTGTTTCGGTCGCTTTGTCCACAAACTTAGTCCAATCCTTAACGCGTTTGTATGTGTACGGCAGACACCATACTTACGTTGTAGCTGCCAGTGTATCTGAACTTGTTATTTCAGGGACAGAGAGTAACGGCGTTATTTGTGTTAGCCGCGTCCATTACTGTAATTAGTCAAGGGTCAGCTGAGTCGGTACGAACAAGTATCACAGCTGAGCTCCCTGTTTGAACTTGGCAGTTTACAGAGCACTCCATTGTTCTGCACACTTCACTTGTACGTCGAGTAGAATGAACTTTAAGTAATTCTGTACGATACATATCTTTACATCTTTTATGTGATGGCGTGAAACTTGCTATTTGAAAGATAAGATGCATTATAAATCGTGTATCATCACAGTTTACCGTGTTTCCAGGGAGGACACCTTCACTGACGGCTCCTCTCCGTTTGGCAGTGGCACTCTGACGTCATCACTCCTAATGATACACCAGCATTAACAACACGTCCAGTAAGTATCAGATGATGGATTAAACTCATCTTATCTCATTATCACTTTTTGAATAAGTCATAGTTTGACTGTCATAGAGTCTTAATCAGCACCTCAACACAAACTAATGATCTAATTACATAAGTAGACATGGTGGCTCTTCATCTCACTCTCCCTCTGCAGCATGGACGTGTCACTTCTTGGGTAAGCCTGGCAAACAGTGTTTATATGTTTAACTAGAGGAGACAAAATTACAAAGTTAAATGCGCTCAAACAACTGTGTTCGCTTCCAGCAGTGTCAGGCTCTAAAGCTACATAAATAAACAATGGTGACATCATCGGGCTGGCAAAGACGCAACACTGAAGTCATCCAAACTAACCGAAGTTCCAACAGTTAAATATGTCCAAATCTAGATCAGCTTTGCCAGTTGTTTGCTTTTGATTGTTCGCAATTTGATTGTTTCCTAAGAATAAGCATACATGGACACACATTAACCCTTTCCCTCTCTTCAGTACTTCACCCAGGATGGCTAGTTGCGGGGAGGTCGACCACTCTGTCAGCTCACTTCCGTCCAGTAAGAAAGGCAGCAACGGTGGCGGTGGAAGTGGGAACAGTGCTGACTCATCGTGTTCCGGCTCCAGCACCTCGTCCCCGGCGCTGCCTGTACCAGAGTGTGCCATCTGCCTGCAGAGCTGCGTCCACCCGGTGCAGCTGCCGTGCCACCACGTCTTCTGCTTCCTTTGTGTGAAGGGAGCGTCCTGGCAGAGCAAACGCTGCGCCCTCTGCAGACAGGAAGTGCCGGACGACTTCCTGGAGAGGCCCACGCTCCTCTCTCCGGAGGAACTCAAAGCGTCGGCCGGGGGTCGCGGTGGGGCGTCGGGCGATCACGCCTGGTATTATGAGGGTCGCAATGGCTGGTGGCAGTACGACGAGCGGACCAGCCGCGAGCTGGAGGACGCTTTCTCCAAGGGCAAGAAGACGGCCGAGATGCTGATTGCTGGGTTTTTGTACGTGGCCGACCTGGAGAACATGGTGCAGTACCGACGCAACGAGCACGGCCGCAGACGCAAGATGAAGAGGGACATTTTGGATATTCCTAAGAAGGGAGTGGCAGGACTGCGTTTGGACGCTGAGGGTGTTACCGGGGCAGCGGGGCGGGAAAATTCAGCCGACGGAGCAGATACCTCAGTGTCTGGTGCACAGCAGCAGGTTGCAGGCGTCCCCTCCGTTGTTACAGCTCCTCCACCCTCTGCTCGACCTCCCGTCTCGCTGGGTCAGCCCGGTCAGCCCGGTCAGCCCGACAGCGTGCCCTCCCTGCAGGATGCTCTCGCTCAGCTGCAGCTCAGCCCCGGGCCCACACCCGCCCACGAGAGGTCTGAGGCAGGGGAAGGAGAGGAGGAAGACGAGGAGGAGGCCTCACCCTCCAGGTCCTCTGACCCTCACACCTCCGTGGACGAGTCCGGCTCTGGAGACTGGAGCGACGATGAGGAAGATGACGACGATGATGAAGAAGAAGAGCAGGAGGGGGGGGATGCGGCGCGCGTGGAGCCCTGGGAGGAGAGGCCGAGGAGGCAAAGACTGAACCCAGAGGACAGAGCCCCTCCGGGGGCAGAGTCCTCAGCCTCTCCCTCTTCCTCTTCCAGTAGCAGTGGGAGGTCCAGAATGCCTGATGGCCAGTGTACAGTGACTGAAGTGTGAAATGAAGTTGTCATCATCAACGCTGTCATCACCACATGGCTGCGATCCCTCCCATTAATTTATTCCTCTCTGTTTGCTGTTCACTCTCTGATCACATGTGGGTGGATTCCTTGGTACTGGAGAAATGAGCCGTGACGCGCTCGCTAACAAATAACATCCATACAAGTCTCCTATTCTGTTTCTAACTATGGAATATTGCTACATATGAATATATCTGGGTGAATTGTCGGCCGTGGTCATCCAGCCCGGCGGTTTCCTTCCCGGCCTGGTCCAGTTAACGCAGGAGTCCAGAAAGTGTGTGTGTAGCGCCCCAGCACAGGAGGCGTCAGATGGAAGGAGCATGTTGTTCTGAGCATCATAGAAGGCTCCACCAAGCACTTCATGGGAGAGGTGTCACCTGCAACCATTACTTTCCTATTCAGTCTATAGTTTTTGTGTTTACATTAATGATCCCTTGTACCCCGACAGCTTGTGGGAGTCCCGGGCCCAGATGGGTGTCATGTAGTGACAAACAAGGTCATTATCATAACGATGAACGGCTGCACTCTAATCTTCTACAGTTGAACTCTCTCAGCTAACATGGCACACAGATCAGGGCTCCTCTTACTTGACTGCTTGTCTCTTTAACGATGTATTCCCTGCTAACTCGCCCCTTGTTTCCACTCTTAAGACGTGCTTCAGATTTAAACTGAGTGTAGTATTTGGACTTTCTGGACATACATGTGATGGCTTTGAAAAGAATCCTCCCGTATGTTAACCTGATCATGAAAGTATCTAATCCCCGTGTCCTGGTAGTTCTCTAGTTTGTTGATTCAGGATTGTTCGACATGTTGAGCTGTGTGAGTGTGTCAAGTTCAGGACAGTAATTGAAGACACACGCTCACACGTGGCCGCTGATTTAATTCCCCTTGACCTGCAGCTTATAAAGTCTCAAATCGAGTTTGATTGATAAGCGAAGGAGCATAATGGAGTTGCATATCGACGGTATTTGAGCTTTCTCCTTCATGAATAAATGATTAGTAGTTTAATGTGAAGAGTATCCGTGTTGAGGCGTCTTCAGTGTTGGATTTGTGTCCCAGACAAAGGTATTTTACATGGGGGTGTGTTTCAAAGTTTTGTGATTTGTGCGTGTTTGAAGAGAGAGTTTTGTAAACACTACTGTGCGGGAGGACGCTGAGGGTTGATGTTTTTGGGGGGGTTTGAGTTTGATGAAGTGTTTTAGTTGTTTTTGTTTCTGATCTCTTACGCTTGTAAATCCAAATCCTAGGCGTGACGTCAGAGGAGGCAGCCAGGACGCGGCGCCGCGTTCGCCAACCCGGGGCAGAAATTATTTTTATATTTCATACCAGCTTGCGTCGTCATTTCACTCAGCCTCAGTTTTAGGATTTTAATTCTGAATAAAAAATTCTGTAACAGGTTTAGCTTGGCATCGTTTCCATGGTTTGTAATTTAAGAATAAAAATGTCTCATTTCATCATCCTAAGAGCTGTTTGTGTGCTTTCTGTCTCTTTGTGCGTCTCAGATCTTTGTGTTAAATGAGCAGGGCTGCATCAGTGAGCACAATATCACACAACCTTGTAGACAGCAGTGTAGTGAGTTATGTTCCCATTGAATTAAAGCAAATCATACGGAGAACAAATGGCCTTTGTACCAGAGATCAGTTTGTCCTGGAGCGAGGACATAATGTATCCTCTTAACCTTTCAGGGCTTGTTTGGTATTCAGAGCACAGCAGCCATTAGCGCCCCAGCTGGGTACCTGGCCAGGAAACACATGACCTCTGGAGGGGGAACAGGAGACAAAGAGCAGGCGTCCTCCAGGGCACCGTCTCAGTCTCCTCAATGCTTTAATGCCTGTTTGCAAGCTTCCATTAAAGGAATCTCTAATTTACAAAGAAACCTATGAGTGAATCTGAGCTGAATCCATTATGATCAACTGAACTAAGGCTCCTCTGAACTGAGGTAAAGAGGAAACAGTGCAGCATCATCATCCTCAGTCCTGCAGACAGATGCAGAGGCCTCATACTTTGGAGTCCTCATCAGTATGTGTGTGTGTGTGTGTGTGTGTGTTCTGCTGCTATCTGTCTGCTTCAGTCAGTCTCAGCTGGTCATGATCTCATTATTACCATAATCAGATTCTGAGGGAACCCAGAGGCGTGTGGTCTGTCTGATGGAGGCAGAGAGAAGAGAGTCCTTTGAGTTCCTGCTTCAGTAGAACTGTGACGCACACTGATCAAACACGACATCGTGCAGTAGAGTTTTTATTGGAGGAGTTATTACAGGGATACATTTTCAAAGGTAGTGACGGCAGCTTTCAAAACAATTAAATGATAAGGAATTCAAGAACACTGCACTACTAAGGCTGTTTTTGTGGAGAGGATCTTTTCTGGTTTCAGGTTTCAGAAATACAAAGGAACTGTTTTTCTATTCATGATGCAAAGTGTTCTGTATCTTGATTACAACAAAGTCCTCCCATCTTCTCCTGCAGATACTTCCTCTGCTGTGAAACACCACAAAGGCAAAACAAGACATGGTAATATATATATATAATATGAAAACAATGAGAAACCTTACAATCTCAAAGTCCTGTCACTGTCATTTCTGAAATTAAGAGATTCAGAAGAAGCTCTGAATCGGCATCACTCCATTCTGGAATTTAATCCTTGTGGTTAGACAGCATTTAGCTCATCATAGGAGAGTATTTGCAAATGTCTTAAGTTCCCCAAAGACCTGAGTCAGTTCAGCGTCCCTCCAATGTGTCAAAACCTCCACATAATCTGGTCCAGGACCGGGCTTCCAAAGAATGTCTCCATTCAACAGTTTAATTGTACCGAGATTTGACTTTTGGAGGAATCAAACACTGGGGTAAGGAGCTCATTTATGTTTGGTCTTGCTGGCCAGGGCTCGGAGGTTAGCAGGTCCTCCCCACACTGTCCCAAACACATCCTTCTCAGTCCTCAGAGCCTCCGACAGAGGAAGCTCTCGCCCTGACGACACCACCTTCTTCACCGCCTGAATCACCTCTGCGGGGCCTTTAGTGTAGTGACTGAGCCAGTCTTCTGTCTGCTGTAAGAGAGCGCCTGCACCTTCCTCACCCTGTGGGGCCTCCAGCACTTTGTCTACCAATCCAGTCTGGACCCCGACCTCAGCGTCCACTTTCAGAGCTCCGCCGATGAGTCTCAGCGCATTCTGGCTCCCGACAATGCGGACGAGTCGCGCGGCCCCTCCCCAGCCCGGGACCAGGCCCATGTGTTTGTGGACAAACTGGATCACACCGCCAGACGCCAACAGTCTATGAGTGACAGGTGAGAGTCACATGTCGGGACGTTCGCAATCGTGTCAATGGATGAGGTGGAGCAAAGTATCTCCTCACCTGAAATCGCAGGCAGTGGTGAGTTCTGCTCCTCCCCCAAGCGCTCTCCCCTCTACCAGAGCCACAGAGATCAGAGGCAACCTGCACTGAGAGAGCAACTCAGTCAGTAAACAACTTGACACATAACATAAAGATCAACTCCAACTGCTGCTGCTTAGGCTGCGTCACATTCTGATGCAAACATGCACAGTTCATATTAAATGTAAATAAAAATACTCCCCTCTCTTACCTGAGTAGTCTTGTAAGAGTATTCTGCATGAACATACACATCTTCATCCCATCCTACAATGTAAAGGAAATGTTATTTAGCATGAAGCAGGAGTATAATGTGCAGTGATACACGTAGGCACAGCATCAGAGCTACTGTGAGGCTGTTCTCTGGTTTCTACCTGGGGGTTAGATATCGCTCTGACAGCATTGAGGTCTGATCCGGAGCAGAAGGTTCCGGCAGCTCCCTGGACGATCAGGCCTTTGCCGCCGCTCCACTTCTCCAGCTGGCTCACCCTCTCCTCCAGATCCACCATCATGCTGCCTGAGAGGGAGGCAGAATCTCTAAAGTAAGAAATTTGCTAACACACTGGTAGGCAGCTTTTGTGCTTTTTGTCATTTTTGTAACTGTTATATCAGAATGCACTCATCACTCCTCTGTTTCAGCGTCTTCTTACCGGTGAAGGCGTTCATATGGGAAGGGTTGTTGATGGTCAGTACAGCTATTCCAGACTCCTGTGTGAGCAGATCGATGGAGCCTCCATGAAAACCCTGTAGCTTGTCTCTGATCTCCTCTTCATTGAAGCCATGGATGCTGGAGGAAACAAAGCTGCTGCTCTGTGTCTGCATCCACCTTGGAGGAAAGAAGAAGGCAGTTAGTTCAATTATTGTGCAATGGGCAAAACCATAACTTCTCCATTAAGCATCAAAGCGGTCAAATCAAACGTTTTCTGAACTGAACAAAGTTAAAAGTGTGAGCAAATATGTACAAAACATGATATACTCAATGTTCTTTGACTTGTCTATAAGGTTCTTTACCTGATCCAGGATGCACAGCTGCTGCTGCTCCTCAGGAGCCGCTGCCTCACAGCACAGAGAACCATCCTGCTGCAACACACAGACCGAGGAATATGGGAAAATATTCAACACAATACCAATACACACAACATAGCCGGTAGCGTCATTCTGTAGCTTTATTTATTTAGTTTCAACTGTTAATGCTGCCCAATATTCTCCAGGCAATGACATCATGTCTGTATTAGCCTCATTTGTTGTTATTACTGCTACTTTAATGCAATTTGTGCTTCGATCGATAACAAAGCTCTGGTCGCTACTAAATCTTTCTCTCTCATTCAAAGTCTCAGTGTACAGATAAATCACCTCGGTTTCGCAAATATTTTTTATTGTTAAATTACAGAGCTTTACAAAACATTTATCAACACAAACGCAAACACTCACCTTGCTAACAGACTCTCCTGGTGTTACTCTCAAATCTATCCCCCTAGAAACACCAACCCGATTAGGAACTTCTCGCGCCAGTACAAACATGTATTTCTCCATCTTCCCCACAGGGAGGCGCCATACTATTGTCACACAGCAGTACATTTTGGGGGTGAATTTATACTCCTTCCTCCAAAGAGACAAACCCCAAGTATGTGTTATTACAAACAATATATATGTATATATAAATATTTCCTGAAGAAAATGCACTGTGATTTCCAATTCCTTCAAGGTTTTCTAGCTTTTTATCTTTTTCTAAGGCCAAGATATGGGCTGTCACATTTCTTTTGAAAATTTGACCAAAATTTAAATTTGCTCCAAACTCACACCAATTCATCCTGGTCACAGCAGTTATGCAGTCATAATATTGGGTTATATATATCTACCCTAAAGCCTAGAGGTCAACCTCATGTCATCTTTGTGCAGATGAGCAGCCAGCTCTGACAGAGAGCAGCCTCTGTCTGTCACCACAGCATGTAAACACAGCACAGCAGAGTCAGGACTTTGCTTAATACACATGTCCTAATTCAGTAACGTCACCGCAGCGCCTGAATAAAACATCTTTAAAATCAAATACAGTGTTGACATGGGCAAAGCTCTGCCCTCTACTTTCACTATTCTATTTCTCAGGACTTAAAATAAATAAATATTCTCCCTCTTTCCTGAGCAAAGTAGCTCACTGCACTGTACTGCATATTTTCCACTTCTCTCCCTGCTCTCCACACACTGGACTAACTTAATCAGATGTGCTCACTTGATTAAGGCTGAGAGCTTCCCAGATCATGAAACACATCTGCCTGAAAGAAATGGTAAATGCAGTGGTGCTTATACTTCCAGGCTGAGAGCCCCTGCGCTCTAGGTTAGTACTCTACATCTGTGTGAAGTTAAAAACAGCAACACAGTGGGTTGTGTTCTGCCTGACACATAAAAATAGACACCTTGACAGTTGATTCTTTCTGGCCAAGCCACAAAGCCTAAACTGCGTCAGTGTCAGTCACCAAACACATGAGGGATCTGACGGGGAGCCTATTCAACAACTGGACTTCACTTTGCAACATAGATACGGAAAAACCTTCTTCCGATACATATTCCCAGTTTATCCCTACTATGAATGTGTAATGTAATATGTTACCAAGAGGGCCTAACGCCTTTCTGAGAGGCAGTAAAAAGTGTGAATGCACTGGGATCATAGTACAACACAGAGACCTAAACTGCTACAGTCCTGTGGGTGTGTTATTCAACTCATTTAATACCTTTGAGGCAAGTAATTTGTTTGAGTTCAGTAAAACTCCAACACTTTGTACAATTGCATTTCTGTGTAAAGGAGACAATGAGAGGTCAGATGGAAGATAAATGTTGATAGATGGAAGTCTTTTCAGGCAAGGAGGACTGGAAAAGAGTGTTTAGACATGGAGACAAACAGGCATAAACAGAGCAGGGAATGAGAGTGAGAGGGTGATATAAAGAGCATGAAATGGAAGTGGAAGTGGTGCCAGAAGCAGAGGGAGGCAGAGAAGCTTCCTGTCCGGGGGAGGCGGGGGGAGCTGAGTTACAGCTTTTGCGGGTATAAATCCTTCACTTCCATCCACACATCCTCCAACACTGTTCACTGTCTTCAACTTCTCTGTGTAAACAAACTGAGGAACCTTAAATACCCTCCAGTTTCTCCTGGATTCCATTCAGGAGCATACCAGTCCCAGACAGGATCAAAGGCCTAAAACTAATTCTACAGAGTCAGGGTGCATGAACAGCTGATAACAGCCAGGAGTTTAAAGAGGAAGCTTCTTTGGCAAAAAAACGATAACAGCTGATAAGAGATTTAACCTCATACAACAACATGCACAGTCTGAAATAATGCATTCATTTATCACTGCATAAGTCGTATTTAAATTGAATGAATCCATGTCAATGCTGCAGAATCTACAATCCTTTTTTAGCTTGACTTTTCACTGAAATGTGACTTTCATTTGCTCCCTAGAAAGCTGCACTACAAACACTATAAATCCATTAGCAGACAGGAAAACAATTCTTCCAACCCTGCCACTTTAAGAAACAATTCATTTAGTTTTTGTCACTCTGTAAACCAGAAACAAGGCTCCCAAATGGCAAGATGTTTCCAAGGCCTTGCTTGATTGTCATTTGTGCTAAATACTTTACACTCGAGGGGGTCAAACCTACTTTAGGGAGGGCAGGTTGTCCTACAATGACCTTCAGGAGAATCATTGATTTCATACTTTAAGATACGTAATGACTGTATAACCTAAAGTAGCACAATAATACCAGATTCAATGTAATACTTTATAGTGGCGTCGTAGAACCAAACTATGCTGCAAACATCAAAATTCTTCAGGGAGGACACAGTTCACTGCATTCAAGACCCTGCTGCAGTTTTAAAACCCACATCTCTCCAGTCTATTTAAAAGTGGGGAAGGAATTCACAAAGGTCGGTGAGACTCTTCCCCGGCCGACATTCCAGACACGCTGACTCTGTCCCTCTGCACGGTGCATCCAGCCAGCTCAGCTAACCTCCAACCTGTCTCTAAATATCAGTCTATGCAGAGCAGCACCTGGAGGACAGCGTGGTGTAAAAATGGACGTCCTATCCATCGGTATTTATGTATGAGCTCCGGGATGGACAGGAAGCCAGTATGCATGTTTGGAGCGCATTCATTCATCCTCTCCGCTCAGCCCACTCACTCATTTAGAGTGAAGTCGGTGATGCTTTTTTTTTTATGAGCCGTCCGGATGTCGGTGATGCTGCCACAGACTCCAGCTGATAATGGAGGCCTGTCTGAAATTACAACCTAGCTAATGGGACAAGGGTGGAGAGAGAGGGAGAGAGAGAGAGAGAGAGAGAGAGAGAGAGAGAGAGAGAGAGAGAGAGAGAGAGAGAGAGAGAGAGAGAGAGAGAGAGAAGCATCAATGCACTAATCAATATGCAGCTGTCCAGTTCTCCACAGGAAGCCAGGGAATGTGCCACAGTCAGCATGGCTCTAAACCAGACAAGTAAACTCTCACACACACACACACACACAGTATATAAGTGCCGGCAGGGCATGGGTCTATTTCAGGGGGGGTGGGGGGGGTTGGGGAGAATGGCAGGTTGGCAGGTGCCAGGGGCCCTTAGGGACCTCAGGGTTTCCTTCGAGGAGCAGTGGGAGGTCAGTGTTGCCAGGAGAGGAGGAGAGGCCGCACCCCATTCTCAGAACACTGGATCAATAAACGTCCTCCAAACAGCAATATGTCCTGTCTATGTGAAACTATTACTCAGCGGTGAAAACATAAACTAAAAGTAATATTTACCCAGAACAGTTTATGAGAGACTGCCAGACCTCACAAATCATTCTTAATGAAGCAAACAAGTGATTCATCTCAACTGGCAACATTGTTATTACACAGGGAAACACAATGACGTGACTAATGAGTGATGACCGGCTAAAGCATGTGGGGTCATGCTGTGGTAATAAGGTTAATGAGAGCACTGTCACTGAGAGTATACAGTGTTTAAAGTGACAACAAACAAGGCTAGACCAACAAATGTAAGGATCATGTATAGTCTGTGTCTCTACACGGATGATCCTGCAGTTTGATCTTTAACTCCATATTGTTCCCTAAATTCCTCCCTCTGATACAGCAGTGAAAACAATGTGCTGCTTATATAAATGGATTCAGCATCTGGAGTCCCCCCCGACTTGAGCCGCAGCCAGCACTGGGAAACCTGCACTCCGACCGAACCTTGACACAGGAAAACGGGGCGAGAGAGCCAAGATGCTGTTAGGATGTGCACCAGGAAACCATGACAATATTCATATTTATATCAGAGCCAGGGTAGGATTTCTGGCACCACAACATTGTCGCACCTGTTATTCCAGTCAGCGTAGGGGGTGCCAGGTTTCAGGGTGAGGAGTTGGGGTGTGTATCCTTTTCCATGTCAGGGGTCCAAATGCCTGTGTGTGTGTGTGTCGGGGGGGCGGGGGGAGGGTCTTCTTCACTCCTTGATGTGTTTGTGTACGTGGGTAAACGTGCATTTGTGTGTGCGGTCGTGCAACTTCAGACTTGTGATTGTAAAGTGGAAATTTAAGGCGCACACAGCCTCTCTCTCTCTCTCTCTCTCTCTCTCTCTCTCTCTCTCACACACACACGATGATGGAGTGTCCCTCTGCTGCTGTCATGTAGCCCCTGCAGTCATCACTCAGGTCACAGTGTCACCAAAGACGTCGACAAGATTGAAGGAGCCAGACAGTCGTTTGGTTCTGCTGCTTGGTCTTGGCGAGCCGGCCGGAGGAGTGGAGACGTTATTAACACCTACTGCAGGACTCACACTCTGAGACGGCTCATGATTCACCTTCATAAATGACTGAACATTGATTCAATTACTCAAAATATTGCCTGCTCGTGAGGTGAATCAAGACTCGGATCAAGAAGTCCCAAAATCTTTAGACCAAGTGAAGTTCAGGTGATGTTCTGGTCGTGGGAGAAACCAAAACTAATGCTTGTGACCAGTCTGGAACCATGGTCTACATCATATCTATAGCCTGAACACACACACACATCAATGTTCAGTGTGTGAAAGGAGGTGAGAAAGGGCAAGTCTTTATATTTATTACACAAAAAGAACAGCATTGGTATCACTTTAATCATGATATGATTCACCACTTTGACCTTAAAGACCGAGCGACTCGGCTGAGGAACGTCCTGATATGTGACCGTCACCAACTAGTAGAAGTAGAAAAAAAGGTTTGGCCGTTTTTTTTAAGCATCATGAATTAAATAATGCACAGAAACAGGACCTCTGGGATGAAACAGGAACATTCCAGTGTGAAAACCAGCAATTTGGATGTGCCGCAAAATCAAAAAAGCCCTAAAATAATGCTTTGAATTTTCAAATCTAGGAACTGCATATAAAGAAACCAGCCTTTGGTACAAAGTTATAAAAAAATGACCTCACAATTGAATGTAACCGTTGATATCACAGTATCCTTGTACAGTTTGTTTTTTTGTGTGTTAGTATAATCAGAACAAATATGAAGACAATCATGAATGTAAATCAAAGTGTTTTAGTCACAGGCAAGGTACGGACCCGGCGTTTACTCTTCAAGGAGGCGGGAGCTCTGCTAATCCAGCGCATCCAACACCACGCTTAGAAAACCACCAGATCCAGCGTGATGCTACACTATTGTGTGTGCGGGCATCAGGTTTTGTGCGACGTACACAAAGCGTGATGTTGCAGACAAAATACTACCTACAGTACATCATAAACACACCACAGTGGGTTTCACGTTGCTGTTTTAAGGTATAAATACAATATATAGACCAGAGGGAAGTAGTGACGGGTCCGTTGTTGGTGGATTTGGAAGGCTACATTGTCGAGGCTAGGATCCAGACCTGAGCATAGGCTATCAATCTGATGATTGGCGTGAACTTGATGTAATTTGTCTCGGACAGTGATGTGTTCACGGCCCTCTGAGGCTTCTTTGCATGGAGACCTGGCAGGTTAATCACAGCACGCTGCCAAATAATCCAATCTGCTTCAGGGGGGGGCTCTCGCCTTGGACATGGAGGCTCCGGTGGATGCCTTGTACATTCTAAAAGTGAGTTAGTGTTTAAGTTAACCCACGGCTAAAGCACTTAGTCACTGAGTCAGTAGGGAGGAGAGAGAGGCAGTCTGGGTTTGGTATGTACAAGGGGAGAGAGAGAGACAGAGAGAGAGAGAGAGAGAGAGAGAGAGAGAGAGGGGAAGGAACCAAGAATGATGGTTTGTCGAAGGCTTCCGTTGAAACGCAGGGAATCAAATGATGACGGTCTCCATGTGAAAGGAGTGCGAGTAGGTGAAGGAGGACGTGTGTTTCTGGAAAGGGAAGGAAGGCGGCACGAGGGGCGTGGAGGAGGGAGACGGGGAGGTGGAGGAGGAAGAGGAGGGGGAGCGGCTGGCCCACCGGGAGGGGAGGCGTCTGTTGGCCGGACGGGCGCGTCTGGAGAAGCTCTTCTGGACGGAGGAGACGGAGGAGACGGAGGAGACGGAGGAGACGGGAGACCGGCTGTTGGCCTGTGGCGAGACAAGTGAATTAACATTTAGGATTATCACACATATTCTATCAACAATCTGTTCCACACACACAAAGATACTTTACATTGGGTCACGTGTTCCATCTGTAGTCTTCTCGAGCCTATAAGGGAGAACAAGCATATTTCAAACAGGAACACACACACAGTATCAATCCAGCACTGGCCTGCAGAAACAACAGGAGGAAACAAAGCCAGGTCGTCTCATTCCTCCTGCTCACATGTGAAGCATCTGAAGGGAAATGCAGCACACATGTTGCACGCCGGCATCCTCCGCGTTCAGCTGAGGTTAGACCGACATCGTACTCACTCCTGACTAAACACTGGCTTCTAAGTGGCGTTCCCTTCATGAGGTTGTATCAAAAATCAGCCTGATAATCGGCGCCGTGGCTCCTTTAACGTTAGCGTGACTTATAAAGCTGCTTTATCACTGCAGCTTTCTCACATTCTGCCGTGTTTGCCAGCGGCGTTTAGTCAGCTGGCTGCTTGGAGATACCGCTGTAATCGCCGCACACAGGCCAGGAAAAACACTTCCCCTGCGACAGGAGGCCAAATGGGAGACGCGAAGGCTGAAAGGTTTGTGTGGGAAGAAGGGCGGCGGGCGGGCGGGCGGTGGG
Source organism: Genypterus blacodes (assembly GCF_046128005.1). Classification (NCBI taxonomy): domain Eukaryota; kingdom Metazoa; phylum Chordata; class Actinopteri; order Ophidiiformes; family Ophidiidae; genus Genypterus; species Genypterus blacodes. Next base: position 727,015 of record NW_027466864.1, on the reverse strand, counting down.
TGGGGACGGCCGTAGACCTCCTGCCAAGTTAACTTTATACTCCGTACCACCGCTTCTCCTTTGCCACGAGCCTATTAGCAAAGAAATGGCCCAGATGCCCAGATTCTAATGGAGGTTCTGGCCTGCTTCTGTCTCTTAGCACATACCAGAAATAAACAACATTCCCACTGGAGCCGTCCTCAGCCAAGGGCAATCTCTCTCAGCTCGCTTCAGAGTGGAACAGAACGAAATGTGCGAGGTCCTGCAGGTCCGTCGGTGTAATTGCCCTCGCAAATATATTTTGACGTGATTGTGTGTTTGAGTCAACAGGGAGGAATACAGTAAAGAGCAGTGTGTGTGTGTGGGATCGGACTCTACCCACCTGCACCGGGAGCCGCAGCACTGAGTGTGTGCTGTGTGTGTGTGAAGGCAGGGGGTCCAGCATGTCCAGCATGTTCTGATCTGTGATGTTGTCCTTCTGCCCGGGACTGATGTCGGGGTTTGAACTCTGGCTCTGTTTGGCCCGAGCCGCGCTCTCGTAGTTCTTCAGAATCCGTTCCACCGCCCCGTAGTTTGACCTGGAGCCTTCGAGTCGCGGGTACGCGGCCAGAGTGAGGGGCTTCCACGGGTGGTCGCTCATCATCCGAGGCCCCGGTCTGGACGAGTCCGAGTGGGAGACCTGACCCGGCTGTGCTTGGTGACCTCGCTGGGTCGTCTTTCTCGCCCTCTTCTCGCCGGTGGGGTGCTGAGGGGAGCCGCCCACCCTGGCTGAGTGAGGCGTCCCTCCGTGGGGAGTCTCACTCTTGGAGCCGGGACCCTCTGTGGTCTGAGCTGGGTGGGTGCTGGCAGGAAAGACACACTCAGAAGGACGAACCCTGTGCTTGACATCAGAACGGTCTCTCAGACGTTCAGAGGTCGCTGCAGTTCCTTCACTCGTCCTCACCTCTGACCTCTCAGGTGAACGGTCAGAGGTGAGGACTTCTTGCTTCACCTGACCTTCATGACCGCTTCTGCTTCTTCCTGGTTGGACCCCGGGGTTCAGACTCGTTGATGTGACTGCAGGCCGCTCGCCGGTGACCTCAGCACACTGTGGGCGAAGGTGAAACCCATTATCCCAGGGCGACGCCTCATCTGGCTGGAGACCCACAGAGGAGGCGTCCGTCAGCACAAAACTCTGCGGTTCTTCTACTCCGCGACCCATCTCGGCCTGAAACAAAGTCCGGTTGAACTCGGCTGTTTTGAGCTCCAGCATGATGTTTCTTTTGGAGCCCTGGAGGTTTGGGCTGACGGGTGGGACGTCCAGCACAGGCAACAGCAAATCTACCCTCAGGTCTTCAACCACCAGAGGCCCGTGATGCCCCTCGCTGCTTCTTGTGTGGTAATCTGAGCACAGATCTTTCCCAGCAGTCAGTATGTTGACCTCAGAGAAGCTTTTCTGGACCGCACCGTGTGCAGACGTCTTGCTGCTGACGAACTTGCTGACATCACAGGACCAGCGGTTGTGGCAGCAGCCGGTGTTACACTTGGAGCTGGCAGGAATAGAACACGACACCGCCAAACCGTCTATTAACACTTTGCCCTCGTTTTCTTGCAGCATGGCCTCAAACTTCCTGACGATGGACGGGCTGCCGCACTTCCTGTCCGCTAGAACGCACGGGCTGTGGCACCTTCTCCCCGTTACGTAAGGGGAATCCGGGATGTGCAGCTCCGTGTCCAGGTTGGTCGGGGCGCTCAGATTCCAGGAAGAGGTGCGAGGAGGGACGGGCGGAAATAATCCACAGTTGGTCTTTCGGTCTCTGTAGCCGTCTGAATCGGCGCTGCTGCTTCTGCAGGATTCTCCGGCTCGTCTGTTCGCTTGCCAGGCATCGTCTGGCGGCGGCGTAACCCAGTTTTCCGTCTCCAAGGCCCTGAAGTCGTCGTAGATCTCGTTGAGGTCGCAGGGGCCTTCCTCCACCTCCAGTCTGATCTCTCTTTCCTCCGCCAGGCACAGGGACTCAGATCGATTGCTGCAGGCATTAACAGTAAACAATCATGTTGTTTCAGGGAACAGTACACTGATCATCACGGCTGTGTGTTAGTGCCAGGATGTAAACATAACAGCGGGGATGTGTTAACCTCTTATCACCGGCCTTCTTTCTGATCTGATCCTGGTAACTACAAAGCTCCTCGCTCACACGGGCTATCTCCTTCAGAGCCTGAGAGAGAGAGAGAGAGAGAGAGAGAGACAGAGAGACAGAGAGACAGAGACAGAGACAGAGACAGAGAGAGACAGAGAGACAGAGAGAGATGTTTACTGTGCATTACTCAAGTTTAAACAAACAAACTTCAGACAATGAATTGGTGGTGAGGAACATACAGATGTAAGTAAAGTTTATTCAAAGGAAACGAGGGTTTGGCTCAGCTCCTTCAATAAAGAGGAGATAATCCAGGGAAATACTCACAGCATTCAGGGCCGTGTTGTTCTTCTTCTTGTCGCTGCAGTAACCGGGCTCTGTCCAAACAGGACTGACGCGGACATTTTGTTCGCCGTCGTCATTCCTCTGCGACTCTCCGCATCCTGAAGCTCCTTGAAAACCTTTCGGCTGCTCTGCCGTGTCCTCGGCCTCCTTGCCGTCGCTCTGCCAAAGACCTCTGGACCTCAGCGCGTCCGCCAGCTCAGGCAGGATACGGTCGTCCCGGGTGTAGCGGCCGCCGGCGTTAGGTTGATCTCCGCCGCTACGTTCACCGTCGCTGATCTGCTCTCTGTTGCGATAGAAACCAGCCGGCGGTCGGTGCCTGTTGGGATCCGACTGGCTGCTGCTGCTGAGCGGCTCCGAGCGCGAGCGGTCACTCAGCAGACTGGAGTCGCTGCTGGTTGAATTGATGCTGAGTCTGAGCATGTCGTCGTCATCCTCCTCTTCCTCCTCGCCGTGCCTCCCTCCGTCCTGTCTGGTCCCCCCTCGCTTGGCCCTCACCTCACTATACATCTGGTGGAAGAGAGAGAGAATGGAGGCCATCAGTTCATCAGCAACAACTAGCAAATATGGTAAAAAGAGATCAACTAATCTGTAAATCACAACAAATCTCATCAAACAAATATTTTGAGTTTAAATTCATTCATTTACATCAGAAGTCCGGTTTCCTGCCTTGCCTATGACGTACATGTGTATAACAGGTGCTACTTGGAACAAACATGATGTAGTTACAAATAAAGGCATGATCTTTCACTTTTATGCACTTTTGTTCATTTTTTTCCTTCCCTATTCCTCCAGAAAGCCTCTCCATGTGCACACACACACACACCATGCATGTCCTCTGTAGTCGTGCTCCTCCTCTGTGTCACTTTGACTTTGGCACATACAAGCTTTCTCTGTGATTTTACAGAAGTCGCTGTTTTGGCTCGAGGTCGTACTTGGCGGCTTTCTGTTCTAATCGCTAACGAAGCCGCCGCTCTGTCTTTATCCGACGACGCGATCCATTTCTTTCGCGCGGAATTTGTAAACAAGCTCAGCCTCATGCCGCACTAATGCGATAAAAAGGGCCCGAGCGCCGTACGCGTCCATAATGACAGCACTTTGAGCAATTACTCTGCTCTTACTGGATGGTTACAGAGATGAAAAGAGATCTGGGTCGCGAATGAAAATATCTGGTAAACAAAAAAGTGAAGTTTTGTCGTGTGAAGGGCGTTCGTGGATCTGAACGGTGGAATGGTTCTGGATGAAGTAAAGCCAGGAAAGACAAAGCGTGGAGTTGAAACGTAAGAACGTATTTTGACCGCAGACCATTTCTCTCTTCTAAAAAGGAGCCTGAGGAATCTGTTAAAACAAATTGAATAACCCCCTGGCCACCTACCATGGAATCCCAAATTAGTAAGTATTTCATGCTCACTGGGCCGCCTTCCCACCACGCAACGTCTAAGGTCCACTGCCGCCTCGCCTGCTTTATTCATCCGCTGCTTCGTGCTCTCATTTTCTGGTCTTGGGTTGAGGGGTGGGGGGGTTTAGGAGGGGGGGGGGGGCAAATGAGAGCCACATGTTCTTTTCAAAGCAAATTGTTCCAGTGCCTTAGCACTCCGTCCAACTGCTTTGAGTGGCTCCCCTCATTAAAACGCTAATCTGTTTTTCCTGAGCATATCACATTTTAATGCACCGGTTGGAATCGACCCCATCATCCTCCTCCTCCTCCCCTCCTCAGTACCCCACTTCTCATCCCTTGCGTCCGCCTCTTTAACAGTCCAGATGGAGACGCCTCATCTACCTCTATCCTGTCCGTCTACCTTAAAAAAAATGACTTCACGTCGGAGCGAGCGTCTCTGCATGAGAGTGAGACGCTGTTTGACTGCTCAGAGACAAACAGCAGAGTCCCTCTCTCCCTCCTCCCGTCCTCGTCTTTCTTTCGCAGCTGCACCGGTCGGGGGATATTGTTTTGACAGTGTTGATGGTGAGCAGGATGTGTAGGAGGGAAGGATTGTGGCAGACGGAGCAGGGAGCTGATTGTGTAGGAAACCACACATTATACACAACTCAGTGCAAAGGTCCTGAGGATGACGAACAAACTCATCTGTGTGTAAAGAGAGACTGTAGAGATGTTTCATGCGTTTAATTCACCTTCAGCTAAACCTAAACAAATATAAGAATAAACTCACCACTTCTATCTTCCTCTGCATATCTTTCAGCTGATTCTCCCACTCTCTCCTCTCCGTCTCGAACCTCTCCAACAACTCGGCTTTCTCCCTGGTCCAGTCCCTCTCGTTGTGCTCCAGACGGCAGCGCAGGTCCATGGCGGTTGAGTGCGTGTCTGCCAGGAGCCTCCGCTGCTCTTCCCTCTCCCGGCGCAGCGTCGACGTCTCGCCGCGTCGCTCCGCAGCGCCCCGTGACGATGCGGAGCTCGGACACGCCGCTGGCTGGACCTCTCCGCTCTCTCTAACCTCCAACTGGAAGGGGAGGAAGCAGCGGGGGGGATAGAAGAGGAGGGGGAAGGTTGGGAGAGAGAGAGGAGTTAAAGGATGACGTGAGGGGCGAGTCGAGGCGAATAAAATATAAGTTGTAGGGATGTGGAATTAAGGGAATGAAGGAGTGGCAGGAAGAGAAGGTGGAGGAGTGGGGGGGGGGGGGGGGGTGATGGACTGCAGGGATGAGCTGTAGCGAGGGAAAGGGGGAAGAAAATCTGGATGTTTTGAGAGATGAAAATATCCCGAAAGAAGAATCACACACAGGATTGACGGGTGCAGAGGTCGACTCCGTCCTCTGTGCCACTTGGCTCGCACAGGATCCGTTACAGGATATGGCATGTTGAGCCCCGTGTCTGCAGAGGATGCATGTGGCCGCAGTAAAAGGATCCTCGGGAGGACCGGTGATTCATGCAAAGAGAATCCGGAGGCATAATTAAGGCCAAACTCCGGATTCTCTCGCACATTTCTTTGAACGATATAGAAATGGTGATTTCAAACACAACACCCTGGGCATTTGACTGTGTGGTAAGAGTGTGTGAGAGTCTGTTCATACGTGATCACTGAACCCAGCAACAAAGACAAAGGGAGTCTGTCCTACTTCAGAACGATCATTGATATCACTTGATAAGGATTCTTTAGAGAACGCAGGAAACTCTGATCCTATTTTAAGTTAGAGGGGATTTTTATCAGAACTGGTACAACCACGATGTAACACATGATCCACTGTCATGAGTGTGAGAGCAAAGGAGAGGAAGTGACAGCCGGATAACATCAAATATAGAAGGATGGCGGCACCTGAAATGGCCGATACTGTGAGGTAATAGAGGGGAATTAATACTGTCAAGTCAGAGAGGTTCCTGGCTTGAAGTTTTTAAAGTTATGGGTGGATTTTGTGGTAAATATGTGCATTTTGAAGCAGTTAAAAAAGGGGGAAAATATGTTGTCTTGGGCCGGAACGAGTCCAAGACAACGCCTCAACATGTGCCCATATGCATGCAGCCTGTATGTGTGTGTTGTGCACGTTTGAAAGCGGGGGAGAGAATGCATACGTGCACGCCTGAGTGTTATTTCAGTATGCAGACACAGACAATCCTTCTTACAATCCTCGCTCACGCTGCTATTTCTGCCTGCGGCCCCGGGGGCGAGAAATTATGGAGTAGAAGAAAAACAAGTGAACCCTCTGTCTGTCTGCGGCACTTCTCCCCAAAGTTGTCCACAATTACAGATGGACGACGATGGGTGCCGTCCACGGTCTATTTCAATATCCCACTATAAACAAAAGGCGAAAAATGCACAAACAACGCGGCTGGAGTCGACATGAAAGACGCGGCGGAGTGTCTTTATAGAGATCACTGCCGCTCTACAATTGAGGCGCTGTGAGATCACCCAGGTCAGCGTCGATGCAGCCAACTAAGGGAAAAGACACACACACACGCTTAAAGACCCATCCCCCTGCCACCCTTGGCCACCCTCTCTGTCAGCGTAGGGCACATGGTATATAAAGGTAACTGTGTCACCATGGTGTCCCACTATAAATAGCAGACGCACGGCCAAGACTCGTACAATGTCACATTCCGAGGGGAGGCGGGGAGGGAGGAGGAGGTGAAGCGGAGAGAAAGGGAGGAGGGGGGGAGTTGGCTGCTCGGGCCGAGTGAGACGTCTCTAGCTGCCAGCGCTATTCATAAATCAGTGGCATGCAGAGAAGTATGTATGGAAATATCCGGCCAAAGACCTCAGCCTGAGACCTCCGATGCTTGCTTGGTATTTGGTGGACGGTTTTGCCCCCAAGGACGGTGTGTGTGAACCAACACACGCTAATAAAATGCTGTTTAGTTTTAGCTTACACACACACACACACACACACACACACACACACACACACACACACACACACACACACACACACACACACACACACACACACACACACACACACACACACACACACACACACACACACACACACACACACACACACACACACACACACACACTCCCATTAGAGGGTTGACCACTGAATGCCCTCCAGGAGCTAGGACGCCCCCCTGCACACAGGAGGGGTTGTCAATGCACCACCTTCATATTGAGTGTAATCCACTTGGCTGCAAAAAGTAAATCCTCCCGTTGGGCCCCTGCAGAGTTTAGCCCTGTGTGTGTGTGTGTGTGTGTGTGTCAGAGTCTCTCCTCTGAGGCAGCAACAGCAGCAGCAGCGAGAGAATTCAACCATGGAAAAGTGTAAGGAAGCTTTTAGTAAAGGGCCTCTTGACCTGTGTGAGTCGTCAGGTGACAGCAGGCGTCACTGCTGCTTTCACAAAGAAGTGTCAACAACAACACAGTTAAAACTCTCTCTGCCAACGAAGTGAAAGTGGAGTGAATGACGATGATGAAAGTCTTGAGTTCTCTCCTTAAAGTTACATTAAGTGGCGTCAGTTTTTTGTCGTGTTCTGTTGAAATGTAGGAGTTGGAGTGAAAGATTGACGGTTGCAGAAAGAGGATTTCAACACATTCCTTCTCCTTGATGACTACAAGAAGGCCAGAATTAGATTAAGGAGTTTGCGGGTTTACAAATGTACTCTTAACTGCTCTCTTAAGAATAGGGGTTTGGTTGAGTGCACACACACATCTTTCGGGGTCTGGACATGGATCATTTGATTCATGAGCTGTGAATGATTGAGGGAAAACCTTGGCTTGATGCAGTTGAGACCGTAGGAGCGGCCTTAGATTAGCACTTGGTGAGCGTGCGCCCAAAAGTATAAACTGTGGCAGGATGTGGCAGCAGGAGAAAACAACTTTTACAATGGAGCAAACCCCGCCCAGCAAAGCTCCGCTCCACGCCAACATTCCCCTTGGTCTGTTTGTGCAATCAATATAGAAAACTCTATGAGTGTGTGCACACATCTGTACCAGTATTTTTGTGTGTGTGTGTGTGTGTGTGTGTGTCAATAAGTTTAGAGTACATGAATACAAAATAAGTGACGTCCTGTGTACACTGTTTACACAAACAACACCCTGACCATGAAGACACACAACAAAATCTTTCCTCTCCAAATAAAGACTACCCCTCTCTCTCTCTCTTATGCACACACGCACACACACACACACACACACACACACATCTTCTCCACTTCCCTGAGTCTCCTCTGTGACATATCTTTGAGGAATTGTTGGAAACTAAGATCCCTGTGATGTGGATGACACATCATGCACACAAGCATCATAGCCTGAATGTGCGTGTGTGTGAGAGTGTGTGTGTCATAAACTCCTGCAGCATATTAAGTCTGCCTCTACCCTGCTACCCTGCTCCTGTCTGCCTAGGCAGACAGGAGCAGGAGTGTTTCCAACTGGGCTTTGGAAACACAAAGCAGAACAGTAAACATCTCTGTCAGGCCCACTGTCATCCGCTGTGTACAGAGGACACAAAGACGGGACAGGACACATGATGACACTTCATTCATTGGTCTGGTAAAAGCATGTACACATGTACAACACATGTTGCGTGTCCGTGTCATGGAGTCATCAGCACCCTGGGCTCACTTCTCTGTGGCATCACATTGCTAATTTTCAGCACCGTGTTATGGAATGTCTGAAGTTCCTAATTTTGTCGGGGAGTCGTTTTAATTTTTCTGCCGCCTTGGGAGGAGAAACAAAGGGTGGTGTGTGTGAAGTTGATGTAAGTGTGTGCTACAATCACATGGGGCCCGATGACAGAATATCACAGATGAGTGGGACAACAGACATGCAGACAGACCAGCTGAACAAAAGACACACACACACACACACACACACACACACACACACACACACACACACACACACACACACACACACACACACACACACACACACACACACACAGCGCAGCACCGTTATGCAAATTGAACACCATAAAAGCATTTTCTGCTTCATCAGTTGCTGTTGATACTCGGTCTCCTTAGAGCGAGTCGCTGAAAGCCGTGTTGCGTATACATGTCTGGTTGAGGGATCGCTGCGCCTGTCTCCTCGGTGCAAAGCCTTTGTCTAAGCTCAGGCTTGGGTTGGATGGCTGCCAGGGCGACTTAGCACCTCGCCATGTGGGTGGCAAATGCGGCGAGTCCAATTTGCACCAGACGTGAGGTCAGATTTACAGACAGACATGCAGAAACAAGTGTTTTGTGGATACTTTTGAGCCTAGCCCTAAAACCGACAACCCCTTCCATACACACACACACACACACACACACACACACACCTGCATCATCACTACAGTTTCTCCCTACCTGTACGATCCTGCATTTGAGCTCGGCCTTCTCCAGATCCCAGGCACATCTGTCTCTGGTGTACTGCAGATGGAGCTCGCTCCTCTTCTCCTCCTCTCTCTTCACCTCTGCCTGCACTTCCTCCAAAACCGACTTCAGGTCCAGCAGAATCCTCCTGTTCTCTCCTCCCTGCGTGGGAACACAGTCCACAGCCACCTCGTCAACCCAAATACGCCCCCACGCACCTCGCCTACTTTCCCCAAATAGAAGTTAACACAGTCCCAACTATGTAAACAAATTCACTAAGCGGATAAGGAGGAAATCAATACCTCATATTAAACGGATGCTTACAAGCTCAAATGATCAGAGTTTGAACTTGAAACCCTCTGGGACATTAGAGATGGAACCATAAAACACAATAAGGTCACTGTGATCTTCAGTACCATAGACAAAGTCACAAGATGAGCAGATTTTTCTAAAACAAGCATAGAACCAACAATGACATCTCTCTAATATGCAGAATATGAAGTCTAGTTACTTGTATGTCAGCCACTTCTCTCAACAATAAGCCCTTCTCTCGCATCCATTCTTCTTTATCCTGTACGTGCCGCTTCTTCAAGTCTTCAAACTTCTTCTTCAGTCGTATGTGTTGTGTTTGCTGCTGCTGCTGGGGTTCAGAACCGGGCCACATTTGGTCCCTGAAGACCTCCACCGGTGTCCCCACTAGTCCTTCTCCTCCTCCTGGTGCAGCACTGAACAGGGGCTCACACATCTGACTGAAGATGGTGGGCGGGGAGGAGATCCTCCTCAGCGGGTTGCGAGATTTGCACCCCCTGCCTCTGTCTGTCCTCTCCACCCTAGAGCAAGGCACGAACTCCCATCCCTGAGAGGGGACATAGCCTCCACCAGCACCGCCCGCGCCGTGCAGCCCCGATCCATTCATAAACGCATTCCACATTTCTATCTAATAATCTCTGCATGTATGATTTGATTTGGACACACAGGCTGCATTTCCGGCAACAACAAAAATTGCAGAGACGCAATAAAACTCAATTTGCTCCACGGAATCAATTAGAAATCGCCCAGAATGTCGCTGTCTTCTTTAAAGGACACTTGTAGTCACGTATTCTGTATTTGCACCATCAACATAACAAAAACTTTTGTTGGAAGACGTCGACTATCCAAACCCAGCCAGGTCCCCGGTCAGCCAGGCAGCCGTCCCCGCTGTGCACGCACCGTCCCCGGGGCTGGACACCTCGGTCCCCTCCATGTCTTTCACCGTTAAAGGACAATGTCAAGGCGTCATTCTGGAACCAACTTTAGCCCGGTGGTGGTGATGCTTCTTCTTCTTCTTCTTCTCCTTCACTGCTGCGCTCCTTTGCTGTGTCTCCGCGTCTCCTTCTTCTCTACCTCCTCTCCTGCGCTGAGCTCGTTTAGGTTTGTTGTAGCTACTCGACAATCCTGAGCTGGCAACGGCGGACATCCTGTAACCACACCGACGCGAATGGGACCAGTTCCCAAAAATATCACGCCGCGCACTGATGTAAGAGCAGCAGCGGAGTATTTTTACCTCCACTGTAACCATGGATGTTGTTTCACTGAAGCCGGCGAGCTGAGAGGAGTTTGGAGGAGAACCCGGAATTCTGGAGGGCAAGGGGACGGCCATTAATCAACTTGGTTATCGCCCTAATTATGTCTCTGGATACCACCTTGCGCATTATCCGTGGCAACAATTCAATTTAAGCACAGCACGCAGTGATTGATTTGACGGAGCTAAAGAGCTGTGAGCCGGTACAGCGACCATTACGAACAAATTACAAACATGTGTTACAGTATGTTTACATACTGGCTACTGGCTTCATTTCCGGTTCTTGATAGCTTACCTGTAGAAAAAAACGGAAGTCAACTCAAGTCTAAGTCTCGCGCGCCCTCAAGGGAATCGTCCATTTCATTTCGTTCAGTGGGGGTGTTGATTTATGTGTTGACTTTTGATTCAATATAATATTTATAGCAAAAGATAACAAATATGGCCACCAGAGTCTTTACAGGATAACTTTTATAACAACTTTAATGTGACCCACACAACTGCCAAAAGCTTCCCTAAGGACGAGGGTTAATAGTTTACCAGCCTTACCTCTTCTCGTGATCCTCAATAAGCCAGTGAAAGTCCCGAAACTCCCTCAAAAAAAGCCCCACGGACGTCTTCATTCCGGGCCAGTAGTCTCGACCAGAATGAGCTGTAGAGGCTCAGTCTGAATGATGCCTTCATCATTAACAGAAACACACCCCTCTCTCTTCCCCCTCTCTCCCTCTCTCTCTCTCTCTCTCTCTCTCTATCAGTCTTTTTTTCCCTTCTCCTTCTCCACAGCTGGCCCTAATATATGACGTCAAACATCCCACCGGTGGGATAAAATAAGAAGCGGGCCGGTTCCGCCTCCGCATCCTGGTGGCCACTTCCATGCATGTTGGATACACTAGGTCCAACTCGTTCTGGATAGATTTCAGAACCCACCAGGGGCACAATGTACACAATACTGACTGACAAACGTCATAGCTGCTGCTGGAGGGAAGGGGAGGGTGGGGTTGGGATGGGATGGGATGGGTGTTAGGCTCTATAAACAGAGGAATCAATCTGTTGCAGATGGAGACACAAGTCGGGACTCAATCTGAAGACAGGAGGATGAAATTGTTGCAAAGGGTATAACATTTGCTCCAATTTCCGTCTGTGTGTGTGTGTGTGTGTGCACATTGCTCCAATAGTCATTTGGGGAGGTAATTGGAATTGATCCCTCATGCTTACACCTGCTCTTTGTTGAAACGTGAAAACCTGATAACTACAAAGTTGCTGTGTTTTAACTCCACTCAAAGGGGGATCTTGTTCCCATGAAGGGTAAATGGTGCTAAGGGCTGTGAACATCTATATTTTTAAAGATCAAGACTGTTTTTATCGATGAATAATTGTTGATTTTGATGATTATTTTCTCCATATCAAAGGATTACTGGGGATAAATGGATGAATAAACACTCACCTAAAACCTCCACTGTTGCTCCAGGGTGTGTAGTCTTCAATAAATGCTGAAAGCTTCAGAGTAGATGAGTGGCTTGGGTCATATGTGGAAAATGACAAATGTCCTGTACCTTGAGTGACCTTATATGATGAGTTCAACATAACAAAATCAAAAAGAAGAAGGGATACATAAAAACTAACGATAAAGGTGTCGATAATATGATACTGAGTATGTGCTTTACAGGACAAAGAATAGTGTGAAAAGGAATACCAATTTAAAAATGGTGGCGTAAGAGAGTGAGGAAAACAAAACAAGAATGAGGATCAGCAAAATAATGGGCTGAAACATCTTTGATGGATGAAATAAGGAGGGAAGAGCGAAGAGGGAAGAGCAGATTGACAGTTAGAGTGAGAAGAGTTCATGTAAACACAGATTTTACAGTCAGATCAAAGTTCAGATCAACTAAATCTCTTCTTATACACCAGCTTACAGAAAGTGGTTCCTCTTCATGTCTGTCCTCCTGCTTGGGGACGTCCAGCCGGTCTATGAAGCCCTGCAGCTCCTTCCTGAAGGCTTTCAACTGGGCGTTGATGCGGTAAAGCAGCTCATGTTCTCTGATCCTGTGAAGCATGCAGGGAGTATATTCGGAATTTGAGTAACTGAATGTAAGGACGACTTGGATGGACATACAACACCCGAATCACTTTCAGTACCTGCCACCCTCATCATCGTCATCCAACCTGGCAAACAGCTCCCCGTTGTTGACGTAGACCCGGGCCTCTGCGATGATAGTGCTGGTGTCAGCGATGAGCCTGTCGATGGTCCGGCCCAGCCTCTCCGCCTCCATGCGGATGTCTATCATCTGCTGCCGGTCCTTCAGGCTTCTCGCTAAAAAACGACTATCCACGGGTGAGTAGATGGAGCGCGTCGGGGTGAGGCAACGGATGTTTCTCACCTCGTCCGAGTCGCTCTCTCCTCCGATGGGGCCTTCACGCTTGCGGTGGGGAGGCAGGAGGCGAGGAGAGGGCGCGGAGGCCGAGGGGGTGTCGTCGTCCCGGCCCGTGTCGCTCTCGGCGTCGCTGTCCCGCGGGCTGCTCCGGATGCCCAGGTGGGAGGCCAGGTCGTAGCGCTGCATGTTGGACAGCAGCACGCGGTTCTCGTACTGGAGTTGCATCACTTTGCCGCTCAGCTCGTTGATCTGCAGCCGCGCCGCCTTAAGCTCCTCCTGCAGGCCCTCCACCTTAGCAGCGTCGGCTCCTGCTGGGTTTGAGACAAGACGACATTGGAAAATGGAACACCACAGTTCTAGAAGGCACCATGAAAGTGGTTTATGAAGGAGCAAAGAGAAACACTATTTCTAGTTCTGTAACAGTGTTAGTTTCAAATCTCCCGATTTAATAACTGAAAAACACTGAAATAAAGCAAACCTCCTCCTCCATGTCGTGATCCAGCCTCATGGGACCCAGCCTTGTATTTCAGTTTGTTGAGCTCATTTGTCACCTGAATGTGAAAATGAATATTAATCCTGTATGTGTAATACTGTGAGTGTGGATTGTTCATGCAGCCGAATTTATGACATGCAGGTCGGATAAGAGAAGCTATTGTGTTCACAGGAGATACAAGATAATGAGCAGCTTAGAAATTGGACTTAAAGCAATATTTCCTTTTTATAAAGAGTATGCATTATACTGTTTATCACTTGTAATAGAACTGTAATCTGAATCGTTTTAGAGAGGCATCTACCTTTTTGTTCTCCTCTTCCACATCTGCGAAGTTCCTGCGAAGAAGCTCTGCCTCATCTTCAACCAGCTGAAGCTGCTGCCTCAGCTCGGACAGGGCTTCACCCTGCTCCCTGCACTGGTGAGCCCCAGGGCCCGAGCCGTCCTCCCCTGCTGCCGCCAGACTGGGAGAGGAGAGGAAGAGGAGAGGATGCAGGTCAGCATTTCAGCCAAACTGAGTGATTATCCTGCTGATGTTGAGAGCAAATTACCTGTCCTCCCTCATGTCGTCCAGCTCAGCCTTCAGGCCCCTGTTCTCCACCTCCAGCTCTACAATCTTCCTCCCCAGGATGTTGGCCTCCTCCTCCACCAGCCGTAAGCGGAGTTTCAGCTCGGACTCTCGGGTGGTGGGGGGGCCCCCGGCCTCTCCTTTAGGCAGGGGGCTGTCCACGTCTCCGTAGAAGGAGCGGTACTTCTGCAGCTCCTGCTCCAGTCGGTCCTTCTCCTTGTCGATCTTCGCCATCTTTTTCCTCATCAAGATGGCTTCCTCCTTGATGAAGGCCAGCTGGCATTTTAGGTCCTCGTTCTCTTCCTGTGAGGGGGGGGAGAAAATTCGGACTCATCAATCATGTCACATTGAGACATTAAATCTAAAATAACATATATCCATTACGTTTTATAACTTTATAATCCTGACTCACCTCAACTGGGGTCTGGGGAGCCCGTCTCTCTACTTTCTGCCCATCCTTACCTTTTCTTTTCAGTGAGAGCTGCAGGGAAACAATGATTACATCATCATCATCATCATCAGCCCCACTGTCTTGTGATAGATGCCAGTGATGTCATCCACATTTACAAGAAACTGCTGTATGCAGGCTCAACAAAGGAGGAACATGACCACTTCAAGTCAAAAAACAGTGACCTAAAGTTGGCAGTTTATAATGTAGTACATCCCCATTTGCATTGCACTTCCTTAAAACACACAATCAGAAACACACACACTCCCATCTGCCCCTCACCTCTTTGGCCTTCTCCAGTTCGTTCTGCAGGGCCTGCTTGGTGACTTCTACCTGGATGAGCTTCTGCCTCAGCTTTTCATTCTCCTCCTCCGTCTTTGTCCTCTTCTCTTCCACACTCTCCAGCTCATGGTGCAAGCGAACAGAGACGTCCTTTGCTACCTGGAGAACGGTAAGACGTGGGAGAAGGTGGTGATGAAGATTGTTCTGTATAATTATAGATTAAGATAGAAGATTAGATATTCATGTACCTTCAGGTCTTGTTCCAGGCTTCTGAGCAGCTCTCCGTCCACTTCACCGCTTTCTGCAAACCGCAGCCTCTTCCTCTCTGCCTTCTTCAGGCGGTACTGGAGGATCCGGCAGTTCTTGTTGGCCCTCTCCAGCTCTCTGCGCATGTCCTGCAGCTGGCAGGCGTCCTCCTCGTAAAAGGTGTCTCGCATCTCATCCATCTCCGCCCGCATCTCCTCGATCTCAGTCTAGTGGTGGCACGGCGATTAAATATGCATCAGAAAATAAATCAATGCAAACTAGATGAGGGAGGACACGTGTGCCGGCCTGCATACTGCACCAATCTATAGCTATTATGATGCTAACATCCAACAACAGGTGTGACCATGCATGCCACACACCGAAATGTCATTTTTCACAGAAGGAAATCTCAACCTATACATTACCAATTTACCTTTAAGTCATCGTTTTCATCCTCCAGCCTTTCGAACTCATCTTGGAGCTTCTGGTCCATTTGGGGGGGCGGCTTTTGGCTGTCAGGCTCGGGGGACAGCTCAGGCTCTGAGGCCGGAGGCGAGGCTGATTTCACCTGCATCTTTGTGCCTTTCTTCCCCAAGCTCTTATTCAAGTGGAACTGTATCAGCTCGGACTGCAGGCATCCCTCCTTCCAGAAGCCTGGTCCGCAGCCCACTGAGCTTTTGGAGCTCTTTTTGTTACTGCTCGCTGCCGCTGACGCCGCCGCCGTCTCCCCTCCTCCTTTGGGATTTTTACTCCTTAATTTGGGGGATTTGGAGGCGCAGGGCTGATCGGAGACGACGCGGCTCGAATCCGCTCTGGATGGTGAGGAGGCGTCGGCAGCGGTGGCGGTGGTTGGAGTGAGGCGGGGGGAGTCGCTGCTGAGCGTCGGGCTTTCAGCACCGGCGGGCTGGACAGCAGCCGCGCCTCTCACGGCAGGAGACGCTCCGGCCTGCCGCTCCCTGCCTGCGGAAACCGGAGAATGCCCTCGGCTGCTTCTCCCTCCTCCTCCTCCTCCTCCACCTCCTCCACCCTGCTTTGACGTGGTGGTGGTCTTGGACGCGTTGTTGCCCTTCTGAGCCGCTTTGGATCCGCTCTCCTTCAGGCCAGCCGGAGACGAGGAGCGCTGCTGTTGCTGCTGATGCTGCTTCCGGCTCCTATTGTCTGGCTGCCGCGGGGAGTCGGCAGATGACGGGTTCATTTTGGTGTCATAGACTCACAGCGACGTCCATCCCGTCGCTGGAAGAAAAAAATAACAACGTCCTTTAAAATCTTAGTTCAGTTCTGAAGGCTGCATGCGCGGAAAAGATGGAGAAGACCTAGAAGATACAGACGGAGAACAGGTTGTTCTCTGTTCTCCGTCTGTAGGCGCGTATAGTTCGATTGAGCCGCTTGTCAGAAGGATATAAAAACTAATGGAAATGCATTGATTGTAAAAGCAAGACTAAGAGCGTCTTAAATGGGACTTTCACGTCAGCAAAGAGCCATTATACCGTCAATGGAACGCGCCCACAGACCAGCAGGACGTGACCAGCAGTGATCAGTCGGTCATTGTGCCTGTGTTTGATTGGCTGTGGGTGAGATCAGCTGCAGCTCCGGCAATTACACATCCCACCGTTTGGGATCATGTGCCATGCTCAAAAGGCCGGCAGGGCAAAGAGAAAGTAATGTCCCAGACAGACAGAGAGACAGACAGACAGAGAGACAGACAGGCTCCTGATCCTCCACCGAACCGAGCCGAACACAAACCGAGCTGAGGCATATGAGAGCACCGTTTCCTGTCAGCAGCCATCATCTTCCTCACATCCAACACGCTCGATGACTCAGTGCTCAACCGGGGAGGAAGAGCAGCACAGAAAAGTGACAGACGCGCAGGTTCAAGCGCAGTTGCCGCTGTTTTTGATGGGTTTTTTTACCCCCTTTTGTCTAAGAGGTTTTTGAAAGGAAGCCGCGGTCGATTTGCATCTCTGCCGCAACAATTAAACGCGCAAATAAACCAACAAGTTCAAGTCATCTGAGCGAGAAATGTGTCTGATTTATTGAGCTGCAATGTAAACACAAGCAACAGTAAATCAGGGCCAACAGTGCAGAAAATAATGACAATACAATAGTGGAGCACACACACATTTGCCCTTCACACACACATAATAAAGATGTCGCGATCGCCCAGCAGACACACACGTGGCCAAAGAAGAAGAAGAATTATAATGGAGAACAATGGAACTCCAGATATATTTCTTACCTTTTCAGCGTGTTGTGTTGGATGCTGAAGGGCAGCAAGGGTGGTGGTGGTGATGATGAGGAGGGAGGCAGAGCGATGCTGAGCCGAGCGCCTCCCCGACCACCGAGAGCAACCTGTTTCAATATTCATGACATTACATCATCGCTGGAAGGGCGGGGCTGGACGGAAGACGAAGCCGCGCGCACAAAGCTGCTCCCACCGGAAGGAGACAACAGAGCAGACTCTCTCTCTCTCTCTCTCTCTCTCTCTCTCTCTCTCTCTCTCTCTCTCTCTCTCTCTCACTTATTAAAGCCACATGATTCTGTTTAAAAACATACAAAATTTAACCCCAAACTCAGCACTTTTTTTTTATTGTTTTTTGGCTGCTGCTCCCCCCTCCCCTCTCTCTCTCTCTCTCCCTCTCTCTCTCCCACACACACACACATACATACAGGATTTAGTGCTGTTGGAGAGTCCTTATTGAATATTGTCAGAGGCTAAATAAGACATTTCATTTGGAACACTGCCTGCCAAGTCATTTCTCTCTGATTTGCTTTAAATCAGTGTTGTCGAGAGCGTTCTGTTTTGTTTTGTTTTAATGGAAAGGGTTATCAATTCTGTTTGGAACCTTGCCCAACTCCCCCCAGGGCTTTTGCTGAAACTCCAGGACATGTTAACTGTTTGAATGATTTAGAGGTGGGTCAGACCATGAGGGCCACACTCATCTCTCACAAGTCATTTGCAGTTTTACATCCTTGGATCTGTTCCCATTGCACTCACACTCTTTTGAGAGGATAAGTCACACACATCTGAAATCCCGTGAATGTTAGAGAGATACACTTTAGAGGAGGTGTTGCACCATAAGGAATAAACTAAATAGTATAGGTTTGCCAAGGAGTGGAAGGCGCTGCTGGATTGAAATGGCTCTTATGGCAAAGCTTCAGTAGCTAAATCCCTCTGCCTCGCTGCAGTCCATTATCCTCTGTCACGGGCTGTAACGGGCATTTATAACAGTATATCTCAATCCATCCAAGGACAAGACTGTTCCACAATGTAATCACTGTTTAATTAGCCCAGACAAGATGTTGCAGAGCCAATCAGTCAGCTCTGGGCAATGGGTTGTGGTCCATTTTCTCTCAAAGGGATAACAGATGTTTAGGGTATTCCTTACACAATCACTGCAACCCCCCAACACCACACACACACACACAATAAGTCACTGCTGCCACCACTTCCCCCCCTACCAGCCTCTCCTCTTGCCCAGGGAGCATTCGCTCATTGGTTCATTACAGTGACAGATGTCTCCGTGATGGAGGCTCATTATGGATGCTGGACAAGATTACTGATTATTCTACGTCTTAAGTTAAAAAAAAAGGTTGGATGATGGATGATGTGTGATTCAGTGTCATGTGGTAGCAAATGTCCTGAACTGAGTGTCACTTTTTGTCTTTCCTGTTCTGGAAATAAGCAGAAGTGATCAGGAAATATGAGACAGAATGACATCACCGCATTAATAATAGGACAGTTCATATACCTGATGTCATATTGTGTTTTTGGATGGTAGAAATGGATAAGCACAGGATGTGTGTGTAGTTTGGGGTTGTAAATTCACTTTTAACCTGTCAGGATTTCATCCCACAGCAGAATGTATGAGTATGAATGAAGGAGGATCTGTGTGTATAACCATGTCAGCGTTCTTTATCCTGTCGTTCATAAGCAGAATGTCACAAACAATATTCACAGGAGACATTTTTCAGACATTTTCTCAGCCAAAAAAGTATTTGCAGCTTCCTGAAAAAAAGAGATTCCAGGAACATTCCATTTCCTTAGGATCATTTTCCCCAAATGATTAAGAGAACAGAGATAATATGTTACAGTTGAATGATATAAAGTTTTGGTGTTAAATTAAATTGTAAACATCCTGACATTGTTTGAAACATTAGAATAACATCTAAGTAATGTAATGTGACTGTAATTGTGACTTCAAAGCAAGCAAGTAATGACATACAGCCTTTTGGAACAAAATGGAACAGTTCTGATAACATGCAACAAACTAAGGTTCAGAATCTATGGGAAATGTATTTGTTTATCATTATTGTAGTTGGATATACTGTATATGTTTAATACTTATAAGTCAAACAATTTAATGTGATTTTGTGCAAAAGAACAAGAAAAGACAATCAACTATTCCCATGCTGAGACTCTCATAGCTTCATTGGTTATTCATAATAGTTCTTATCACCTCACTGGTAAATCAACTGGAGTAATTTGGCATAGTTGGTGCGTGTAGATGTTCTGTACTGTGGGGTTTCTGGTGACCCATGTGCTTGTTTCCAGTCTCAGATGATGTGCTCAAGATTGTGACAGGGACATTCACAGAGGATTAGCCCAAAGGATGTAGTTATGCTGCACACATACAAACTCATATTCAGAATGATAGTGTGTATATGCGCTGATACACACTCACGTAAATGCTGTGTGGACCGTCTGCCTTGCACACACACACACATACACACGCTATGCTGTATATGGGCTACATTACTGTACATCTGGCTGCAGCCTGCCTGTATTAGGCCTACACTACATGTGACATAGTGTGGAGGTTTTCCATTAGGACCAGTACTTGAATGCAACACTGACATGAAACTCTTGAGCCATACATTCTGGAGATTGTGTGACTCAATTGAAGGTTACACAGCTGATTACCAAAATGCTATTACTATAAGAGAAACCATATCCAGGCTTGCTCAGCCTTGGCAGAGGTATCACTGTAACGAGTGCCTTGGTGGTTATTTTCGAGCTTTGGTGTTGGCTTGTCAAACAGGGGGAGACACAGAGGAAAGATTTTAAACATTTGCGAGGAAATGAGGCCACATGCAGGGAAACAGTGCTGAGGAGGTTCACTGCTCTCCCTTACTGAGTTGTGAAATTATTGCTGTGTGTTGGAGAATAACAAAAACACCATGCATGTAATACCCCTCTGCTATTAGAGGCCGCCTCCCACTCATTAACTCTGCAGGGGAATTAAGCTCTCTCTCTCTCTCTCTCTCTCTCTCTCTCTCTCTCTCTCCCTCTCTCTCTCACACACACACACACACACACACATTCTTTCTCTCTCGTACACACTCTCTCTTTCTCAATTTCTCTGTGTCTTACACAAGCAAGCACACAAAACTTCCAATCCACCCTCCCAGTCATCATGCTGGAGCTGCATCCCACACAGACCCCAGATGATTCAAAAAAAAAAGAGGAGGAGGAGGAGGGCAAGAGTGGGTGAGCGAGCGGGTGGGTGGAAGGGGGCTCAGACAGATGCTGTGTACAGTTACCATGGAAACCTTTGTCTACAATTGTCAGGCCACAAATGGGGGGAGAATTCAGACAAGTATGAACAGCACAATGAATGAGATTAGATCTGAATTCTCACTTTCTGTTAGACAGAACAGGTTGCCACCAATGTATGTCAGAGAAGCAACATATGGCATAAAAACATAACACACGTGACCCCACCCTACTACACTGCTGCAGTGTTTGACATCCAATTAATGCACTCTGATGTCATTCGGTCGGTGAAAGCTTATCAAATATCTGCTGACATCTGATAAGCTGACAAAGGCTTCCAAAGACAACAAAATGAAGGTGAGGCTGCGCTGGAAGCTATTGGAGGCTCATCGCATACCAATTGAATTTCCATTGTGTGCAGAGCAAATTGGGTCAGGCTATAGGAATCAGCATAATACAAACAGAATCTCTTTATAGGGCTTTAACACATCTCACACATATGTCTTACTCGGAAAAGCATCATATCTGTGTGTAATGGTTTTAAAGAATGAATACACTCAGAAAATAACAGATACCGTGACAGGTGAGAGATAAATATTACAATTCCCATTAAGATTAAAAAGGATAAAGCTCCCTCTCTTCAGAAAGGAGGTTTATTTACACATTTAGTTTGGATGGTTCAGGAGCACAGTGTGTAATGTGTGAAACCATTACTGGGCACTTATAGGCTGAAGTGTGACGATGGCACCCTCTAGTGGTGAAAACGAGTAACGCATGCAACCATCCGCTGTCTTATCAGATTCATAAATTGGAATTAAATAAATAAAAGATATTTCATCAATGATAAAAACACATTCTTATTTTAAGAATGGAAAATATTTAATATTCTTCATAAATGATCCCACACTTTACTATATCATGAAGCAGAGAAAAATCAATAGTTTTACAGGCACCCAGTTTAATTTAATGAGAAGAGCGTTCAATTTTATGATAATTTAAAAAAACACAGAAGCAGATTGTGGGTGTGTAAATGTCCAAGCATGACAAGCTGGGAACATTCCCAAATGTGCACTGTACAAAATATCACAATGAATTATGTACAACAGAAAAAGAACACACACATAGACAAGCACTCTCAGCTAGATGGAAATCATTATTTACATTTACAAATAAATAGAGAAACCTTTAAATCAAATCTAATTGCATTGGTAGCATGACACAAAGCAGGATTTTGCTGATTTAGAGCCGACCAGTGACTTATACTCTATACTGCAGACAGAGCCAATGTTGTTTTTCACGGTGGTATAACACACACGGTCACTGTAGAAGTTCAGCAGCTATCCAATCTTTTGAGGTGCGTTTTCCTCCTAGTTCAGCACACGGATAAAGCCTGAAAAATATGACACTTAAAGACAAATATATGAGAAGTTCATCCATCCAAAAATGAAACCGAGTCTTTGTTGATATAAAGTGGACGTAAACTGCTGAATCGGTCACAATCACCCTCCGTGATCACAGAGCAGATCCACACCATGTCTTTGTTTCGGACTCCAGCATGTAAGACACATGACAACAAGGTTATAAAAAAGACGAGTAAACAATCACAAACAGCTTAAGACAAAATACCAACATGTTCCCTGCCTCCTTTTCTGAGCCACCAGTAGTGAGGATAACATATGCACTATGTTACACTTTATCACATTACATACAAGTATAGGGATATATAAAATCTGTAATGATTGCATATATACAGAAACAGAAATTCCAAATCTTAACCCTCTGTAATGTTACGTTCTATGATGATCCCGTCTTAAGCCAGCGGTAGAATAGTCAGACTGAAGACTCGAAGGATAAGGACTCGGACTTGTCTATTCCTACAAATAGTATATTGTATCTCACACTGGATATTCTTATATTTTCCTTCTTTGGAATGTCACTGGGTGCTCACAATAGATGAGAGTTCAAAGGTGGTGGCACTTGTAATGAACTGTGTCTGCGGTCTGAAGAGCGAATAAGACAACTTCATCGACACAAATACATGGATAAGCTGCAGGACCGTCTTTGTTTGTACTGTAAACTTAAAGTCTCACCTAAAATCAATAAAGGCAGAATAAAGACAAAATGGCATAAAGCACGACTGTCAGCTTTACATCTGCCAAGATGGACTACAAACAATAAAAGTAAGTAAGTAAAATTGCGTGTGTGTGTGTGTGTGTGTGTGTGTGTGTGTGGGTTCTGCTGTATTCCTGTCCCAGTTCAACAGTGATCACTAACAACAATGACACATCTCCATTTCAAACTGCTTTGGTGTTGGTGCACTTCATTTAGCTTTCCCAGCAGTCAAAGGACCTCTCAGGCCCCGACATGCTTTATGACCCACATCTACATGGCACCAACAACGTGAAGGAATACAAAGACCTATCCTGTACCACAAGCTACTGTATTTTGGGTTATTTGTGATAAACGGTCCCATGAGGCACGACTATCGCCACATCTTAGGAACAGAAAACTCCTCTCTCTCTCTCTCTCTCTCTCTCTCTCTCTCTGTCTCTCTCCAACAACACAAATAATGGCTTGAATAAACACATCACACCTGAACACATCCATTCATCTCAATCTTCCTCAAATTAAGTCTCATATTCTAGCAATTTATCAACCCAGAACCCAAATCAAGGCCCGTCACTCAGCTATACCTCACCTCTAGCCCTCTCATTCATCTTCCTCTAATCTCTTTTAGCTCTCCCTTTCCTCTTCCTCCTGCCAGAGTTCTCCTGGGGCTTCTCCTCCTTGCTCCCCATCACCACTGCTCCGTTGGCGGCCTTGCTGAGCCCGTTGAGGGTCCCGTTGGAGAGGACTTTGCCCGCTTTGGAGGAGGAGGCGGTGGCATCGCGTCTGGGTTGCTGGCGGCGGTAGGTCTGGTAGTAGAAATTGCCGAAGAGGACGATGAAGGTGACGGCGTAGCAGATGAGGGAGTAGTGCATCCAGTGGGGGAAATCGCAGTTGACGTAAAGGGACAAAGCGGTGTGACCGATGGTGACATGGAACTGGACCTGGAGACACAAAGGGACAATCAAGTCAAATCAGTGTAAAAACACGAGATAAGATTAATTCCCTAAACTTTATTAGAACTGTATAGAAAGAACGCCTTACCATCTGGATGATGGTCAAGTACTTCTTCCACCACAGGTACTTTTGGATCTTCGGTCCACAGGAGGCCAGACCATAATACAGATACATCAAGACATGGATGGCTGCGTTCATATGAGCCCCAAAGAATGCTGCAGAGAAAACAAGTCCAAATCATCATAATAAGATTAGATCTGTCATTTGCGCCACAAATATCTTATTTACATTACAGGACTACGCATGTTGTAGTCCATGAATTCATTCAATTGGCATCTATCGCATTACTATGTTGCCTTTTACACTGAAGCGAATTAAACAAAACTCAAGAGTGATGATGGGAAATCAACCTTCAGATGTACGTGCATCATGTTATCATGTCCATATTACAGACTGTGTGTTACTCACATTGTCCCCCAGCCACCCATTTGATGCCAATCCACCACAGTGTGAACATGGTGCAGTGGTGGTAAACGTGTAGGAAGGTAACCTGGTTGAATTTCTTCCTCAAGATGAAGAACACGGTGTCCAGGTACTCGATGCCTTTAGAGATGAAGTACCACCACAGAGCCCCAGCCACCTGTTTGACACATCAGATCACGGGAATGACTTTTATTCTGTTCTATAACATTTCATGATGTCATCTTGTGATCTCAATGCCTGCTAAGATCAATGGACGTGTGTGTGTTATGGGTTCAGTCATGGGTGTGAGTACGTCATGGAGCATGAGGGAGGAAGGTGAAACTGAACACCCTCCGCCATCTCCTGCCCGGCTCGCAGTTTTTCTGATGGCAGGACCTCCAGTGAATGGAAGCTGATCCTGTTTCTAAACTGGCAAGCTGTACAGTGTTTTCATTACAGTAGAACAAAGTGTACTGACAGGACCTTTGATTTGTGAAACTGCACTTTAAAACGGCGCTTTAAGATTTAAGTATGTGTGCATGTGTGTGTGGGTGTAACATCAACACATAATTATAACTTCATCACTTACCCTGACTTCATTGGGGTCTTCTGAATAGTCCACTCGCTGACAAATGTAACTGTAGCTTGCTGACCGTGCTGCCATAAACAGCTGCAGAGAAAAGGGAAGATAACAACTCCACTGAATCACTGACATAGAGAGAGAGAGAGAGAGGGAGAGAGAGAGAGAGAGAGAGAGGCTAGATAGTAATAAGGTTAGACAAAACCCAAGGGGGGAACCTGCTGGTGCTGTAATGTACTCATCTGAGCGGATAGTTGGTTTTTACAAAGATTCACACGTTCAGCCTCACTCGCTGCTGTTATGTCACAGTCCATGAGCAGACAGGGGAATAGTTTGCATTTGAGCAAGAAGAAGGAGTTGTGTGGGTGGAGAGGAGTAAAAAAAACTGCAGAGGAGGCACTAAATGTTGTTTACTTATAAGGATATAAAAGAATTCAATGGTTGTGTTTCAACTTCATTTCAAGGATAGCGACTTTTGCTTTGTGGTAAATAGTTCAAGCGAGCCATTATTTCCTAGTATTTTGCTCAAACTAGATCAATTGGTGTGACGTTTTACCTCTTTGAAGATGAAGAAGTTGAGGAAGACCATGCTGAAGTTGTAGACGATGAGTGTCTTGCGGAGCTGGAAGGGCTCTCTGTTCTTCATGTATTTGGGTCCCAGCCAGAGGAACAGCAGGTAGGAGGTGCTGATGGCCAGTGTTGGCAGAGGATTGTCCATCAGAGGCCATTTCTCCACTCGCTTGTCTGTGGGGTAGATGTTGTCATGGTTACATAAGCGTTGTGAGTATTTGGCTTGGCTGACACAGTGTAAGGGGTCAGCGTGACTTTATCGCAAGTCAAGCAGGTCGTACTGGGTGCTGAGTCAAGGGACGCAACCCAGCAAGTGATTCCAGATGAAAGCTTCTATTCAACCCCATAATGATGTCACCTCCCAACAAATATGTAAAATAACAAACACACCATCTCTTTAACACTGCTTGTTAGAACTTACATGAAATCTTTCTTACACACTGAATAATGAGAGAATCACCTGCAATAGTTAGGGTCCATTTGTAGAATTCTATGGTGTCGTTGATTAAATGTGTGACAATCTCCATGACTGCAGCCGATGACCTGAAATATAAAAGACAAGCATGAGTGGAGGTTGTTTGTTGTTTACAAAATTCTACTTTTCACCAGTAGCCAACAGATGAAGCTGAATGTGTCAGAGCCATCTGCCAACACATCAGGAATCCACAATATATGACTCCAATTGACGTGAATTCACTGTGTGCCTTTTAAAAGTCCTAACCTGACCATACTTTATCCTTATAACAGGCCAACAGAAGGTGGCTGGTGGGCCTATAGGAAGCTGAGGCCCCATGGGGCTATGATAGATGGGCCATAGAAGCTTCATTGCGCACAAAGGGATGGGAGCACAGGGCGGGAGAGCGCATGCATGTGTCAGCAGATTTTTTTTGGCTGGATCACGACCACCAACACAACCTGGTAGCACTTTACTCAGAGTATAGGAACGCCTTGTGACCTCCTTTTACAATGAAATAGGTCAACGCATGTACAGCGCCAGACGGACGCAGAGGCATGGTAATGAGCAGAATGCACCGTCTGATTTAATGATCCAAAAAAGAGCCCCCCGTCCCCCGTCTTTCCCCCCCTCCTCCTCGTCCTCCTCCTCCCTCCCAGCCTGGAGCGGATCAGGCGCCGCTGCAGCATCTGCCATCTATGGTCCTCATGCTCTCTCTGCCTAAACCTGCTCAGTGAATAAACCTACAACAATACATCTGCTGGTATATAGATTAGCTTTTGTGCAGATTCAGGCCGCTCCTTACTCTAAGTAAAACATTTGAATGAATGAAGCATTAACATTCTGCGGCAGTCCGGCCTTCATATTTGCTGCATGATCACTCCTTTAATCTAGATAAATCTCATAAATCACAGAGTTGGTTCAGTCCCACAACAGCAGAAATACAAACAACGGGGTTAATAAACATATCGAACGCGTCTGGTTTTGCAACGACGTAGTGCATAAGTAACAAATCGCCAACACCGCTTTCGCCTGCTAATATATTCGAATGAAGATGCTCTTTGCCTTACCGTGTCTGTGATTAAAATCCGTCTACAATGTCATTCGGTGCAAGACATACAATGTGCGTTAGTCTACCGGAGGCGATTAATACAAATAGATTAATATTCCTTCATCCGGTGTGAGATTGAAAGGCCGCTGGATAAACGGCGCTGGCATGAATTTCTTGTCAGGGGATCATACTCAGGCTCCACTGCGCGTCAGGCTCAATGAACACCAGCGTCACTGTAAACGCATCACACATTACACTTCTGGTAAACTTTCAAAGTAAAAGATAAAGTGGCCCGTGGTTCTGTTGGATATTTGGCCTGTTATTTTAATCAAACTGCAGATTTTCAGTCACGGGATAAACTTTAAACAAATGTACGATTAGTCATTTGTTAGCGAAACGTAAAATGTGCATGAATCCAGATAACAGACGCTTTAATGGCTGTGTAAGACGCCACGTGTGAATGCTAATATATAATTTTACTGATTACAATTTTGCTGCATGTTATGGTAATTTTATTCATAATTTAACATCTGAATAATGTGCTTTTATTTGTAAGCTAGGGTGCCTGTTTCCTGTTTTTTTTCTGTCTGGCTTGATGATGCTGCGCTCCTTCGCCACCTCTACAAGGGGATGGTGGAGAGATGCTTGACGCATGCGCAAACATGCCTACGGATGCAGCATCAGGCCTCTATCAGCTGCATCAAGTGAGCCAGTACAATACCGGAAGCACCGTGTATTTGCTTTTAAAATGAAAATTAAAAGTTTTTACATTGATGAAACGAACGAGTGGCGGTGATATGCGTGGAATGATTTGACTAAAATAGACGTAGGTGTATCTTGTCAGTATCTCAATGGATTTTTAATCCTAAATGTCCAGTCTGAAACTCTCTTAAAATCGTTAACTTATCATCAAGACCTTTATTTGGAAAGTCTAGTCCAGAAATTTAGTATTTCACTAACTTTCACTGGACACTTAGTGGCACTGACACCGGCTTCTCTGTGTATAGCGGCTATACATTACAATCTATACATATTCTCTGCCCTTGATTGTGGTCGACCAAAGGATTTTGCGCAGTGTATGCGCAAGGCTGATATGCAGAAAACACGAAGCTGCGCTCTCTGGACTCATGTTCGTGAGGTCCATAAAGGCCAGTTTCTCCGAACGCTGAAGCCTCGGATGAAGATGGTCCGGTGAAAGGGAGCTTCGGGAAGAGGGAGGTTGTTTCAGGGACGAGTGTTTAGATTTCCGTTTGCAAAATGAGGATCTGGAGCACGGAGCACGTTTTCAGGTTGGTCACTCGGCTCTTTCTTGTTTAGAATATAGGCCTCATACTGAAGTGGGACGAAAGGAAGTGAAGTCATGGATGGGACCTTCAACTCCAGCTGTTAATATGAGTTATGGTTATGTTATGATTGCGGTGAGTAAAGTCCACTTGCTTTATTAGCTGCTTCATTACACGACTCACTGATGTGTATCTGTGCACACTACTACATCAGCGGGAGCAAAGTCAGTGAAGTAGATTTGACTAGATTAGTGTCAAAGATCCCTAAACACACATAATCACACTACATACACACACACACACACACACACACACACACACACATACCAATAAATAAATGCCATGAGTTAGTCTCATCATTACTGAAACATGTCACCTCTATCAGCTTGACATTGTCATTCATAGGTCATAATAACTGTGATGTTGTATAATCTAAACATGAATGTGTAAGTCAAGATATTTATCTTGTTTATTTGTGTGCAGTTACCCGTGGGAGACAGTGATCAAGGCTGCGATGAGGAAGTACCCTAACCCTATGAACCCCAACGTGGTCGGGGTTGACGTGCTGGATCGCAGCCTGGACACAGAGGGACGCCTGCACAGCCACCGGCTCCTCAGCACAGAGTGGGGACTCCCCAGCATCGTGCGAGCGGTCAGTCATCAAAACACACACACACGAGATTCCACCATAACTCCCCCCCACCAGGACCTTCATATGTACCATGCAACCTGTTTGTGACGTAGATACTAGGAACCAGCCACACGCAGACGTATGTGAAGGAGCACTCCATAGTGGATCCAGATGAGAAGAAGATGGAACTGTGCTCTACAAACGTAGGTTCACAGCGGACGTGATGGCCACACATGACTTACGTCAGCGTTTAAATTCCGAAATCTGTTATCACGAGCCTCTGAAGCAGGATAGTCAATGTTTATTTTGCTTTCCAGATCACTCTCACCAACCTGATATCAGTGGACGAGAGGCTTGTTTACCAGCCGCACCCAGACAACCCAGAAGTGTAAGTATGGCTCGCTTCAGACGGTTATAACAATGGTCAAACTGGAACTCGGGGCTCAAATATCCTTTCTCTCTCTCCCTCCAGTACCGTCCTGACCCAGGAGGCCATCATTACAGTCAAGGGAGTCAGTCTAAGCAGTTACCTGGAGGGGATGATGGCCAGGAGAATGACAGCCAATGCCAGGAAGGTAACAGACAGACAAAGTGACCTACAATCAGTGACCTACAATTGAAAAAAAAAAACTACATTTATATGCACTTATTCCTCATTTCTTACATAATCTGACATCTGATTTAAGTTGCTGCTGCTGATCTTTGCATGATTTCTCCTCTGATTTCTCCTCCCTGAGTTTGACGTGTGTGTTCTCTTCTCTTTGTCTGTGTGCTTCTGTAGGGTTGGGATGCTATTGAGTGGATTATTCAGAATTCTGAAAGAGAAAACGTACCACTCTGTGACATTTACTAACTCTGGTAACGCTTCACTTTCCTTTATCCTTTTGGTCGCACCAGATTATTACGAGCACGCTTCTTTTCTTTCTCCCCTAACTCGAACTCAAAGTGATATATATCTGTGTCACATAATGCTCAATCCTTTGTCTGCAGGCTCTTTTAGTGTTGATTACTTTACCTGGCTACACTTCATATTCCACCGAGACTCCTAAGCGCCTCAGGATCCCCTGAAGTTGGTATTCTTCCATTCTGGGAGGTTTGTGGATATTCTCTTACATGGACTACATGCACTGGACGCTCAGACAGACCCTGAAACGCTGCAGACGTCCACTGATTTAACAGTGAAACCATGGCAGCGAGACGGATTTTGTCCCAATTGCAACATAGGATATAAGGGTTTGGTGTGTATTTTTGGATTCTGTTTTAACATGCTTAAATGAATTTGCAGAACGACTAAGTCAAGATTTTCACCATCCCATAAGGAGTTGCATCAACATCCTGGTTCACAGTGATCCACTTTGCTGCTGGTTTGATTATTACTGTCTTGTTTCCCTTTGCTCTGATTTCGGGTTCATTTTTGACTGTTGTTTTGTGTTTAATGGGACCTTTTCTCTGAGGACCACATGAAGAATGTGACTGGTTACACTTGAGTTTGTTCAGGCCAGATGTGGCACTGTGTTGGAAATAAGATCGGAATGTTGTTCCTGGTGCTTATTATGTTTCAAGACGCACATAATGTAGATGGTACTGTACTTTTGCATGATTCAAAAAAGAGTAGAAGGGGGCGTATTAAGGTAAATCACACTGTAATGCATAAAACAGTTTGTTAGGGCAACAACCTCATGTAATGTGTAGCCATTAGTCAGGTTGAATAGTTTGGAAGTATTCAACTGTTAATGCAACAACCGAGTCAGGAACTTAGTTATTATCAAAAAGGAAGTTTACACTACATTGCCTTCTCTCTCTCTCTGCTGCCACGGCAATAATACATCTGATGTTATGTTGGGTAATGTTGCTTTTATCTGGCTATTTATAAAGGGGTTAAAATCAGCAATGATTGCACGTTGAGCATCCTTCTTTCACACTGATATTGTGCGTTTCCCGGGCGTACACATTGTGCTTCCTAATGTTCCTAACAGTCTCATAGCAGCTCACTGTAGGTTCACTGCTGCAGCAGACAGTGATCAACCTAAATCACATTTCCAGTGAAAAATTCCTTTTTGAGTTATATTTATAATAAAGACAATGTGTAAGAAGCACTGGGTTATTGCATTGTTTATGTCTGCGTCTCATGCAAACATTTGTATTTGTTCTTTTTGTTTTTACTTTATTTGTTCTCCTCTTTGACTCTATAATTAAAACGATTGTTTGAGAGAAATGATGTGTTGATATTTCATGACATGAGCAGAGTTTGTTGTTAATCACACAGGGCTTCTTGTCTAATCATAGTGCTGTGGTAGGTCTAATTATTATTATCATCATTAGAGCTCCAGTACATGTAGAGTTTGTGCTCTAAATGAGTCCCTTGCTGTTCGTGCCTCTTCATAGCATCTGATTAGCGTCACATTAAGCATCATTTTGTCTTTCTTTAGCCCTTATGAGCACTTAAGTAAGAAAAGTGATTAAAGACTGAGACTCATCCTTGTAGAGATTCTCTGATGGTGTATCAGCACATATTTACTGCTACTTCTCTCTATCTACCATCTTGCAGTTCAGCGTTTACCCAATAGAGAGCACAATTTTCCTTTGAACCAAATTACAGCACACCTCCACTTCCTGGCCTCCTTTAAGTCCTTTGAAGGAAAATAAAGCCAGGTCTAATCCTACCCCTGTTAAGATTGACTAAACTGAAGCAGCAATTAAATATAAGCAGTACACAGATTGAGATGTTTTCCATTTATTGATTCAACAGAACATAGATGCATTGCATAGCATGTACATACTTCCTCACTGCATAAGCAGCGATAGAAAAGTCAAAATTGTGACATTATACAAACATTGTGAAGTCAGTCACTTCCCAGAAACTCAATAAATAAGTAAACAAAATTGTCTGGTTTTTTACAAATCATGCAGGCAATATGAAACAAAACATTTACTTCAGTCAACTTTGGTATTGAAGCCACTGATTCAATCGTTTAAAGAAACATCAAACATCAGGCTCTGAAAACAAAGCAAACGCTAAACTATGGAGTAGCAGCTTCAAGTTTGATGATAAAGGCACATCATTGTTCTATTTATCTGCAATCTTTGGTAATACTGCACTCAAGACATCATAGCTGCAGAAAATAAACTCATGTTTCATTTAGACAAAAAAAAAAGACTCTTATTATGAAATCCTTATAAAAGTGAAAAAAGAACAAAGCAAAGTAGAAAAGATAACATGGTGTGTCAACATATCAACATATCAAAGAGTCACTTGGCTCCCTCTGGTGATCCATTTCCAGCTGCTTCGCTTACTTTCATTAACTTTTAGGTACCATGGCAACTCATTACTCTCCACCCGAGTGACCAAACACAGGATGACTGCAAACTGTATCCCTCCACCTGAGCAGGTCCCTGGATCTTAAACCAATCAAGTCTGATCATCTGTAATCAAATAAATGACCGCAAATGCTTTAAAACCCCAAAAATAACATTCTGATGTAAAAAAAAATATTGCACTCCGTTACGGTCAAGTGGTGCATTTGTCTTGCAGACGTGTCTTCAAATTGATAATACACTCTGCTCCGACTCTCCGCTGGCCGTGTTCCTGCTTTTCCGGAACACTTTCCCCGTTACATCCATGAGACAAGACAAGCTGCCTTCACCTCCATTTTCCTCCCCGTCATGTTCGCTCACTTTCAACAGCAAACTTTCCCAGAAGCCTCTGTGGATTGCAGACTGCCACTGCCTGAGCCTCCCTGTCGTACCGTCACCCAAATATACATCAGGAACTCTCTGTGCTATCAAACAAAGACACTTTTGTACATTTTCTATGTACAGTATGTACATCGTCAGTTTAACTGGCGTGTGTGTGTGTGTATGTGTGTATGTATCTGTGTAAAAGAGGCTCCTCAGTAGTTGAAAAGGTTAATAAAGTCTTGAGGAGACAGGGAGGTGGTGCAGCTCTCTGGGTTGTTGGCTGTGCAGGGATGGCTGGTGTCCTGGGAGGAAGAAAGGAGACACACACACACACTGATCAGTCACATTTGTAATTTGCTCGACCTCTGATGAAGGCATAGGACCTATTAGTTCACACATTCAAATCTGAGGCGTTTGTTTACCTTCCAGAAGAGGATGTGACAGTGTGTGCAGAAGTGCAGAGTGTCGTTGTATTGCTCTCTGAGAGGATAGCAGCGGCTCAGCTTGAAGTACATCTTCTTCCACTCCAGATGACCTTTATCTGACACCATCAGGCGCTTTCGGATCTGCATTAGAGATAAACAGAAGAATGGTTGAGAGTTGTGCGACGGCTTTCTCCCGTATTCCATCTGCGTCCCGCTTATATCATTGGATTTGGTTATTTTCACAATCCCATCCTAACCTCTAAGTGGTAGGAGAGCTTCACTGTAACCTCATTAATGTGGAGGACCGTCTCTCTAGCTTGTGGAGTGGATGCTGCCGAGTGTGCTGTGAGGTTATTGTCGTGTCAGTATACCGACTCTTGCGCTCTCATTTTCAAGCCGACCGCCCTGTTTACCAGAGATCCTTGACCTCCTTGATGAGTGATTTTAACGGCTCGTATGCCAAGAAGACTGTTGTTTTATCTCCTCTGAGCCGGACTCAAGCCCCGACTCCAAATTGATGGAGCAGCGAGATAGCCGGAGGGCAGTGAGAAAGACAAGTGAAGTGTGTGGAAATGTGTGTCTGTGTGTGTTGGTATTGGTATTCGAGCGAGTGTGTGTCTTCTCTTTAAGCTCTGCTCTGACTCTAGAGTTCACAGATCATTCA
Source organism: Genypterus blacodes (assembly GCF_046128005.1). NCBI lineage: Eukaryota > Metazoa > Chordata > Actinopteri > Ophidiiformes > Ophidiidae > Genypterus > Genypterus blacodes. The sequence continues at coordinate 693,525 of NW_027466864.1, read as the reverse complement.
GGTCTACATGCCTGTCTGTCGGTGAAGTGGTACTGGCAGAGCCTCTTCCAGAGCAGCCGGTCCTCTGCCAGGGTCCCCAGCTCAGGACAGACCTGTCCCAGACTGACCAGGTCCCTGCCGTCTGTCAGACTCTGCATAATGTTCAGCTGCAAACTGGCGGGCAGGTCGGTCAGCATCATGCCTGAACACGTGGGCTGTAGGAGAGTCGAGGCAGAAGAGTGCGGCATTAAGATTTATACTTCTGCGGTTACATTACATTACATTACATTACGAGCATTTGGCAGACGCTTTTATCCAAAGCGACTTACATTACATTACCACCCTACGCAGAGGGGGGAGCAATTGAGGGTTCGGTGCCTTGCTCAGGGGCACCTTGGCAGGGACTCGAACCGGCGACCCTCCAGTTCCCAAGCGGAAGCTCTACCCACTGAGCTACTGCCTCCCACGGTTACTAAGTTTCTGTTTCTATGGTATGGAAACATTTACTTGAACCTAGACTCACCCTGTTGATCTGGATGTTGTCCAGCTGCTGATGCCACTGCAGGATGTTTTCCATGCGGTGCATCCAGATGTTGATGTTGCCCACCAGGACAGACTTGCCCATGTCCTGGACCAGTGTGCAGAGGGAGACGTACAGCGTCTGCAGCAACTCCTTAATGGGACGAACGTTCTGCTGGTCGTCCAGAACTATGAGAAACCAACCAGAGGAAAACACCACAAGTTATTCAGTGAACTCAGTCGCTGTAATTGTGAACGACAACCATTGTAATCGCTGCACAACAACACGTATGCTTGTTTATACTATAATCGAATATAAACCGAATGTTCTGGAGTGTCTGTGCTCTCCTCCTGTCCAATAGGTTTCACAACACTGAGTAAACAATGATTCCCTGTTTAACAGAGAGGACATTTGGTTTACACTGTAGCTTACAGGCGGCTCTGGTGACTGTCAGTGTTTTCGCTCTGCAGCCTTCTTTAGACACGGTCGGGCCTCATTTCCTCACCTAGCGCTCCAAACTTTTTGTGCCAATAAAGCAGAAGGTCTCATCCATCATTATGTACCAGCGTTCTAACTTATTATGTACTTTTTTAACGAAAACAAACGAGGATAACAGGCGCAGACTAGGTAGGGGGATTTTGGCGTCTGTGTATCTGAGAAATTGCAAGGAGGAGAAACGATGCTCACCTTTCTGTACCACTCGCTCCAAAATATTCATGTAGTTTTTCTGTGCCACTCCGCTGAGCGAGGGGAGCTGGGACTTGGCGATGAGCTCCAATAGCTACAGCAGAATAAGAGAAAAAGAGAGAGAGAGAGAGAGAGAAAGTTAGAAACACGGCGTGAATTCCAGCCTGTCAGCCAGCGAGACACTCTGTTCCCTTCGCTCCTTATTTACTGTTTGTTCTGAGGCATTCCCAAAAGCTGGTCACACTCCTGACGATAAACGTTTGCTAGAAAGGCCAGAAGAGAGGAGGAGGGGAGGGTAGGGGGGCTTTTTTGGAGCGGTTCCACCCAGTCATTACTCTCAACAGATGCCTGATCCAAGGACCACATAACTACATTCTTGGCGGATGGGAGTCTGGGGTGTTTTGTTTGGGAGGAGAAACGGGTGGAAAACGTGCTGGGAGAACAACCCAGCACATCCATGAGCGGTTAGAATAACTGGCCATCGGAGCATGTGTGTGTTTGATGTGTGTGACGTGTCTGTGCGTGCCTCGTGTGTGTGTGTGTGTGTGGACGCGGTTACTGGCGTGTGTCCAGGGTGATATTTCTGGCAAGGAAGAGAGGCAGTGACATCACGGGCGAGCTCAAGTTCCCCCCCCCCCCCCCTCCTCCCCCCATTGCTCAACAGCACGTGACGTTCTGTTATCATTGCCACATCAACACATAAACAGATTAAGTGCAGCTGTGTGAAATGATTAACGTTACCAAAGCAACACACCTGCTTTCCTCCATGCACATTCCTAGACTGATTGGTGGAAAAATTGTTCCAGAGTAAAAAAAGGTGATGAGATTAACCACCTTAATAAATCTGATTGAACATCTTCATCACCGCTCCTCATCCTCTAAGCAAACATCCTAACTCCCTCATTAGTTCCCTTTCTACCTAAAGCTTCACCCACTGCTCTTTTTCCTTCAGCGGCTCCCGTCTTTGTGGAGCATCGAGGCAGAACAATGTGCGTTTCCGTATCTACTTTTAGACTCGCTTGCCGTTCGCTAAATTGCTCTTCAAAACTTGGCGAATGCCCACAAACACAACAGAAGCGTCAGAAGCGTTACCTCTTCTTGTTATCACATAAGCTTCCCGATACAAAAACCAGACACTTTGAAAGGCCGGGTGCTGGTTTCTCCTTGATTTGTAACCCCTGTTTGTTTGTGTGCGTGGAGGAAAGAGAGAGTCGGCTTGTTGTCTCTTTGTGGAGGGAAACCTGATCTGTGTAACCGAGATGGAGTTAAATGAACCCCGCAAATGCCATCAGACACAAACCAGTGAAGAGCAGTGACCTAGGACATTGTGTCCAGACTAGACTAGTGTTACAAAGCCATATTGTCCTCTGGGTTTATCACACTCTGCTGCACTCAGGACCCGGGACCTGCTCAGGAAAGGTCGCGCTGAACAATCAGCCGTGTATAACGCTGGAAAAATTGAGTCGTCACCTAACAGAATAGCAGAGGAATGATTCCTCTCACTCTGAGGATTCTGCCACGCTACAGTTTTGTGTGTTTATGAGTGTGTGACAGTAGATGCCAACTTTGTGCCAACATAAAGCGATCCCCTGCAGTCTCGCTGTCTTGCCAAAGGCAATTTGTCTCATCCTGGCTCGGCCTAATGTGGCTCTTTTCACAACATTTATTAGAAGAGCAGTTTACCAGAGTTCTGCTGCCGAGCGGAAGAAAGCCTAAGAGACGCAAGTTTAACACACAAGTGGATGAGTGAGGAGGAACAGAGAATATTAAAAGATGCGTCAGTGTGCGTGTGCGTGTGCGTGTGCGTGTGTGTGTGTGTATCAGGGGATCTGAATCACCCGACTACTAGGTCTGGTTTCATAAAACCCCTTTGAGTGATCACACCTCACCGCACAGCTGTCACCCCTCCTTGGCCCCCCCTCCCCCCCACAGTGCATGAACACACACACACAACTCACATGGGAGCACATGTGTATTTACATGTGTATGAAGGGAGGGTGGGGGCTGTAAATATCCATATGCTTTGATCTAATTAAATGGTTAATGGCTACGATCATATAGAGGCTCATGCTGTGACACACTTTTCCCCTGCCTCACACACACACACACACACCCCTGGGTCAATATCATGTGTAGAGAGACTCTCGTCTGTAGAACATTGATAAGAGCCTGGCAGAGGCCTACACACCCTCAGAATGAACTTTAACCCCTCTGCTGCTAGTAGCAAGCAAACAGAGACAGAGACAGAGACAGGGAGACAGAGAGAGAGACAGGGAGACAGAGAGAGAGAGAGAGAGAGAGAGAGAGAGAGAGAGAGAGAGAGAGAGAGACAAACGGAGGAAGAAAAGGAGACTTGGACTCACTCTGACAACGTAATTAAATCTCCTGGTGTCCTTGATGGCGCTGCAGAAATCTAAGCGGTTGAAGGCCTCACCCAGAGTACAATATCCGTGGCGCTGTGAGAATTTAATTATCAGGGTATTAGAATGTGATCCTCGGCCCAGAGTGTAGAGTTTTCTCACTGTGTTTACATTGGCAATGATGATATGAAAAGTTGATGCAGCATTAAATGAGAGTGTGTTTGTTGTTACCTCCTTGGTGCTTCCTTTATGAACATAAATCCATTTCTCCATGTAGAAATCTGCCAAGGGAGAACGTTTAGAGTCACGCAATATAAGCACAAGCAGGGTTTTGATAATAGTAATAATAATATACAATTTCATCAGAGGTCAGTATGATGATTTAAGTAGAGTCTATTATAGAGAACGGCAGGAAATGATTCATAAACATTATTATTAGGAAGTTCTACCCTCATGAATGTTACATAACTTATACTTGTGTTCCTCCAGACTGAACGTGGAGGTTTTATTCTAGCTCTAACTGCGCGTGTGAAACAGTAACAGCAGGCGAGTTGTGTTCTGTTGGTGTGATTGTGGCTTTGGTGGTCTTCCGTTTGTGACCCACTCACAGGGGACTTTGGTGTTGTTGTTTATGAGATCCTTTTTCCTCTTTTTGGCAGCCATGTCATAGCTGAGAGAGAGCAGCAGGTTGTCTTTGTTAAAGCACTCCTCCTCTTCTTCCTCTTCCTCTTTGCAATATCTGAATAAACACATAAAGGCGTATTTCAGTGCAGACACCATTATGATTTAGCATCTTTGTGACATTCTGGAAAACGGACACAGACAGACGTGTACCAATTTGTATTGCGTGTGTGTGTGTGTGAGGACAGTGGACACACTCAGCAGACGTGTGTTAATCCAGTCACTTGTTATGTGCTTATTAATAGCTCAGTGATTAGCTTCAAATGGAACAGTGCCCCAGAAAAACAAAGACAGACAGATGACTTAACGGAAACGACGTAAACAAAGGAGTAAAGGTTGAAGTTAAGGACACGAAAACCTGCTCGGACACTCGTATAAAAGTGTTTAAGAAAGATGTCACGCGTTGTTAAACATCTTGTGACCTGAATTCTCACGACTTAAGGCATCTTTGATAACTCACCTCACCACGGAGACATTGTTGTTTTTGTCGTCCGCCGTTGTCTTCTTCCATCCCACCTCGGTTTTAACCCAACTTTGACCCGGTGACCTCCAGTCCTGTCCGAGAAAAGGCATCTCGACTCGGTGATTTGGATGAAATAAAGCTATAAAAGAGTCTTCTGAATGCGTGTGTGTCTTTTCGCGTTTCGGTTCTGCTGTTGTTGTGGCGCAGCTCTCTTTATATCCTCCTGCTCACAACCCGGAAACACAGGAGATCCGCCCACCGTGGAAACTTCCCCGCAGCACGTGGCTTTGTTTATCATCGCAAGCAGGCACTGAAACACTCAGCGGGATCGTCTTATTGCTCCATGTCGGGTACATATGAGCACCCAAGGGTCCGGCGGGGGGGCAGTTTCAATGTGTTTTTGTCCCGAAGTGTCGATAAATAAAAAGCGAGTCTTTGCGTGTCACAGACGTGGCTCAGGGGGAGAATTATGTAACTGTTCTGTTGCGTTTTGGGGTTCGGTGAGAAAGGAAATTTCCTGATCCCGCATCCTTGTGCACTCCCCACGTGCAAGTGTGGAATGGAACCAGCAGAATTCCTATTTTCCAAGACCCCTCTTTCCTAACCTCCTTTAGGATCCCTGATGTCCCCCAAATCACTACTGTACTTCCATTGCAAATATGGATACAAACAACAATCATACTAGCACACAGGGTGACGTTTAGTCTTGTTAGTTTAAGGGGGAATATCATTATATTTCCCAAGTAACATGTCTGTAAATCCCATGATTCTTTGTCACTCCTGTTTTTTTAAATAGACCAAGTTGCCCTTTGGATTCCCTTTGTGTTGTATTGCATTATGGATGGTGTGTGAGTGTGTGTGAAAGGCTTCAACTCTCTATTCCAATTTTCCCATCATAACAACAGAGCCAGTTGGAGACTCCATGTGTGCTATTCAGTTTATTTTGGCTCATGGGATGAAAGATTGAATGTAGCCAAGCCGGCTGAGGCCACTAGGTCAGCTCTTATCAGCTCAGTCAAACACATGACATCGCCTGTGTGTGGGAAGGCAATCCAGTTCAAAGGGTTGTTTGTCTACGGCTGTGAATTAAGTTTTACATTAATCGACCCTGCGCTTCAGCTCCACTGTGATTTGTAGAAAGATCAGATGAACTCTGACACCTGTATTGGAATTCATTGTCTGGATTGTGATAAGGATGATGATGATGATGAGGATGAAGGTGTCATTGAGGAAGTACTGTAGTCTCTGACCTTAACAACATCCCTTTTCTGTTCACGGATGTTGCGATTGTTGATGTAGAGGGCTGAAGTACACTTCCTAATAGTCCTGCAACGTGAGAAACGTTTTATGAGCAGTGGTAATGTTTACCCAGCCTCAGTAAAAAGCTACAGTCTCTCTCTCTCTCTCTCTCTCTCTCTCTCCCTCTTTCTCTCTCTTGGTTCCCATAATTCCTGAGACACTATACACTGCAAAAATGTCAGCAGCAACACATGCAGCATACTCCATCAATCACTGTGTACTTCCAAGAATTGGGCTTCATTGTGCTTGTTGTGCAAGACATCACAAAGACTTAGATATATCGATGATATTTTGACTTTTAAAGGCCCACATTGATGCTTTCATGTACTCTGGTTGTATCAGCTGGGTTGGGACACCTGATTGGTGATGATGACATTCAATGACCTTAGCAGTCTCCCAGCATATCCTAGCAACAAGGCCTTACTATTGTGCATGCTGGTTAACCTGATGTCTTTAGCTCCACCCGTGTGTGGCAAGTGTGTATAAATGTCTGAAGTGATCTAGAATTTATGCTGCATTCTGAAATGACATGAGTAAAAAGGCATTATTGTGCAAACTGGAGGGGTCCACAGTAAAGTTTAGTGTTGTGAGTCCCCTGAGACTCATTCTGCCTATTTCAAGAGTGGGCCAAATATAAATGAAACATGGAAAGTCCCAGCAAATGTTCGGTCAGTTAGTGACTCACTGAGAAAGAGGCTAGAAGGAAAGTTGAGATAGATAGAATCACGACCCTCAAATGTGACACACACACTCTCTCTCTTTCTCGTTCTCTCTCTCTCTCCCTTGTCCATCATCCCTGTTTTTGTTGTGATGTTGTGACCAGATGAGACAGCTGGTCAGTCCTGTGTGACCCCCAAAGACCACAATCACAAAAATGAGCAACCAAACACACACACACACACACACACACATATATTCCCCCACACATATACACCTGTTGCTGTTCCTCCTAGTTGAGTTTCATCACTCTCTCAGATTCTCTGTTGTGAAATCCTGGTCATGAGTTAGTCTCTCTCCCTCCCTCTCTCTCTCTTTCTCTCTCTCGCTCTCTCTTTCCCCCCCAACATCTGCCAGCCAGCACAGCAACTCCACAGGGCCAATACGTCTCACGTGGTGTAACATTTGCCCCGTTGTTTGTTTCTGAAAATAACCTGACCAGATCACCTATAGCTTTTTCCAGCCCCCCCACCCACTCCACCCGACCCACTCCACCCACTGTCCCCTGGACTCCATTCGCTGGCAGCAGGAAATTGAAACAGCGTTTGACCCAGTGACCTTTTTGGATTCACAGAAGTGCACATGGAACACCTTCTGGTCACACTGTTTATTTCACATGTAATTGCTGACAGTGGTCTCTCAAAGTCACGGCTGCTGTTGATGGACGTTGTGTCGCTCATCACAGCTATTAGAATCGGCAGCATCTCTTTTATTATCAAAGAAGTCCCAAATTCCAAAAATATATATCCTCATCACTCAAAGAAATCCCAAATTTCCTAATTATATGATTTGGGAATAGGATATATTACTCAATTTTCACCTTTACCCATGATATGATCTGACAACAGGTGTAGCAAAGCTGTCTTGACACGTTATGAGCGTAGTATTTAAGGCTGCACTTAGTAAAATGACACCTTTTCTATGTCTCATGTCTTCTTGTGTGTGAGGATCCCAGGAAGCTGTCTGGGCATGTATAAGTCTGTGTGAGTGTATGTATGTGTGTGTGAGTGAGTGGGGTCAAACAGACTGAAGACACACGCATGTGCTCCTCACATTGCATTGAGGTTGAACTGAAGCTGTGTGTGTAATGTACCTGTCCCTTATGTAGAACTTTAACCTATAGATCACAGGACAAATGTAAGAAGGATTTAATTTTATTCATGAAGTTTTAAAAAATCAACAGTGCAAACTCAGAAACACAGAAACAACAGTACAAAAATATGTGGGCCATTTAAAAAAAACAAATACAATTCCAACAAACACAATATAATGCATAACCCCATATAATGTAAAAGGTCAATCAGCTTAATGTAACAAAACGTTGTTGTGTATTTCAATGTGTTTTTATGTATTTTCCTCTATGTATTAAAGTTAATATTCATTGTATGTAATGTTTTTATTTATCAATCAGCATCATAGAAAACAGAAAAAGGAATGTAACCCCAAAAAATAGGCAAAGAACCACACTGGCACACACTCCCACACACTCGCAATGTCATTAACATGCATGATCTATTATTAGTCACTTATTAAATGTTATATGACAGTGTGGAGTATCGTATCATGTTATGAATGGATAAGCAATATGGCCTAGACAGGAAGTGCAAAACAATAACAAATTAGAAATGTACATGTCTAAAGCTGCATTTGTTGATATTATCTGTGGATATTTGATATTAAGTGTGAATATTTGATTTGGAGGTAATGTCAATATGTTGATGCAATAGACTTTGACCAATCAGCACACAGCTCCGGGATTTAAACATGACAAGTGAAATCTGGTGTCTCATAGATGTTTTTCTGTAGTATATCAATTTTAAATCAGCAATCACACACAGTTTCACACAGTCTTCTCCTCCCCAGGCTGTTTTCCAGCTACCTGATGGGACTCAGCTATGTTCTTGCTAAAGTCTGCGAGTCACAGGGCAGAGTCAAAGAGCCGTGGTCAAACAGCTTAAACGGCAGCTTCCCCTTTGATGTCCAAGCGTCTGTCTTTGGGTCATAGCACTCCAAATTGTCTGAGTCCTCGATGACGTCATGGCCATTGATGTGACGTCCGCCGGTGACATAGAGTTTGTTATTGAGCACGGTGGCTGAATGGTGCATCTTCCTCTCCTTTAAGTTGGCACACTTGACGAAGCGGTTGGCCTTGGTGTCGTATGCGATCATCCTCCTGGTGTATCCTGTGATAAGGGGGAGGGGTAGAGTTAAAGATGTGGGGGGGCAGGTGAGCGAAGGTATATGTAATAACTAAAATGACACGATTCAATTAAAAAACTATTTAAACTACCTCCAATAATGTATATTTTGTCATCAATAACAGCAGCGGGGGCAGACACGTTCTTCACTGTTCTGTTTTCCATGGTAGACCACATGTTCCTGGCAATGTGATATACCTGCAGAGGGGCAGAGGGGAGAGGACGGGGGGGTGAGAGGACAAATATATAAATTCAGTGAGCGAATGTGGATAGATGGATAGATGAATGAAACCTGAGTAAAGTGATGGAACACGGTGCCTTACCTGTACGATCCTGACTGGGTTCTGCATGGCGTCTTCCCCACCAAACATGTAGATCCTCTGGTTGGTTGCAGCCACCGCTGGGTGCAGCACAGCCTCAGGCATGGGTGCCATAGACTCCCACTGGTTGAACATGCTGTTGTACCTGAAAGCATTATTAACATATGTCTAATAACCTTATTTATTGTATTTCATCATGCAACCACGCACATTTTCTCGACATCTCACCTCTCCACGCTATCACACAAGCGTCTGTCAGGCCTGATGCCACCTAGGACAAAGATGAAGTGGAGGTAGGAGACGCTCTGGTGGGCAAAGCGTGGCTCCAGCATGGACTCGGCTGTTCTCCACTGGTTGGTCTTTAGGGAGAGTGTGTACACAGTTGAGATGACTTGGCTGTACTTTGTGTTTGTGGTCAGACCTCCCAGCACGTAGAGGATACTGTGCAGGCAGACATAGGAGGCTTTGTAGAGGCGTATGGGCAACTTGGCCAGCCACTGCCACTTCTGGCTCTTCTCGTCAAAGAGCAGCGCCTCTCTTGACGTCTGCTGGTTGTTTTTCCTCCCTCCTACTACCACCAACGTGTCGTGGTAGGTGTAGCGTCTCGGCGCTGCCCAGAGAGGTTTCAGGTCAAATGGTGTGTCTCCGATGCATTTAGTGCTGACAGAGAACATGAGGCGGCGCACGGACTCAATGAGCTCAGTGCAGAGGGTGGAGGACTGGATCAATGGGTCATTGGCGATGAATTGGAAGAGGTATGTTGGATGGATGTAGCGCAGACGAACTTTCTTGAATAGGTCACTGATGGCACCACGTCTGGACAAAGGATCATGGTGGATCCAAGCGACAAGTGTCTCAAAAACCTGCTCTTCATCTGCGCAAAGGCAATCATCCTCCAGGTATCCCATGAGCTCTGGTAAGGAGAGCTCGCATAGATCCTCAGACGCTGACACGTCAGAGAAGCTCTTCATGGCCATCTCCTTCGCCTTCACTCTCAAACTGTTACAATTCATGATCTCAGAGAGTCGTATCATGCTCAAACAGTTATCTGGGCTCAGCTGCTCCTGAAGGAATCTGGAGCAAGCCTCAAAAAGACGACCGTACTGCAACATAGACGCTGCCTGCATCAGAGGCAGCACAATATCCATGCTGATACTAACGAGCCCTGTGTACACATAGTCGATGATGCAGCTCAGGATGGCAGATGTGACGCCCTTCAAGTGGATTCTGGTTTGCTGCGTCTCCTTGAAGTTGTTGCAGAACATGGCTCTGAAATAGGAACTGCTGGACACCAGGACATTGCGGTGGCATGGGATCTCTGTGTTATCTGAACACAACAACACATCAATCAGGACTTTGTCCTGTCTTAGTCTGTTGAGTTGAAGGAGCAGGCTGGAGGACTGTTCCTTATCTTTGAAGTGGAAGATCTCAACTGGTGGTTGGTCCATGCTGGAAAAGAGAGAGATTGCAGCTTTTGTCAAATCCCTGAATTTCCATTTTAAAGTCAATAAGTCGCAACCGTTGTTGAGTTATAAGATTATACTTATCTAATACTTAGGGAGATACAACTGAAAATTACCAATAAGTGAATTATTCTGTCTCAGTGCCTCAGCGTCTGCAAACTCTATCAAGTGTGTTTTAGAATTTGAATTATTTTATTGTTTTCTGTATCAGTGAATACAAATGAGTTTGGTAATTTTGTTTTTGAGAAACAGGATTTGGGGATGTATTTTTACTACAAGGCCACGGCTTTCATACATAAAACATCTGAGATAGGATAAAGATTAGAATCCCCAGAATTGACCCTGAACATTATATTCACTCACTGAGTTGTAGAGATAAAATAACATTTTGATCTTGGGTCCTTAGTCAAATCAGATGTGTCTCAAAGTCAGGCTGGATCTAGGACAGGTGAAGCTTTCCAGTGTCTTAGCCTGAAAACATGTCAGGTAAACATGAGTCAACATCATTGATCATGTGTGAGCAGATCAGCACGTCTGCACTCAGATATCCCATGAATGGGGCCTTTGTCTAGTCACTTTGGAGCCTGGTTGACCTGCCAGAGCCTGAGAGGATCACTGCACAAACACCTGCACGGCTATTTCTGTATCCACCGTGTCAAAGTCATGGGACCCGTGTGCTGCTATTGTGTTGTTCTGCTGTTGTCTTGTCTATGTAGCAATTCAAACTTGTTTATTTTGGCGTTCAAAGTATACTAATGTAATTGCATGTTAAAAAGTCAGTTTTTTTACATTTCAAATTATGCACCGGTGCGTAAAATCAGGCAAATGAATGCATCTTTACATTTGACACTACAACGTAATAGAAAAGACAATATAAAAGATGACAGCAGTAAGTATAAATGAAGAAAAGCCTTATGTTCAATGAATTATACTTCTATTGATATCAAAAGAGTTGCAAAATTAAGCTTTAGACTTTGGACAAAGCAACAGCATCGTTCATTAAGCTGAAACTCTTCTCTTACCTTCGTCTCTTCTTCTCTGTGTTTGTTTTTTTGGGGTCCCGATCTGCATTCACAGCAAAATCTCAGCAGTAAATATGATGTCTTAACATTTCCTTTTTTTCTTCTGGTCTCTGGTGTTGATGCTGTGTGACTGTGTTCCAAAGGGAGCTGTCTCTTTGTAGGAGTGCGCTCTGCCCTGTTTGTTGTTATGGTCCCTCTCCACGAGGCCTCTGTGTACATTCCTCTCCTAAAAATAGGGCCTCTATTTGGCAATACCACGGCGGACTCACATGTGACACGAGTTTGTTTTTCTACTGTCTGTCTCTGACTCTATCACTTCATCTTAAGCTTTCCTTCCATTTATCTCCCTCTTTCTTTACTTCCTCTTTATTCATAAGCTCATTCTTCTTTCCTCTTGCACTGCTCTCTTGCAGTCTTATTCACTCGTCTCTCTATCTACCACATCGTGTCACGTGCAGTAAAAACAGCTCTGATACTCAACAACACTCACTTTGCTGGCTGCGGGGAAACGTTGATAAAAACAGGATTGTGTCACAGTAAGTGGGGCATCAACATGATATCGGGGGTCTGCTGTTTTATGCTGCCTGAAACAGCTTATTATTTACTCTCATGTTGCTGTGGAGTGTGTCCCAGAGGGGGGCAGTGTGTCTCTTTCGCCCATTCCTTTCCAACAAAAAGGATCAATGTCCATACGCTCCTTTACTACATCACACACACACACACCACTGCACTACATCAAACACAACACAGGAGGCCCCTCAAAGTGTCAAAACACACATTGAACACAGGCTGGTTTACATGTGACACCATGGAACTAATGCCGTTTCATGTAGCCAACACTCAAAGCTAAACAGCGCCATCTTGTGTTTGTCTGTAAACAATTTAAGAAGTAAAATACAATAACAGCAAAAGTCACCTTGTGGTATACTTTTTGCAGGATGCTGAAAAATAGAAATTAATAACAAAATCCAGTATGAGACGGTGTAGGGAAGGACAAAGCTTAAACAAACTTGCTGTTGGCCCAGATGGCAGCATGTGTCACTTTATAACCCACACGTTCAAATTCAAAGTGACTGTGATCGTGTCCTTAAAAGTTAAACACGTTCGGCACTATCTTTGTTTCTTCACCTTGAATAAAAGGACTCATTAATGTGCGCCTAAGGCAACAACATATATTAAAACTTAAGGCTTTGGAGCGGAGCGTTTTCATGCAGCAGCTTTACTGTTGCCACCCACCGCCTAATACTGCATCTTCATATCAGCAAATGATTATCTGCTCATAAGCACATGGTCTAATAGAGCTTAACCCAAGGGATTTAGATCACCCTGATTGGTGTGTGAGTGTGTGTGTGGGTGAGTGTGTGTGTACGTGGGTATGTGTTTCTGTGTGTGAAGGGCAAACTGCTCCCCTTGGTCAAATAACCAACCAATAAACTGATATTCTTTCATACATAGTTGGTGTGTAATTGACTGCAATAGACGGTAATGTGTAGTTGTTTTGGTGGTGGATTCCTTTACCAAACTCCATTACAGGCAGTGCTCTTAGATGTGTTAAAGGTTGCAAGGTTGCACAATATATGGGTTAGATAAACTAAATAGGGAAATGGGGATCACTCACCCCTATACAAGCCCAGATAATGATCCCTTTTATCTGTGTTTGCTTAATTAAGGCCTTTTTTTAAAAATCAATTTCAAAGTGAATGAGACCCTTTGTGTAAATGCTATTTAATGCCCCTCCACAACCCATCAGGGAGGACTTAAAACCCAATAAGGTACCCTCCAGACAATCTTGGCAGTGTGTGTGTGCATGTGTGTGTGTGTGCGTGTGTGCGTGCGTGCGTGCGTGTGTGCGTGTGTGCGTGTTTGGAGCTCATTGTGCTCACCAGTACTTCACACCCCTTAAAACCCCTCAAAACAAACTGTCCTCTCTGCGTGACTCAGTGTGTGCAGCTCGTTCAGGAGCGTGTTTGCAGCCTTCCAATCGAGCTGTCGTCTCGAATGGCTTGCTTGTTGTTCTATATCTACACTTCAGCCTTGGCCTGAAGTGTACTGCTTTGTCACTTTGTCATGTCTGTTTAGAGAAGGAGCCTTGGCACCGGGGCGCTGACTCGCTTGACTAAACTTGCAGAGACTTAAAGTCCCGATCAGCCTTGCTTCCACAACAGAGGCAGACAAGGATACCTGAGACTCACTTGTGATTTGTGCCACTGGTATTGTCGAGATAAGATGGATGACGATGGATTGTTTTTTAAAGAAGAGCTCGTGTGTATATGTATAAGCAGCTACTTGTCACGTGACCTATATCCTGCACTGTTAATCAGTGTTGATATTTAACTGACAGTGACTTGGAAGTAAATGCTGATATTCGTATTGCAAATGGATGGTTCATTGTATAGAAATCACCAGGAGATTAGCAATTGAATATAACTATGAGTGTCTCACCAATACTCCCTGTAGGCCAACATTAACATATCCACTAGGTGTCAGGCCAACATTATGCAAATTTCGACCTGGTGAAAAGTTGACTTCGTCCCCGGTGACTTCCAACAAGCTACATAGTGGAGACTCATAATGGATGCATGAACTGGTGAAATGAGAATTGTTTCCCTATTTTAATAGCAACCACTGCCAGCCATTTTCTATAAATCCAAACAAAGAATTGACGCTATTAATCCAGCCAGATATCTTCTGGTGGGGAGAAGCTGCTGCACATATGCACTTAAGTTTTGAAATGGTGAAATTGCTCTGACACGAGATAGTCGCAACAAATGGAGCAGGCAGTGGGAGTCACATGACAAACACTCCAGTCTGCTGCGAGGCAACAAATGATGGAGGGATGCCCATATGCAAATCAATACGAATGAGGAGGAGAGAGGGTTTGAGGAGTAGCCTATAGAGATACAGAAAGAGGGTAGGAGGGTATGTAATGGGAAGGTGTGTGTGTGTGTGTGTGTGTGTGTGTGTGTGTGTGTGTGTGTGTGTGTGTGTGTGTGTGTGTGTGTGTGTGTGTGTGTGTGTGTCTCAGCAAACACATATGCTGAAGTGGGGATAGGGTCTTAAAGGGCTTACTGTTAGCTGCTTAAAATTCTTGTGATGTAACTAACACATGCAGAATGTGTTATTTAGAAACAAAAAAGTGCTTTGTAGCAGGAAAAGAGGAGGGTGAGGGGTGCAATGCTTTGTATTTACTCATTGTGCCCTCTCTTAGCCTCTACTGTGGCTCTCTCAAGCGTCTCTCTCTATTCATCCGCTTGTATAGTAGTCATTGAGTTGTCGCCACGGTGCAGCATGGCAGACATAGGCTCCCTCTATAGCAGCTCTAATAGAGGCAGATACCCTTCACGTGTGCTGTATGTTGTTAAGTGTGAGGGAGGGTGGGGTGAGCGTGTGTGTGTGTGTGTGTGTGCTGATATTGATATTCTGCTTGCAGCCAAAGCTGAAGCCAGTGTCTTTAAAGTGTCAGCCCTCAGCAGCCGGCCAGGTGTACTACAGAAAAGAGAGGGCGAGGGAGAGCAGAGGGAGCAAGATAGAAATGGAGATAGGAGGAAAAGAGGGGAAGCCATGAGAGACAGCGGCGCAAATACAAAGGGAAAAGAAGATGAAGAGGCAGACACAGAGAGGAAAGTGCTACAGAGAAAGCAAGAGGAATAAAGACAGGGAGAGACAGAAGCCTTTGGCGGCTGTTCTGGAGGTAAAAATCCCTCACATGTCTTTGAAGGCCTCCATGACCGTCCTCTAACTCTGTCTGCAGGTCCACAGGCAGACGGACAGACTAACGGATAGACATGGAGGGAATGAGGGATGAAGGGACAAGCGGAGAAAATGTCATGTTTCACAACAGAGTAGTGAGTAATGAGTGCTTTTAAAGTGCAGTGTGTTCCATTCACAAGGACCTGGAATAAGCACAAAGGCTGAAAATAAGTATTGAATAGATCGTCATTATACTCCTGTAGGGATTTTATCCAAAGTACTGACTAATCTTAACATCCTTCCTTTGATGCAGGTAACCATGGTGTTTCCAACAACTATTCTATTGTGAAAGGGAGGAAACAGGTGGTTTGGGAACGTGAAGACATAACACCTTTAAGCTATCAGCAGACATTTCCTTCTTTCTGGTTGAGATGGAACCAAACTGTGACGGAACCACTACATTAGAATCATGTGGGAATAGTTTTGAATAATATATCGTCATATTTTCTGAACACATTTTTCCCAGTTTACTTGAAAATGCAACTGACAGAAGGTCGGCGAGTCAAATAGTGACTGATAGAATCACGGTACGACATGATCTTCTCAGCAGGAAGACCATAACTTAGTGCTGTTTGTCCTGATCTGAAATTTTCTCTCAATCTAACGCTGACCTCCCCCTCATACCACTCATTCCTTCTGGTGCTCCTTGGTTCCATCATGTCACGGTTCTCCTCTGCACCCTCCTCTTCTTTCTCCACTCCCTGTTCTCTCCTTGTGGATCTGTTGCACATCTCCTCTTTACTCCCTCATTCTCTCCCCACTCTCTCCTCTCCCCTTTGCATTTATGAACACCGTCCACATGAACAGATTGTGCTTGAGACCTGTTGACGTGTCTTCTGACCTTGTCTAATAAGGGTGTGTTTTGTCAATTCAATACCTGAGCAGAAATGAGCAAAACATTTCTTTTCCGCTGATAAAAGCCTATCTGAGTCAAACATTCCAATGAAGGATTCCTCCTACTTAAGAGAAGACCTAGTCAGTCCTTCATCTGCCCTTAGACAAGTGTATCATTCTCCTATAATGGCTGTGGGATGTTAAAGCTTATTTATTTGATCCATTTCAGCATCCAAATAGAATAATCTAACAGTATAAACAATGTTTGAAGATGAAAAATTTGAGGAATTATCATTTCTATCACGGAAATACCAAAGCAGCCTTTAACACTGTTTTGCAGTGATTTCACCATCGGCTGCCATTGCCTCTGGGCTTCTTCCCAAGTTTGTTTCATTGAGTCCATCCAGCTCAAAGTTTCCAAAGTGTTTCCTAAATTGATACCAAATCTTTAAAGTATTGCGAACCACAATATTTGTGGTGAGATATTGGTTGGCAGAGAGGAGAGGAGAGAGAGTGCAGCAGGATTCCAGCAGACACTTTTGGTTTATTCATTATTTAGCCCCCTGAAATTTGAAATATTATCTTTTTGCCATTTGTGTGCGAGTCTTGGAATAGCAGAGACACAATTTTTGCTTTGTGTGCCATCAACACGTTGGCTTAGCCGTGACCTGGGCTGCACCCTGCACACAACAACCATGTTGGGATTCCTCTCAGCAACTACAACCAACAAGAAGCCAGGGAAACACTTTCCAGTCACACTTCAAACACAGACATTTCTGGGATATGTGTTGCCCAGCAACAGGGGTAATGCATGGGATGAGATTTCTAGTTTGATCTCTATAATGTCACAATTCCTTGCCAGTGGCTGACTGAGTGCAAATACTGAAGGTAAATGCTCAGGACAGTGGCTGGATCACAGTGTCTGTTCAGTGTAGAGACGTCATCATCATGAGCTTATTAGAGCCCACAGACAGGAGAAACATGTTCTGTTACGGTTCTGACAACATCACATCTCTCTCTCTCTCTCTCTCTCTCTCTCTCTCTCTCTCTCTCTCTCTTACTCTCTTACTCTCAATCATCTCTCTCTTTCTCTTTCTCTCTCATTCTCACTCTCAATCTCTTAATCCATCTCTCTCTCTCTCTCTCTCTCTCTCTCTCTCTCTCTCTCTCTCGCTCTCTCTTTCAGGTATTGTATTTATTTATGTGTGCTATGTATTATACCACCCCAATCTCTTCTGACTCTTTGTCATTTATTATTTATTTCCTTTTCCACCTTGCACTCCTGTTACATACCTTGCTGTTCATGGAGAGGAGAAGCTCTTCACATTTCCTCTCCTCTCCCCTTTTTTCTGACAGGTTAGTATCAGGTCAGGACAACAGTTTGCTGTGTGGGTCTGTAAAGTAAACTAAAAATATTAGGTCCTACAAAGAAAGTTGACTTGTGATGACACGATCTTGTCTTCTTTCTTACATGGTAATACTTGTAGTAGTAGAAGCAGTTGTTGTAGTCGTACTATTGGTATTATTATCATTATGTATATGCACAATATTTGGACAATCCAGGAATGATTGCAGATGAATCAATGACAACTCTGCTACCTGACAATAAAGTGTATACTAACTGAGCCAAGCTGGTTCCCTCTGCTTCCAGCCTTTGTGCTAAGCGAAGATAAACAACCCCAATTTTATCTGTATTGAGGATGAGAAATTGATTTTGATCCTGTCATCCAACTCTCAGTAAGACAAATGAGTGTTTTTCTCAAAATGTCATATTCCGTAAAATGCTTTAGCAGTGAGTCAACATTACAACAGTCAGTCAGGTATTATTACTGTACACAATGCTGCATGCTGTGGTTCTGTCCTGTTTTAACCTTGGGTGGCTGTTTTTGAAGGAAGAGCACCAATTACAGCCATTGTCCTTATTTCAGAGTAATAGATAAACAAAGCAACGCCGGTCGACTCCAACGACACCCTTGTTAAATACCAACAAATGTAAGTGCAGCGGGTGAGCATTATTAAAAACGATCAGTCAGTCAGAGAGCAGCTTACACACTCTCTCACAGCACAGCACTGCCAGCCTAAAGCCCTGTCCAGTGGAACTGGTGATATTGAATAAATATACGCCACGCTCACTGAAAAAGCTATTCTTTAATATGCAGCAGGGGTAGAAAGTATTTCCCCCTGCAGGCATTTTGTTTGGCCGCACCACAGCCCATGGTTGGATACTCCAGTCTACATGGAAACAGACTCAAGCAGAGATGAGACGAAGCTCCAAGCTGGATTTGGGGCAACATTATGCAGGGACAGGCAGACCAGAATACTCCCCAACTCCTTATTTGTGTATCTGGAGCATTCTTGAGGTGTGTTTTCACTCAGGCAGTCAGTTCCAAGGTTTGAGATGTGGGCATGCAGCGAGGCTCCAGGTTTCACTGATGTTTTTTTTTTACTTATTTATTAACTACTTGTTTAAAATCGCTGCAGCATGCATGATTTAGTAATGGCTCAACTATTCTGTCATAAACTGGACCAAGGTTCAGAAAGAGGAGAGAGACCATGAAGGTTGTACCCTTGATACCCAACATAAGGTCACGATGGGCATGATGACTCACTTTTAATGCTGCACAAACACAAATGTGATATGTGGGTTATTTATCTTTATAATAGAAGAATTTAGAAGTCATATTTAAGGTCTCATCTGCAAAGTAAAGGTATAGTAATTTCTTCTAAAATACAGTGGAGAAGAATAAATACATACTTATACTATATACTTACTATTGAATACTATAAATATATACTATATAAACTATACTTGAGTTACTTTCCAACACATCTGAGTAAAAAATCAGGAAGCTTAACTTTTTACATTTAAAGCACCAGGATGAGACTGAGTCTGGACAAAATTGGCAAAAGCCACATACTGAATATTTCCATTAAGAAAACATCCTCGCTGAGCCCTCTAAGCCATTGGCTCCCTGTTCCAGTCCACAGGACACACAGTTCTCCTGGTTTCATTTCCTACCAGCCAGTTAATTGCATTCACCTTGTGTCCCGCGTCTAAATTACTTGGCTGGAATGAACAACCAGCGGGGCTCCAGACCCTGGGACCAGGACCTGAAGACCAATGATCCAAACACTTTCTTGTCTCTCTTTCTGCCTCTGCCACCACCAACCCCCCCCTCCTTTTGCCTTCGCCACCTCTCTGCTCCCTTCCTGTAATCCAGCGATCAGTTGTCCAGGCAACAGTGCTAGCTACCGTTCCGCCACGTGCGCAGCGCTGCCAGGGTCAGGATGAAAGTGCCTGGAGGGGGCAATGCAAATTACCCAGCGTACCCCACTGGAGTTCCCCACAGATATCCTGGGCATAAGCCTGCCCTGGGGGGTTCGTCTTCTGCTCTGGTGCAATACCTCTGTGTGTTATTGATGCCACTGTGAAAGATCTCTGTCTTTTACATAAATAAATTAACTCAGCAGTCGGTGCTTCTATCTGCAGATGTTAGCGGGGCGTCTACATGCAGAGTGTGTGATCTGAGTTTTGTTTGGTTTTGGTTATTTGATCACACCTATGTCAAATTAATATTTGATCAAAACAATTCTTTTATCCAGGACTGAATCCCCAAACCCAGGACGCGCATGTCAACATAATAGCTTTGACACCAACATGAGAATTACAAACACCAAACCTTCCTCGTACTATGTTGACTGACATATATCAGTTGCTGATATGATATGTGGAGGAGCCTGCTGGGTTAGTGGAATGAGGAATGTTACTCCTCTGCATACCGGCACACAGCAGGAAAACACACACACACACACGCACACACGTGGTGCTATTGCCAACACAGCCATGTCGACATCACATCGCGTGAACGCAAACACACCGCCTGCATTGTCGGCTCCCTCATGTGGCATCAACAACACTAAATGGCACCTCTGCTATTGAGGAATTAGCTCATAACCTTGTGCACCGCAGCTTCCCGCCTCCCCCGTAATCTCTCCTGCAAACTTTGTGTGAACTCTCATGCACATAATAACTTCATTCAGGAGTAAATGGCACAACACAACAGATTGACATGTAATCATTCCATTGCATAAACCGTCAAATATGTGCACTCGGGGTTTTCGTCTGGTATTCAATTTACATGTATGACTTCAGTGCTCATTGACATCGGCAGGAGCCTGTTGTGTAGTAATGGTGCGAGAATAAAAAATGGATTTTAGAACGGCGACATGAAGGCGTAATGTCAGAAGCAGGAGCACTTTCTAACGACGTTATGCAGCGTTGACATCATCACTGAATTCCTCCATTTCTTAAGCGGTGGTACAACTTCTCTAACAGCAATGAAAACTTGCCAAATCCCCAGAAGTAATGGAATACAGCTTGATTCATCATGACGATGACTGGCCTCCCATGTACTGTATAGATCTGGATCAAATAGAATCGGCACCACGTCTGTGCTGTCAATGACTTCTAATGACAATTTAATCAAAACGAGGACATGGTTTCAATCAGGAAAGTGGTTTTGGAATGGATCCTTGTGTCTCTCCTCACACTATCCTCCTCCTACTGTCTGTCAACTCGAGCATCCTGTTTCACCTGTCCTGTTTCACTCGCTCCATCTTCTCTCGTCAGGGCCGCCGCTTCAGGTTGTCAAGCAAAAAGCAGATGCGTAAGGGCCGATACAAATTGAAAACTCGTTGTCAACAAACGCTGTGTACATTCCAATTTCCACTCGGGGGTGTTGAGAGTATATTTCGTGACAGGAAAGGAAACAAAAAAAATGCTGTCATGGAGTGATGGCGGAAATTACAGTGTTGCAGTTTAATGTGGAGACATAATTTGGCAATTAACTTTTCTGTGAGCGTGTTTCACAGACAAGCACGGTAAGTGTTTTTATCTATTCATGCACAGGGGTATATTGCAGTGGAGGGGGGAGGGGGGTGTGACTGCTGAAAGAAAGAGAACATCTGAAGATTGATGGTTTGTTTTCAGTATACACACATTAAGACGAGCCTTTAGGGCCTTTCTCCAAATTTGTCTAATTTGAATCCTCTAAACCTCGCTGCAATGCAAATCAGCTCGATGTCAGTCTCAATTATGGTGATAGAGTGTAACTCTCAGTGTGCTGTCTCGTCTGTAAGACACCTGTAACAGCATCCGCGCACTCTTGATTTGTGCCGTTCTTCCATGAATACCTTCCTCAGCCTTGATTTGTGGCTGTGAACCAGACCTGTAAATTCTCATCCTGACCTTATATAGCCCGGCAGCCACCTAGATAATCCCTCGACCTCACTGACTGAAGAGTGAAGAGACGGTGCAGAAACACCCGTCAAGAGAGACTGACTGCTGGAAAATTCTGGACTTTATTTCTTTCTTCTTATTTATCTGTGTGACAGTAGGTCCAGAGAAGGGGGGGGCATGAGAGAGGGGGAGGGGAGGGTGTGTGTTGTGTGTTAGGGAGAGGCTGTGATCATGACTGGCAGTAGAGAGACAAAAAGGAAGAAGAGTCTGCAGCGATGGCGAGGAGGCATGTCACATCAATGAGGCCACGGCGAGAGGAGTGGGGAACGGGTCGTCTTCACATTCCTGTCTCACAGACTCTTGACTCCAATTTTCACCGCTATCAATTCTTTGGTCATCCTCCTGCTTCCTCTCCTCCCCTTGTCTCACTGTCTCTGTTCTCCACTTTATTTATGTATTCTCTCTACGTGAGTCATTATTCACCCCTGTCTTTGTCAGTGGAGGCCATCTTTTTGCCTTTTAGTTCTAAATGGAATGGAGTCCGGGCGGCGGCTCGGTGGTCAGCAGTATCGGCTGGTAAGTTTGATTCTGACCGGGCCGGATCTGTGTGGAGTTGTTTCTGTGTTGTCTGGTTTCTTCCCCCAATTCAAGTGGAACTGGAAACTCAAAATTGTAAACAACGGAAAGCAACGGCCTGTCCTCTTACCCAGGGACAGCCGGGAGAGACTCCACCCCCCCCGTGACCCTGCACGAAATAAGCATGGCGAATAGATGAAATCCCGGATTGGATGGAACCATGAAACCTGGACAAAACAAAACCCAAATGAAATAAATTCTACTTTATTCACAATCGACGAAGCATGCTGCAATTTCAATGTTGAAAGATCAAAGCATTAGATGAAATCCTATGATAATCTGCACCTTCCCCAGTACACACACACACACACACACACACACACACAGAAGGTCCCCATCACGGCGTGTCAGTGTCTGGGTGGGCGACACCAAAGTCTCCGGAGTGGCGAGCTGCACATTGAGCCGCACAGAGGGGGTTAAGAAGAAAGAAAACACAGCTAATCATTCCACACACACTAACCCACCCCACTTCCCTTTCCTCTCAGCTCCGTCCTACCTCCTTCCTCTCATTAAAATAAGTCAGAAGCGGCTAGTGTGCATACTGATGCTTTGTTAAGCTCCGTTAATTGAACTTGAGGATTCTTAATGTGCCATCATTCAAACGCTTAGTGTGCTTCATGTTGCTTAGTCTGCATTACTCTATGTGCCGGGGTTTATCTCCAAACTCACCCTGCTGCATGTCCAGTCAGTGTTAGAAAGAGGAGGAGAAGGAGGAGGAGGAGGAGGAGGAGGAGGAGGAAGAGAGGACAAGGAGGACTTCTGGCTGGTTTGTAAGGCACAGGCACTGAGGAAAAGGAGACGGCCTCTTAATAGAATAGAGGGAACAAAAGCCCTCGCTTGGTGCCAGTTTGGAGTTTCATCATCAGCCAGGATTGCCGAGAGGGCAAAGCAAGAGAGAGAGAGAGAGGGAGAGAGGAGAGAGAGAGAGGGAACAGTGAGAAAGGGCAATGGAGTGAGGAAAGTTATTGGAGTAGATGGGGCAGGGTGACATCAGCAGCATCCCAAGCAGGGCCACAAATTAGCCCGGCGAAGGAGCGATGCAGCATGGGAGCCGACAGCTGGCGATCTGCGCTGCAATGCCACTGGGGGGGATTAACAGAGGTTTGAGGATCTGACACAGAGGGGATGAGCGTCACGGGCAGAATAAAGAACAACCAGGGGATTAGAGAGATCCCCGGCACTCCAGCAACACTCATGAAGGGCTTAACCGGGTGTAGATATCATTAATGTATGGGACGCAAAGGGGGAGGGGGCAGATAGAGATTTGGGGTTTTTGGGGCGTGGATGTTTCCTTGTTCCTCGTTCCAGCTTGGCCCTCCTCATCCTCACATCCATTGTTTTTAATGATCATACGTAAGCACATACAGTACCTGCATGCATTAAAGCTGAATGAGACACAGGGCCAAAGAGGCAGACTGCCCGTGTGTGTGTTTATCATTCAGCAGTGTACAGTGCAGCAGACAGAGCTGGCTGACGATGACGGTTGTATGTCCAATTCATGCAACCCTCTGAAGATTAGACCTGAATTATTCATCTGAAAATCGTGTTGGAAATGCCAAAGATATTTTAATATTTGTATGCTTTCTCATGAGCATAGCAGAATAAATGTTGCATTCATTGCGGCATGTGTGTGCTTCCGTGCGTTTGTGTGTGTGTGTGTGTGTGTGGCAGGATACATGTAGGTATTGCACTCTGCATTCAGACGTCGCGTGCGTGCGTGTGTGCGTGCGTACGTGCGTGTGTGTGTGCGTGTGTGTGTGCGTGTGTGTGTGCGTGTGTGTGTGTGTGTGCAGTGATTTGAGGGGCCGTGAGGCTGTGTGTCCTGTTTTCTAAAGAGGAAATTGCTGAGTTTTCTGTGATAAACACTCCCTGCCTTCAGATAGGCGGCCTGTCTGCACAAACACTGCAGGGTTTGGCATGAGATAACCTTTGTTCTAGTAACTTCTAACACACCAGAGATGAAACAAACTAACAGAGCCAATATAGTTTTGGGGAAACGGCGACAGAGAAGTGAAATATTTCACCGTCTATCAGAAGAATCTTTTTACTTTGGAAAAAAAAAAAAGAAAAAGGGAAAATTCCCCCTGCCTGCTCGGTGATAATGACGGTGCCTTTGAGCAAAATAGGATATCCTGCACAGGAAGCCGGAGGAGATAAGTCTGCAGTTTAGGAACATGAAGTAATCATCTTCCTCATCTCATTGAAGCTGCTAATGTTGTCTATATCAGGAAAGAGTCGACTTCTTGTCCACGGTTTTATACTGAGTGATCAAGAGCAGAGCTGGAGTCGCTGAAGGGGCCGAGCGCTCCTTTATGAACTCTACTTAAACTTTTACCGCTCGGTTTGTGGATTCTGGTGTTTTATAATGAGGTGGCGCGTCCCGTGTCAGCTGGCGAGGGACCTGCGTGCTCTCTGTGCATGTATACGTGTTGCAAACAGCCATCTGAAGCCCCTCAGAGCCCCTTAGAGCCCACGAGCTGTCCTGTTCCATACTGTCACGTACGAGACTGAAACAGGAAAACACCCGTCATGCAGCCTTTATGTGTATTCCTTCCGTCGCAGCGTGGGCCTCTGTATGCCCACATAATTCACATCAAAGTTGTTTTGGAAATGAATCATTTGGTGCGCCGGAGCGTTCGTCTCCCACTGAGTGCAAACGTATACCTCGCTCCAGTCCAGCTGTGTCGGAGAAACAACACCTTGTACTTCTATACAGTATCTCACCATTGTGCTCGGGGCTCCCATGAGAGGCCCAGGAAGGGTGTGTCTGTGTATGTGTGCGTGTGCGTGTGTCTGTGTGTGTGTGCGTGTGTGTGTGTGTGTGCGTGCGCGTGTGTGTGTGTGATGTTACATTAATTTGCTGCACTTCTTGTATCATGATTGATGATACACACAAGCAGCAGCCTTGTTTGCAATTATTGTGCTTCTGTATTCTTAAGTGCTTGTTGACGCCGTACAGCACATCCTAGATTTTGGGGGGTGACAGGTGCGTGGGAGAAGAAGTAAGACTTCGTTAGCACTTCATTTACTGGAGAACGATTACACAACAAACACAACTCTGATAAATCAGCTGAGACTGAAGTTGGCTGGAAGAGAGAGAGATTCGGGGATTGTTGAACGCTTACATGCCTGCATCTTTGTACACAAATCACTTTATTAACAGTTGAATCAGATAGAAAGAAATCTCAAACCGCATTCAACATCCTCCCTTCACCGAGCACTTTGATATTTTAATCATACGCCACAGTATTTCTGATTGATGCGCACGTGTTTTGCGTGTGGGAATTGTGTGTGTGTGTACACCCATATATACACACACACATGCTGGGGTGGAGGGGCGAGGGAGGGAGGGAGGGGGGAGGGGGGTTTGTAATACATCTTCATAATTAGGCTCATAATTATAAGGCAATAAACTGCACGCTGGGGAGACTGATCCATTTCTAGTATAGCGCAATTACCCCGGCATGTTTATCTGACTGTGACCAGCATTCTGCTCTGTTTGAGCAAAAACATGCAGAATTAACGCTTGGTTCAGTTTTGTCTCAATAAATGAAGAAACAAATTCAAACCATGTGTTACCGCCAGTTAATGATTGTGTTTCTCTTTATCTCTCCACACGTTTCCTCCTATAAACGCCCACATCACACTGATTTTGATTGCATAGGTTGTAATCTGTCTTTTCTGTGCATTTTCCCTCCTAAAACGGCCGTCTAGACTGCAATCTCAATTCTTCAAATGCCGCCGCGACGGCTGCTCATCTTCGGCATCTCCTGTCTGTCAGGTCGATTGTGGTTAAATCAGGCAGCTGCTGACTGAGTCTCAATTGGCTTTGGCGCCATTAGCTCCAGCAGTGGCCCATTATCAGCTGCCAACGTCTAGGTAGCCTGTGGGGCCAGACCTCTCCTACGCTCTCAGTCATTTCCATATCACACACACAGAAATACACACACACATAGGCTCACACATACTGTTTATGAGGGATAGTCTTGCTGTCTCACAGACACACACCAGCACTTCCATTCCCATGTCTCAGGATGGAGCTGGCAGGATGCTCAGGCCACCGCTGAGCACACCTGCTTTCATAGCGGACACCCACAAAGGATGATGGGATGCGTATCAGCTGGACGCATGAATAGAAAATCACAATAACAGAGCGGGTGGTTCTCATCAGGTGGTGTGAGGCGGGACGTGGCTACAGAGGGGAACTGGAAAGGTGACTGGACCGTCCCACCTCCCCCAAACCCACCCCGCTGTGTTTGCACAGTGGTGAACCATCAACAGATTTTTTAACAAACACACCCGCACGTTTTCTGATGTGACACAGCAGCAGCGCCGGCACACACACACACACACACACACACACACACAGGCTCATACGGTAAATGTCGCCTGGTGCATGACCTTTTCACTGCAGCTTGCAGATGTTTTTCTGTTCAGCCTCAGCAGTCACAGTCTGAACAGAGACATCATGCCTGCAAGTCAAACTCCCCGCCAAGCTACGGTTCAGTGATTCAGGCCTTACGTATATGTGTGTTTGGATCCCCGGAGACACATGGTGTTGATCGGTGAAGAAAAGGTACAGATAACACAGCCAACATGTCAGGACATATTATAAGAATATTATGTTTAAGTAGCACTGTATTTAAGTTTAATCACCTGTTTGAAAGCGGCCACTTCCCTCCCCCACATGAACCCTTGCACCCTTGTGTTCAAACAGTGAGGCTGCAGGACTCTGTGATTCAGGATAAAAGGGGAAGAAATGAAGAATAGAGTGAAAGCAAGGAAGCAACTGAGCAAGGAAGGAAGGCGAGGAAGTCCATTAAGTCCCGACTTAATGGATTGGCTGCTATATCGAAGAGTTACAGAGAAACGCAGCTCCCCCCCCCCCCCCCCCCCCCCACCCCCCCCCCCCCCACCCCCCTGACAATTACCCAAACGGAGCACAGGAGCAGCAACATGGAATGAAAATTAAAGAAGAATATTGATAAGCGCTAATTTGATTTCCTGGGATCAGTGGTGGATCATTTGAAAAGACTGAGACTGAATTAATTGTGGGAAAAGAGGCTGTCAGGGGGGTTTAAGACTATACATGACAGATGAACTATACAGAGTCAAACCTGCCACTCTTCCAAAACTCTGTGACTCTTTGGATGGTTAAAATTTTTATAAGGTCTATCTACTGTCTAAACTCGTGACATTTAAGGTTCTCCCTATCTGCTCCATTCCGTTTGAAGAAGTCTGAGGCGAGCAGAATGTGTGAGGACAAGAGAAAAGAGGAGACAGCCAGGGTGAAATGGAGAGGAGGAGAGAAACATAGACGGCACGCCATCTCCTCTTTATGTAACATTTTCCCCCCGACACGGCCCGCCGCTATGTAATTTGTAAAAATTGGACTCGAGTAAATGTGTAGATTTGAGACGCTTTAAACTCTAGTGACCCAAACGCGACGACGTTAGAGAGCCTATCTGAAGATGTGAGACGACTCGGGATGAGATGAACGCTGATAGTGAAGTGACTCAGCCTGTCGTAAATAATTGACTTGACAAACAAGGGGGAGAGTTTTGCTTTGAGGCAACAATCCTCAGTCACATCACCGGGAGAATGAGGATTTAATAACAGAGTTGTTTATGTCTCCTGTTTCTTCTCTCTCAGGTCATATCTCATTCTTTCCTTCCTTTGATACGTTCAGTCATGCAACGCCATCGCCAAAGAAACAGGGTCAGTTTATTATAACGCTTTCCTTAGGCACTTTCTTCTTGTTGTTCTGGCTGACTGGACTCAAACTAGAACAGGGCCTGATTCCATTCTGAAGATCTGTCCTCTCCTCTCCTTCACGCCTTCTATTGTCTTAGAATTTCCGCAACCGGTATGGAGAAGGAATCTAAATATATTTTCGCAAAAAAAGCTGAACGCATCTCAGAATCGCTTACAAACACTAGCTGTCATGTCTGTCTGTGGAGAATCTTTGTGTCCTCACTCACTCAGCCTGTGACTGGTAACAAGGACGTCACTCTTCAAAAAATTTCCAAATTGAAAGTGAGGATGAGGAAACATTGTGCCGATTTCTTTGATATGATCATTTCTGAGCACAGCAATTCCCTGTTCTTGCCTTTAACAACAGCTTTACCTCCGCCGCCCCTCTGCACAGTCCTGCCATACCACATTTGTCAAGGAAAGCGAAAGAAAGCCACAAAGGAATGAAGGGAACATTGGCTGCCTGGTCGAATACAGCATGCAAAGTATATTCAGTTGTTTTGTGTGGTTGAAAAGTAGCAAGCAAAGCAACAAAATGGTGCAAAAACTAGGCTATGGGAGCAAAGTAAGGCTGTGAAAAGGGAGAGAAACCTCTGAAAGCAACAGAGAGCAGCGGCGGACTTTGCTATTGTGCTGCTAAAAAACACAAGCTGTCATCCGATGGCCCCGTCTGAATAACACAGTATGGTCAACACACACACACACTCCGGTCCAAGTCAAACAACCGCTTTTAACCCCGTGTATGCTGCTTATGCAAAACCCAAAAAAACAATGCGAGGAAAGTTCAGAGATTCACTGCGCGGCGGATCGATGACTAGTAATGAATGCAGAGGAGTTCATTTCAGAGTTACAAGGGTTTTTGGGCGTTCATTGTGCTCTCTCTAATTCACAGGAAATAGAACTGTCAACCCAAACACAAGCGTAAAGCTGATTCAGTGGGCAGTGGAAATGGGCTTGAACAGAACAGAACAGAACAGAACAGAACCCCACACAGCAGCAGCAGCACCGTCTGTCCCCTTGGTCTCGATGGCACAACTCCAATCTGCCACAATATGTCAAACCAGAGGGATTATGGATTAAAGACTAAAAGGACACAAAACAAAAGCAGCTAAAAACTCTGAATTTGTCTTATCTTCCCTATACACTCATTCATAAATCTCCGTCTTTGCCAAGTTAAATAACTCTGTCTCAAGTAAACCACCTTTAGCGTTTGAGACACGCTGTTTGACGGATGTGACAGTGAAAGTGACAACCTTGGGGTGGGGATGATGATGATGAAGAGGAAGATGAAATAGTCAAACGCAACAACCTAGATTTGTCAAAAATCCATCCAATGTTTGGCAGTGTGGTGTTTGTTCTAAGCTGAATAACAATCTTGCAACAGGCTTCGGGTCACATGTGCAATATGCTCCCTGCAAGCCTGTCAGATAGGATCTCCTCATGAGTGTGTGTGTGAGCGTGTGAGTGTGTGTGAGTGTGTGTGTAGGAAGAGGTTTGGAGATAATGACATTTTTTAAACACAGGGTGGGTTTGATTTGAGCTCTGGCATGTCCCCAACATCTATAGTGCTGCCAGATAGCCAGAAGGACATGGGCTCTTCTCCAGTCCTCTGAAGGAAATGTGACAGACTCACCGGCCAAAATGCTTACATGAAAGAGCCAACACGCCAAAATAAAAGCATTCCCTGGTTTCACACTTTGTCTGTCATACAATGGTGAGATTAAGCTTCACCAGGATCTTATTTTGAAGTGCATAACAGCAATGTCACGCCTCATATTGAGCATTTTCTCAATTTGGTTCAGGTCAACCAATGATGCAGAATCTCTGGACTGGATGTAATCTCCATAATTGTTCTTAATAAACTCTAATACGCTTTGAATTAAATCTCATTCAGCTCTTGTGTTCATCACATACTTCTCCCGAGGTTACATATACACAAAGACCACAACACACACAGGACACACACTCCTATCTCATGTTGTGTTTCTGCTGTGAGAAGAGACACACGTTACCATATACTGTACAGTTAGAACCACACAGGATGTTGTATTGGATTGCAGGTGTAGCCAATAAACTGCCATGTGACGCATGTACACAGAGATCACAGAGTGTGTGAGGAGTAAATCTAATTCAGTGTAATATGATGTGAGCATAATTCTATTTCAGCATTGCCACACGTGATGAAAATGTGAATTACAGTCACCACATGTGTGCTCGTGTTTAAAATGCTGCCTAGACTGAGATTGAGGTTAAAAAAAACAAAGAACTGAAAAAAAAAACATCACTAATTATCATAAATATGCATCACTTACTCATACACATGCACACAATTCATATTTCATTAATGTGTTAGGGCTACAGAGGATTGATGGAATGCAAATGTGTCCAGCAGCTTTTCCTGTTGGGTCCCACTGCTGATGATCCTGCTGCTTTGGGTCCAGTGGGACATTGACCTAGAGCAGAAATGACTCCAAGCATGCAAATATTACAAGAGAAGAAACAAAAACAGGCGAACTCACGACTAGTTAAGGGAATTGCAGACTTCCTGTAACAAACAGGAAATAAAGATGCTTCTCGGTTCAAAGATACCTCACAGCCTGCAGCGTCTACATGTGAATTGTGTGAAACTGTACCACGCGTCTTTACTGATCTTAGTCACACATCAGGTTCAACATCCTGTCAGACTTCTCATTTAGGCATCTAAGCACACTGTAGATTATCTCATTTCCTGAGACAACATTTCATACCATAAATAACTTCTATTCCTCATATTGGTGGAAATTAGCAGTCGAGGATAATATTGTTTGTCTGGGGACGATCAGCCCGTCACACACACGCATGTAACCCTGCACCTTTGCCCAAACTTTAATGAAAGCTGTAATTCCAGAGGGAGGAGAGAAAGCGGCACATGGCCTATGGCTCAGCTTTCAAACATGACTCATCTCTGGGTCCGTTTGAGGAGCAAACAAAGCAAAAATGTCCAACGTGTCTGCAATATAACTCCACAAAAAAACTGAGATGAGGTGCCACACTATGAAGCTTCTCTATTTAGATCAAACCAGCAGCATGTGATGATGATGATGATGATGATGATGATGATAGAGCTGCATTCAAGGTACGTTCTATATGTTAAGAGTGCAGAGTTTCCTTGTACTTTCTTAGAGTATAACCACTAAAACATCCATCTCAAAAGATTCAATTGTCAGTCTTCACTAGAAATTTAAAAAAAATAATACTTTGCTGGTCAAATATATATTTATTTCCATAATCCTTCATACAAACAACTTTTTTTCCAAAAAAATAAACTGTTGAAAACAAGTGAATCAATAAAAGTGCACAGTCATAGTTATGTGAACCACGTCCACAAAATGGTCCAGAGTGGGTAAAGCTGTGAGATGATTGGCTATAAAGCAATAGAGGGGAAATCCTTCAGGTTACATAGAATCATAAAAACAACAGTGATCTTCGTCTTCCTCTCTGTATTGGTCTCTGTCACCTGAGTAGTACAGGAGCAAGTATACTTTCAGCACCCCTCGTCAGGTAAAAGTACACCAGAGAGGTTTTTTGCTCCTCTGTGCAAAGATTCATAGGACTTACAGGTTTAATAACGGGCAGATTATTGTCTTTATCCTCAGAGGATTCATCTGCACCAGCACCTTCAGGGCAAATCCATCCACCAGGAGTCACGTCATCTTATTTATTTAAGAACAAAAAGGGAAGAAATCTGCCAGGATGGGAGATATTTACTTGTTTTTAAACGAAAATCATCTCATCCCAAGAACTGTTTTGACGCTTAAGTTCTGTCTTACCTCATGGTGATTCACATCCGGGGACTCCCGATTGTAATATGTTCTCTGTAGTAATTAGAGACCAATTGTTTTAATTCACTTTTGCTCACCCCTGCCCCCGTGGGGAAGCCTTTTTACTGATGTCGTGTCAAGCACAGTAACTTCACCCTGTTGCTCATCTACAGTACAGTACATATTGTTGTTGTTGTTCCCCCCATCAATCCCCCAAATGCTGCTCTTTCATTTCATGTGTTGCGTTCAGGTGATTGGCGAGCTCTTGCGTCACGGCATCTTTGCCAATCTGATCGTTCCTTCTCTTTTCCATGATCACGTCCTCCAGGCTCTGAAACTCCAGAACGTGACTCTTCTTCTCGCCGAAGTGCAACTTTAACCTGTACGGCTGTTTTCCAATCCGTATCTCGCCACCGATTTTAAACTCACGTTTGCCGAACCGGCACCAAGCGGCGAAACACTCAGAGTTTCTCCAGTAGAGATCTCTGTCCCTCGCGCCGACCTGATCCAGGGCGTTACGCAGGATCACCTCCGGCGGGAGCGCACGGTACCGGTACAGCCCGTTGACTATCCGGCCCCGTTTGCCCTGGCTGACATCGGTGAGAAAGTTGTTCTTGATCTCGGCCCGGTGCAAGTGAACCACCTGGAAGTCCCCGACGTAAACGGCCCAGTGCGGGTACTGACCGGTGGCGA
Organism: Genypterus blacodes; assembly: GCF_046128005.1. Lineage (NCBI taxonomy): Eukaryota > Metazoa > Chordata > Actinopteri > Ophidiiformes > Ophidiidae > Genypterus > Genypterus blacodes. The sequence goes on along the minus strand of NW_027466864.1, from coordinate 661,110 downwards.
CGAACTCCAGCAGGTCTCCCGGTCTGCACTTGTTCAGGAGACTCTCCGCCGTGTGCGTAGCGCTCGCGCCCGGAGCTCCCCCGGTGTTCCGTTCAAACACGCACTCCTCCCGGTAGTAAATCGCGCACTCCATCTCGTCTCGGGGGTCGAACGGTTTGTCTTCGTGGTTAACCCGCTGGTCGTCCGGCGGAAAGTGGTCCATGTTGTCGTCTTGGTCATCGTCGTCGTCGTTGGAGAAAATATAAGAGACGCCGATACGCGGCCCGTCGTCGCCCGGGTCGAAGCCATTCGGGTCTGAGGTTGGCACCTCGGCGTAAGTTAAATGCGTCAGTTTCTCCACCTGGTTCCCCATAAAGGTGGAAGGCGGGTAAGAGGCGATGGCGACGAACACTTAAAACAGGATCCACCGGTTTACTAACGCTCTCGGGTCACCGGCGAGGAGGAGAAGAGGAAGGTCGAAGGCGCAGGAGTTGTGCGGCGTCTCTCAACTAAATCCAGAGGGGTGAAGACGGACACCAGTAATCCATGTCCGACATCAGATTATCCTTCAAACGCACACACAGTCATCCCAACCTGCACACAGGTACACAAAACAACAACTTAAACAGGGAGTTTGAGTTTAACACACATTTCAAGCCACATCCCCCAAGTAAGACTAGTTTGCATTCCCAACAGGTGTGACCGGGCGCACCTGTTGGCTCAGGTTTACTTGACAAGAAAGACGCGTTGCATAAAAGCAGCAATGTCTGTCAGTGAAGTAATTGAGCAATTGCTTTCGTGGTAATTACGGACAGACTTACACACGCACACTTTTGCTACACCGGTGCGCTCCGGTCCCTCTATGGCGTCACCGCGGCGGCGCTTCTATACATCATCCACGTTTAAACGTTACGCTCACCTGTAGGTTTGAACCGGAGCACCGGTGGGTCGAAGCGGCCGCGGGGCTGTGCAGACAGCTGGTCCGCCCTTCCTGCGCTCAGCCGCGGGGTTGTTTCCTCCGTGCAGACTCCCCCCCAGTCACTCACAGTGTGTGAACCACGGTGCTTCGTAGCAGCCAAACTCACCCAAGAACCAGCGAGGGAGGCGCTGTCATTTAAAGAGACAGGCACCCTTTTATAACCTCCCAGCACCCAACATGTGAAGCTCTACTGGCACAAGGCTCCTCCTTCAACTCCACCCAGGCATTTCCTTACTTATTTCCATTGCAAGATACTTTTTTTAATATAGGAAAGGTCAGACTCTAAGAGTCAGCGCTGTAACTTATTATAGAAAATCATAGTAAAATATTCCAGGTGAAACTCACAAAGCTTCACTTAGAATCTCACTCACTCACTCACTCACTCACTCACTCACTCACTCACTCACTCACTCACTCACTCACTCACTCACTCACTCACTCACTCACTCACTCACTCACACACTCACTCACTCACACACTCACTCACTCACTCACTCACACACTCACTCACTCACTCACACACACACACACACACACACACACACACACACACACACACACACACACACACACACACACACACACACACACACACACACACACACACACACACACACACACACACACACACAATGTTATAATGAGTCACAACAAGTGTAATAAAATATCAAAACAGAGTCACAGACAGACAGTGGCAAAAATCTCCAGTGCCAGAAAGAAAAGTAAAGAAAGCAAATAGAAAAATAGAAAGTGTTGCTATAAACACTTTGACAACTTTAAAAGCAGATTTAGGTGCAAAATAATGAGTGTATTGTATTTTGTTGTTGAGTACAGGGACTCATGATGTAACACAAGGATTAGGGTTATAAAGACCTGAAAAATACTAATTAAGAGCAAATGCGATTAAAATTGATTTTCTTCATTTTTCACATTCATTTCCCTGTTGAAATTGAGGTTATGTCACCAGCCAGACAAACTTATGGAACTAAATCCAGATAGATTTTACAGGCTAAAAGGTTTTATTTGTATTAGGCTTGGGGTGGGGAATATTATTCACCAGACGAATATTTTGCTCGCCAAAGCAGACGACGTGGTATGACCATGAACCCTCACTACACACTAGGTTCACAAACTAGAATCTCTACAGCCAATAGAAGCTCATGAGTCCAAGCTCACATGAAAAAGCATTGGAAAAGTCTTAAATAGTGATAATGCAACCTTCCTTCTTTCTCTCTCTATCTCTCCTCTTCCCCCTCTTTCTATATAAAAAATGATCTCCAAAATATCCTACAACTGTATGCGCAATGTCATGTACAATGTTTGCTTCAATAAAAACAAATTGCAAAAAAAAAAAGGAAAAGTCTTAAATAAGCTTGTGTTGTATTTTGGAAACAGCACTGGGACCAGAAACCTTTGTGTGAAGTCAAACTATTCAGATTACCTACCAAAAGCAGCAGAGGGAAAATCACAACACTTGGACAACAAACTAGGATTTCACGCTGTCAGTCTCTTCTGATCTGCCCAGAATTCCCCCACTCTGCTCTGGCACTGGCCCTGCAGGGGTGCTGTGCCATGTGGGAAAGACTCAAATCCAGATTTCCCATTTTGCGTAGCCAGACTACCATCCAATCCTCCACGGACAAAGGAGATGTCGAGGCTTACAGGTTTTCAGGCAGCCACTACACCTGCTTCCTGGAGCTTTTGTACAGATGAATGTGAATTACAGATCAAAGATAACTGCGGCTAAGGAGAAAGCAAACTGTGGCTGTGGCAAGTTGATTAGTGTGGTTGATGTATCTACAGTATTTGACTCATATTTACAGCACAGCTTCCCTCTGAGCTTAATGGACTGTGGCTGAATGCACATCAGAGTGAGCTTACATCAAATCAAATCAAATTATTGCTATGAGGTTCCTCTGACATCACCATGTTCAAGCTTATTTTGAAAGCGAGATTCTATTTGGCAAATGACAGAAATATGATTGAGAACAAATGAAGGAGTCAACATTGCCCAAACCATCTGTTGCTAGTTAATATCTTCATTACCAACATGCTCTTAGTGCTTCAGGAGGGGGGAAAAACACAATTAGATTTTTTAAAAGCCTGATGCAGGGTTATTAAAAGATTAGCTTTGCTGAGATTCATCTGAACACTGCCTTTGTTTGTTTCTCTGTGGAACAAAGACTTCACAGTGAGAGGGAGCAGAAAGGAAAGGAGGGATTTAATCACATAAGTGCATTTCACACATTTTTTTTTTGAAAGACAAAGGTTGTTTATACCTCATTCACAAAAGTGTGAAAATGATTTTGTAAAAATTTAGGATCCAAATGATGTCTAAAGGGATACTGGGTTTTCTTTTGAAAGGGAGGATTATACTTAGTGTTAATATTTTAACACTTGGCCATGTGATCGTTTTTAGGTGTGAAGGTACATGAAGCAAAGAAAGAAACTATACAACCAGCTTGGGATGTTTAGATGCCAGCGGTGGTGATACATGCAGAGAACAACATCAGTGCTCCACTGACAATTCTGGAGGATACTGGAGTGGGAGAGGATGTGATCTCCGCTGCTCTCTAGTGGTTTTACAAACTTACTGCATCTTCTAAACCAAAATATTTCAAACATCCATTCTTCATAGAGTGCAGTTGAGCAGTGAGTTTTCAGAGTTTCATTTTCAGCATTTGACACTTTTATTTAAAGATGTACTTGGTTAACTCTGAACGGGTTGTCAACCAATAAGAACTGTCTCAAATGGTGCAAAAATAGTTTTGTCTCTAAATATACAAATAATAAACAAACAAGGGCCGTATAAGATTCAAAGTACTACGTCTTGCTGTTGCTGTGCCTCTTTTGGCTCTGGATTTTCCTCCTCAGCATCTGGTCAAGAACCAGGTCTGTCTCCTTCACTTCTGAGTTGCCGCAGCCAACCACGGGACAGCTGGAGGACAGGGACAGGGACAGGGACAGGGACAGAGACAGAGACAGAGACAGAGACAGAGACGCAGGGAAAGTGAGGACATACAAATTCAGGCACACAGAAAGATATTAAAAATGTAACTATGCATTAAATCTGACATTTGATTGAACTTTCCAGAAGTCTATTTAGTTCTAATACACTGTTTACCCATTTATAACAGCACACACAGAAAGCCTTGATCCCCTTGATGCATTGGATGATGTGGTACCTCAAGGCTACTAACAGTATGAGGCACAGTAAAGTGTTTACAGGTACGACAGCATTTCGTCCCTGCTGCACCACTAATCAGAATCTAAAAGCCCCTGATGGATATTGCGGCTGTAATTGGATATGTGAGGTCCGTGCAGTGGCCAAGGTCAAGCCTCAGAACAATATAAAGGTTTTTCACCGATGACAACAACGCAGACAAGCAACCGGGGGGAGAGTCATCAGTTTTCCTCGAGGAGAAAGCCAGAGCTAATTCGATTCTGAGATCAAAGCGGCATAATAAAGAAAATGTGAATTAAAGACGGCGTGCTGGTTTGGTGCCAGCACAGCAGAGTTGTTTACTGCTAGAAACGTTAACCTCTCTGAAACGTCCTCTGAGAGAACTGTGTGTGTGTGTGTGTGTGTGTGTGTGTGTGTGCGTTACCAGCATTTCTTCTTCTGGCTCACTCTCTTTTTGATGAGGCACAGTATGGCTTCCCTGTCGTAGACGTGGTTACACTTCTTATTCTTCATCGGGTTCACCATGTCCACCTTGGATACGGAGACGTGCGCATCAAGACAGACGCAGGGAGACGAAAAATATAATGAAGAGACTTTTACACAGGGAATCAATAAACTAAGCTCTAATAAAAGAATGACGTGCAAGCCTGAAACTGGCAAACACACAGGAATAAGTTGGGAGTGCGCCCACCTGTGTGAGTGGGCAGGTGAAGTTGACTTGGCTCTGTGTGACAGCGATGTCCTCGTCCAGCTCCTCCATATTCTCCGCTGACACTTGGTTGGCTGAAAACACAAAACAACACTCACACAAACACATGGCGCGTGCTTCCAAAGTCCCAATCAAAATGACAAATTATCTGGAGCAGTGACAAGACGGTGGGAACATTTCCCAGCATGCAGGCACGGGCGCGGCTCAACGGCTTCTTTAGAGACTCAGAGCGACATGTGGAATGTACTTAAGAATTCTAAATATAGGTGTTTTAAAATGTTTAAACCGTGGAACAAATGGTGAAAATCCTTGATCCGCATAGACATCGATTGATTTTTGATAAACACAAGCTTCAAAAATACAGCGACAGGAACACAAGGCCACACTTCTGCTTTCACACAGAGGAAGTTACTGCGTATGAAATGATCTCGCAAACATCTCAGCTCACACAAGTCGTATCCTTAAATAGAAATTCTCACATCTTACACTGGCTGATTAAATGAGACCTTGATGCCCAACAGGACGAGAACACAGCTCATCACGTCATTCTCCACCTGCCTGCGTCTGTTAGGGGTACGGAACACGTATCCTTAGTCGAGCAGTGCACGAATCCCTCACCTTGACTGAGTGCGTTCACGACGCCGTCTTTGAAGGCCACGACCTTCTGGTGGCTCTGCAGGTCGGCGTCGGAGAGCATTGCCAGTCCTTCGTCAAACTGCTCCTTCACCCTGGCGGACATGTTGAACATGGCCTCTGGCGGCTGTGTGTTTACCTACAGACATAGAGTTGTGTTTAGTGTGTGTTTACAGTATATGTAGAGGGGGACATGTTGCAATCTCGTGATTACACTTTACCGGACTGCTCACCTCTGCAATGACTTGTTGCACAACATCAACAAAATAGTTGATCTCTCTGTCCAGCTTGGCACATTCTAGAATCATGGTCTCCATCTCCTTGACCCCAGAGTGGCCCTCTCCATCTGAAACACAACAGCAGCTCCGCACACTGTTATCACTCCATTTATAAGACCTAAAAATGCACAATTTAATGCAATTTAGCCAGTAAGTTAGGTAATATATGATTTTTGTTGTTGTTTTACTGTTATCAGGATCACACCCAAGACAGAAACAAACGGACTGAACTTCAATTACCCTGAGCTTCAGCCAGGTCCATCGCCACATCCGTCACTATGTCCATTCCGGTGCTGATGTCCGCCTGACAGGACTTCAGGCTGGACAAGGTGCCATGAACGGCGCTCAGAGACATTACAGCGGTTTGTTTGACGCTATCAAACCCCAGGAAACACTTTGGCTAACCTCGCGATAGCCGAGCGTGCTAACGTTAGCTTATGTGCTGCCTCTGTGTAGTTAACTGACGCGCTGCTGTGTGAAAGCGTAGCAGAAGTTATATTTTACTGTTAAGTTAGTTAACGTGAATAGATACTAAATTAAGAAACTAAATTAATCGAAAGCCAGTTCACCCGGGATAAACTTCAAACTCAGAAACATCAGAACACATCAGAAGACATTTCCTGTTATTGATTTTTCAAAGTAAAAGCCTATTTATTTCCCGGCGCATATAATCAACAACAAAGAATCAAAGCCCGTCATTATGAAGATATGTATTTATTATCATTATTGAAATGCATTTGGCAATGGCACGAAGTAATATTACACAAAGCTGACAAGGCAAGTTTTAGGTTATTCAAAGTTTATAGAATCTATTATTAGTGCATTAAGACATTCATGGTCAAAACAAGGACAACATTTAAAGACAACAAAAGCATAATCTGTGATGCTTCATCCAGATCTTCACAGTATTGTTCGGAACTCATCAAAGATGAAACTGGGCACATGTGCTTCAGCCACCTTAAGAACAGAGAGAAAATAAAGACAAAACACAAACATTACTGCATAAACACGCAACACATCTTCCTCACAATAATCCCACTCTGTATGATTATGATTTGTTGCTTTGGAAATGTATCACCCAACATAAGCAGAAAGGTCAATACAGATTGTTTATGGTACAAGTACATATTATAAACAACATAATCAAGCATCAGCATCACTGAAACGCATTATGATTGTTCCTCATCCAGAATTGATGTGAAAGTTGTTGTACCTTGCGTGACAATTTTGTGTACTTCACATAGTCTTCCAAGAACATCAGTGCTCCCACTACATCAGAAGGCATATCAGGGATCTTCTGGCTGTAACCGGATCAAATGCAAGGTTACAAAACACCAACAACAATTCAGATTACGCAAAATGTACACAAAGCAATCAGAAAGGAATCGTTTACTGGGCACCACAGAAAATAAATGGCTTCATATGTGATAAATATAAGGTCCTTTTTTTGTTACCTGGTGCATTGTTCCATTACAGAGCGGATAAACTGTCCAATGAGAGCCAGGAACTGCTCTGTGTATCTGGAGTGGAACTGTTTCAGCAGGGTGAGCAGACCCAACACCAGGGGAGGCCAGTCAACTGGATCTGTAGCTTTCCTGCAGGTCATACCTGGAGAACCACATCACCGTCAGCAGACATCAGCAGAGTGGTGAGGCACACATGAACGCAGCCTAACACGCTGCTTTACAATACAAAACTCCAGCAACATTTTAATGTGAAACCAATTGTCTTGTCTTCTGATGTGCTTGAGTCAAAACTTGCCTTGGTTTTTGCTGTACTGAAGTTTAGGCAGCTGAGCAATAACGAACAGAAAGTTGATAATTGGGAAGTAAGGCAGGCGCTTTGTGGTGATGTAGATCTGTCAGAGGTACAAACGGGGAAACAACTGGTGAGACTATTCTGTCACTCCACTCAAGGACTCTTGGTGAAATGCTACATCAGGACCCAGCCTCCACACCTTGTTGAGTGGGTTGTGAATGCCTGCGGCCTCCAGGTAGGCAGTGATCTCATACAGGAGGGTGTTGTCCTCTTTAGGGTAGGGCAGAGACGGGTCCTGGTAATGGGCTTCGATGTCGGCCAACAGAGACCTGCCGGGACCACAGTTGGAAGTGAGGACAGATGAATGAAACGGAGCGGGAAGCAAATATTAGAGGAGCAGCATAATTTAATCAAGCAACGGTTGTGCATGAATTTTAATTGGATTGGCTATTTTCTCCAGAGGGATTAAAATAAAGCCACTGCTATCCACTATTTGACAGCAGGTTTACTAATAATTATCCAATCATCTATTGCTTTTACTACATGAATGCATCCCAAACAAAAGTGTCAACAGGCCACCAGAAATTAAAATCATTATCATTGTAGATTTCCTCCACAATGTTAACCATAACTGATGTACTGTAACAAAGATATTGTGGTGTGCGTTCGGTGTTGATAACCACAAATGACTGACTTGTTGAGGTTCTCCAGGGCAGCAGACAGGTGTTTGGAGTCAAACTTGCAAGAGTAGTTCAGCTCATTTGCGATTTGCTGGCGAAGAATCTGCATCTGACCCACCTGCAAGAAATAATATGAGCGTTTACATATTTTGTTTTTGGTTTAAGCTGATCAACAATGAATGACATGGACATGCAGGGGACATGTAGGGGAAATCAAGGGACATCAAGGGACATGTAGGAGACATGAGGGGACCATGTGCAACAAAGGCTGCAAACACAATCCGACCTCACATGTTTAACGTACCCTGTATATGCATCCCTTTAAACTCGTCATATTTCATTGTGTGTGTGTGAACTCATACCTTCATTATGGCCTCCAAGTATGAACCCCAGATCTTCTGGGTTTTGTACACAGCGTTGGCGTACACTTTGTTGGCATTAGCTACAGCAGAAACACAACATGATTTTTCTCAGTGAAAAGCAGGAAAAAGTCCAGGGATGTTGTCTGATTTCTTTAAAAATACTTACCCACAATGCCTTGGACTGGGTTGACAGCAGTCAACATGGCCTTGAGGACATCCAGGACCGCTCTGTCCTTTAGAAAGGTCCTTTGAAGCATTATCAGGAAGTTCTGATGGGTGAAAACATTTGCTTATGACACAAATATATTCAGAGAACTGTTTGTTTGCATTTAGGTTCAGGTTTTCTGCGGCTTAATTTACCTGCAGCTCCTTGACGATCATGAAGCAGAGCAGTCGGTCCAGTCCGTTTAGGCCGAAGGTGCCAAGGGTGTTCTGGATCTCAGAGAAGAGCCTGTTGTTGGTCACCTCCTGATGGTTCTTCAAGTCGTACCAGGTGTTCATCTGGTCCATGTAGCATGTCACCCTGCAGATGTTGACAAAGAGACGGGATCATATAGACACTGAAAACTATGATCATGACCAAAGTCTATCATCTCACATACTTGGGGTCGGTGATTCTGAGAATTTCTCGGCAGAGGCGTCCGATGAAGGTGGCAGACTCATCCACAGAGGGGAACTTGGGGATGGGGATGTGGGTGGACTGGTGCACACTCTGCCAGTCCTGGATCTGGACAGAGGGAGTTAAATCATCCATGAATCAATAATGTTGCTGACTAATAGATAGGCACGTAATCAAACAGAAGGATGGGGACATCAGTTGTTAGAGAGCTCGCAAGTACGGCACATCCAGCCTGACCTTGGTCCGAAGGAAGCTGTTGCACTCCTGTTCCACATTGTAGTTGATGATCCTCGACACCTCCTCCTGCCAGATTTTCAAGCCGTAGATGCTGACGTAGTCCTGGATGTACTCAAATGACCTGTAGAATCCATCCATGGTGGCTGCCATGTCCTTCAGCTTGGGCATCAGCTCACTGGGCTGAGAGGGGAAGATCACGTCCCTGTTTCATTTGATCTTTTAATTCCTATTTCCATGTATTATTATCTTTTTTTTTTACTTTTTGATATCATTCTTCTAAAGCCTTTATCTCTATGCTTTTTCACAAATGATGTAGCTATCACAGGATTATTGGCTGGAGGAGATCAAATGCGTGTTTCTCTGAAAGACACACAATGCCAAATCAAACAAAAACTACAAGGGCTGATATCCGACCTTCGCCTTGGGGTTGAAGATCAATCCCTTGTGCAGAGCGTAAGCCACCCGTTTCACCAGCTCTTTCCTGATGCCGTCCTCCAGAAGCTGCTTTGGATCCACCTGAAACATTGCAGTATTAGTAACAAATCCACCACAGTAAGACGGTAAATCTCAACCTCTTCTCAACCTTCTCACAATATTTACCTTTATGATACCAACCAGAGTGGTCTTCATCATCAGGATCCCCTCCGTGAAAATGGAAATGGCATGAGTGAGTTTAGCCACCTGTAGTGATGAAGAAGTGTAACGTTTCGGCATAAAAATAACAACAAGTCCTGAATTCAAAAGACATAAGTGTAAGCTGTGTCTATATGAGATGCATACATTTGCATAAACTCCTACAGATAATATTCATTTATTAGATATTTAATAGGTCTAAAGTTCATTCTGAGAGATATGAGAAAACTTGTTATCTCTTTAAAAAGCATATTTTCCCTCGAAATTAGATCAAAAGACCAGTAAACCATGTCAGAGAGCATAAATCCAGACTTGGCCACGGGGGGCTCGCTCAAACTTATCAATAGATGAACCAGTCAACTCTCTTTGATGTTGCAAGATTGACTCCATCTCCACTCTTCTGTTTTTCAGTCCCTGCATGTACAGTCTGTCTGCCAGAGCTCCAACTGAACAGCACTCCAGTCAACAATGCCATTTTCTCCAACGATTAAACACAACATTCATCGAATAGTCAAGAGTAATCTGTTTAATGCACTTATTTTTTTTAATCTGTTATAATCTATGTTTCATTGAACTGATGAAATCCGTGTTCAATATTGAGGATAGAGAGAAGGTTCAATTCTGGAAAAACATTTCAGTTCCATTTGTGTCTGCTTAATTCAAATAGCATCTATTCGATTTCCATACCAATCATTTTTTGTCAAATTGTCAAAATATCCACATCCGCAGCATTTGCCTGACCTCATAGCGAGCCCCTAGTTGGGAATAGTCCTTCAGCTTGTCCTTGTCTAGCCGTGTGGGAACCTCCATGATGTCGTGAATCTGCAGCTTGATAATCTTGGCCAGAGACGTGAACATGCTCTCCGGGATGATCTGCAGCACCTAAGGGAGGGAAACGGGGAAAATATAACAGCAGACCTGAGGGCACATACTGATATCTGAGGGGTTTGAAGCTTCTGAAGTCAAGACTAGGACTTCAAAAGCAGATGGTGCACAGCATTGCGGATGAGGAAATCTTGTGTAGAACCAGCAGGGACAAATCCTCCAGCATGGAGCGAGAGGACATTGAGGCAGATGACAGCAGAAGGTAATGGCATCTTAAGGTAAACACCCACCAAGTGTATTTTGTAGAACAGCTCAACAGATGGCTGTGAAAATTCTAATCATGCCTACAGCTGCTGCTACACACTACTGAACACGCTTGAGCAGGGCGCAGAGTGTGTTTGACAGCATTTCAAAGTACTGTAACCATGTTCCTCTCTGTGCATGTTGGGAAATGTCCAAACTATGTCGTCTCTGCTGCAAACCATCAGAAGTGAAGCCCCCCCCGGAACTTTCACGTACCTTTCTGACGTAAGCCACCAGCTCTCCGGAGTAGAACTGGGAAACGCTCAGCAGGTCGGCGCTGTTGGCCTGGTTGATGCGGAGCAGCGGGAGGTCCAATGCAGAGGCCAGCTGGTTACACACACGACAAATGACAAACACAGGTGACGATTCTGCACACAGAGGCAGTGTGTATGTGTGTATGTGTGTGTGTGTGTGTGTGTGTGTGTGTGTGTGTGTGTGTGTGTGTGTGTGTGTGTGTGTGGGCGCACAGGTGACTCTCACCTTCAGAAACGTGGCTCTGAGTTTAGTGACCATGGAGGGGTTGACTCTGATGCTGTCTTGCATAATGGCTGTGAAACTGCAGAGAGAGAACACACACACACGCACAAAGTCAGTCGCTGTACCTCCAATAAATAAATAACACACCGGGAGACCAACAATAACATGAGCTGGAGCTGATTTTATGAAAAAGCAACACAGCAACAACCCAATGGTATTCTTGTTAGATTACAAATTGTGTTTTGGCAGAGAAAATAAAAAGTTAATGGCTTAAAGCAGACGGTCTCACACGAGCTCTGGCTGACAATATGAAGGACACGTCTCCGACTATCTGCATGTTAATGAGGAGCCGCAAAGAGAAGAAGAATGGCAGCTGTGCTATGACTCAGTGTGAATTGCAGAGATAGCGACAAAAATATAACACAGTTAATTAAAAAACCTGTTTGTCAATTAAATGTATTGTGTAATTGCCGGGCGTCGTAGATTAACCTTTGGTCGATTCACAGTTAATCAACCATCCTTGATGTGATGTAGCCCAGATGTGAAGATGCTTTTTCCTGGTATCTATGTTAATAAATGAACTGATTAACTGATTGGTGGCTTTTAATTAATGAAATGATTCACTTACTTCATGTTATTTGTATGATCTTAATGTTAACAGACAAGCACCTGTCAATTATCTGCCAGGCGTAGGATAGGTCTCCAACTATCTGCATGGTAATGAGGACTTCTTCCTTGATATTGATTGTGCGGATCATGTGGTGCAGGAACTTCCTGGTGTCCGCCAGGAACTGACAGACCTGCAGGTTCGACTCCAGCTGGTGGAACTCCTGGACCTGGAGACGGAGAGAAAGCGGATGGCGAGATGATAAGAGGCAGTTATCAAGAGTAATAGAAATAAACTGAAACCAGAGCGGTTGACGTTTAGCAAATCCAAATCTTTCATAGCGGCACTCAAACACAACTCCTGCATCTTCATCTGGTGATTTTCCCTCACCTCCACGAGGGCCTGTATGAGCTGGACTGTCTTCCTGCCAGCAGCTGTGGAGTCCTCATAGTTCAGAGACTCGATCTGCTTGGAAATCTCTCGGAACCAGGCCTGCAAGTTCTCTGTGGAGAGCAATATGGCAATTTTTTGTACAAACAGTAACAGCTCAAAGTGTTTTATAAGTGGTGGTTAAGACAAAACGGGGCTCGCAATTGAAACCGCTGTGACAAAGGGCATAATTAAGTATGAATGGTCTACATTTACTCTGCCTCTCCTTGCATGAATCCTCCTTTTCCCCTCTTAACGACTACAAGCTCATAAATGTGGCCGCCCGTGTCCCAAAATTGCAATAATCCATTCATTTCAGAGGCGCTGCTTCTCTCCTGTGCGTGTAATCCTTCATGTCCAACTTTTGCCGCGTGTCACTCACCGTTTTTCTCCACCCTGGTAAGAGGTTTGACGCCAGAAAAGACTTCGGCCAGCTCCATCATCCTCTCCGAGCCCTCCTTCTTGTAGCTCTCCCATTTGATTTGCTTCTCTGACAGCATCTGCTTAAACATCTGGAAGAGGGACAGAGCGCAGATGTCGAGTTGATGAGGGAGGATTAGTCAAATGAGATGTGTAATGAGAACATTTAAATTTGTGTCCTTTTCTAATGATAGACTGGTGAGCCATATGCCGCCTCGGTGTAGTCCAATAGAACACGGAGAGGACACACCTAACAATAACAGTTGGCTGGATTAGTACGGTATTACTTCGCCATCAATTTCCCTCTTTCACTCGGTGTAAAAGAGTTAAGAGTCTGCTGTGTTTGGAAGGCGTTTAACACCTGCTCAACATCCTGTGTGATCGTTTGGTAATAATTCCTTTCATTTGGATGTCAACCGGGGATTCTTACCTCTTTGAGCGTGAACTCAAACTGGGCCGTGTCCAGTAGGAGTTGGAACAGGATCCTGGGGTTATATTTGGAGTCGTTAATCACTTGATCTTTGATCTGACGCAGCCGTTTGTTGTTGGGGTCGTAGGCTACCAGACAGAAGATGATTCATGTAAGCAAGACTTTTGTTGTTGTTAACAGATATGAGCTACATAATCATTATAAGAAGCTAAGCAGACACAGTTAAGACTTCAGAACATGAAATAAAGACTCCGACATTTATCACTAGCGGGCCTCTAAAAAATCTATTTAGAAGCAAGTTGAAATTTTTCCAAGTGTGACCAAACCTGCCAAGTCTCACCTGACTCGGCCGAGTGCAGCATCAGCCAGCGAATGGCAACGTTGCAGTCCCTCAGACAGTTGAGCAGCTTGGGGATGTTGTCCAGAATGATCTCCTCCCTTAGGAAACCCTCCTTTAGCAGCTGCTGCACATGAGGCCTCAGGCTCTCCATGCTGGCTCCATATCGACAAGCCTGAAAAGGAGACAGGGACGGGCTTTATGGCATCCAGCATCTCTTTCAGAATTCAGTCGCTTACTCCTTCACAGGCAGTAGTGGCCGTTACGAGGGATGACTTGATAAGCTATGTTATTACATCACCTGTTTATTACAATAATTAATAACGTTAAACTAAATAATGTCTAATATCAATGTGTGACCTTCTACTAATATTCTTGTTTTTAATTCTGGTAAAACAACACTTGACAAATATTGTTATCCTTAAAAACAACTTCATCAGGTTTTCCATGCATGAACCCAGAACAGTTTGTAATTCTCTGTATCATAGAGCAGCAGTGGCTACTGTGCTAAGCCCCCTAGTGTTGTATTATTGTAACTGCATCCACTTAGTCTGCCCTTTCTCAAGGTTTCACAGTTGTTTCGCATCCAAAGCTTGTCTCACTGCGATCCGTCCTCTAATACAATCTCCACTGCTTGACAGCTCAGGTGTGTTTGTGTGTTTGTGTGTTTGTATTCACGGTCGCACACACACACAAGACTGTGATGTCGCCAGTTTGTTGAAATCGTTATGTTAGGTAAAATAAAACCTTAACACCTTTCATTGTTTGTCCAATTCAGATTCAGATGCTTGTCAAGAGAGATTGTATTAAGAAAAAGGACAAAATGACCTCTGGTGTCTTTTCTAAAGCAAATAAAGTGAATTTAAAGTTAAACCTGTAGTGGTACGCTGTATGTTACCTGCTCTTTGATGTTAGCAGTGTCCAGAGTGTAGTTGAGAGCCGTCTTGGCAGCTTTGTAGGGTTCCCAGGCCTCCACCAGGTTCACTGTGATTCCCATGTAGATACTAATCACCTGTGGACAAACACAACTCTTTAATCACTCAATTCACTCCAATCTAGTACAAAACAAGGCTGTAAAGTAATTTAACAACACTTAAAATGCAGGTTAAACCCAAAGACTCACCCAGTTATCAGGGAAGTACTTGTCCACTATCTCCCTCATCTTGGCCTGCTGGGTTTGCAGTATAGAGGGGCTGAAGTAGAGGCAGACGTAGAGCATGGCCGCCTGGTTAGCCAGAGCTGTGCTGCGATGCTCTGGTAGAGGGTAAGCAGACACCTGATGGACAAGAAGGGAATTACAGCTTTATTGTCCAGCCCAAGGACCCTGCTCTCTTTTGTGCCTCCCTCAAATTTCAACTGTGCAATGTAGGCAACATGTGAAAGAGCTGGATTTGTCTGACTTGGTTGTAGATGTCGTCGGAGCGCAGCCTCCCGATGACCATGCTGATAAACGTAGCACTGATCGGGACTCTCTGGAAATAGCTCTCAGGGTAGTTGGCCGGTCGCTTGGCCCCGGGCTGACTGGAGAAGCCGGTGCTGCGCAGGAGCTTACAAATGTCGTCCAGGTTGGAATCGCCCGACGAACGAGCGGCACTAAAGACGCAACAATGTATTAGACGGGGGTGTTCAATCAGTCAGGAAGAACACAGGCACACGCACAATTTCTTACCTGTATCTATAGTAGGAAACAAGCATCCGCTCCCGGATATCCCCTTCAATCTTCTGGTCAATAACCAGCAACATGACTCCGTACAGATACAGAGCCTCACACTGGGGTGGAAGAAAAAAAGTTGGATTGCTTCACAAGACACTTCCGATCATAAAAAACATTAAATTGACTCTTTCATCTGATGTTACATCCTTTTCTGTTCTGCGATGTTATACTTACTAAGAGTTGTTTTCCGTCCTCATTGAGAAGCACAGTCTCCAGGGTCTGCTGGATGTAAACACCCTCATGTAGATCATCCAAATATCTGGGGAAAAAGTGGAAATCATTTAGTTTTTTGAGGTTGTTTATTCTAAATTCGGCCATTTCTAAAACCCAGCTTGGTTGACCTGGATAGGAGCTCTTACCTGTTGAGATCTATGATGTATTTGTGGACGCTCTCAAAAGCCAGATAGAACCGTGACAGGATCTCAATGTTGTTCTCTCTGAATTCTTCATCCAGGTCCTGAAGTTCTGCTTTGGCTTCCAGCTTCCCTTCATAGTATTCCGGACCCTGGAAAGAAGAAAAAAAAACATCTTGGTAAAACTGCAAGGATGTGACTTCTGTGCAGGAAGGAGAAGAGTACTACAATGTTTCCTTTTGTGGTGCTGCCTGATGGAATCCACACCTTGAAGTAGCTGAAGTCACAGATAATGTCTCCATATTTCTGCTGGTCCGTTTTGTCCTTCAGCCTGAAAACTGCAGGGATGAAATCTGAAAGACGCAGCAGCTCGGCGATGTTGGCGTTCCCCCTGGACACGATCCTGAGGATGGCCTGGCCGCACAGGTTGTTGTCTGCCAGGAAGTCCAACATGGTCGTCAAGTGAAGAGGAGGAGGAGGAGGAAGAAGCACAGAGGAGTCCCACCCCGACCCTGTGATCCTGCTGCTGATCCACTGCTTGGACGCTCCTGATGAAAAGAGAACAACACAGGAACATAAATGAAAACATATTCAACTTTGTACCAGTGAGGATCCTCCTACTGAAGTGCCCTTGAGCAGGAGAAGGACTACAGTTAGGCTGTTGTTTGACCTTCCTGACTATAACTGTTATTGTTAGTATTATAGTTATTTATCTAACAGCTAGTATTACAAGTCATTACTATTGCAGTTATTTATCGAATCTAGATCGAGCCTTCAGTTATAAAAATGCAATAATTACATTCAATTCGCGGCGACAAATATGATTTATTCCAAAAATGCCAGAATCAGAATCAGAGTGAGAAATGTAAGAAATGACATTTCAGACTTTAAACAATAATACACTTGCTAAATGCTCGTTTATAAGCAGCGTAAAACACAATTACGAAGCTAACATTAGCACGAAGCCTGCTAGCTGTTCTGGTTAGCCTGCATGCTGTGGAAGATCTAACGTTAAAAAAAATGTGAAGAATAAGAGTGAAGTTACCTTAAAGTGCTGATGCAATGCGGGACATTTAGAGTCTAAGAGCGGAGAGAATGTTGGCCGCTTCCGAGCTCCACTTTTCATTCCGTGTTTACTTCCTCATGACAAACACATGACTGCGCCGCTGGGGAGCGTATGATTGCTGTCACACGGCGCTCCGGAGGTGGGCGGCAACAGCTCTTGGCTTCAGGTGTGTGATTATCACGAAACAAACACCAGAATCACCAAAAAACGTTGTTATTTTTTTATAAAGTACTTTCTCATATGAGCATTAGCCTTAAATAGCACCTAAGCCGTGTTCTAAACGTAGGTCAGCTGTGGGCTTTTCACTGAATCCAAGTTGAAAGCTGAAAATTGATCCGATTATAGAATGTTCCACTAGATGGCGACAGAGATCCATGACACCCTTCGTTTATCCACGTCACGGTCACAGTGGGTGTTTGTGGGTGCAGAATTCTGGCTCCTGATCTATTCTGGAGGGATCAAGAACTGACAAATCTTGTGGAAAATGTTAAGAAGAAATCCATAGGAAAGAACTAATCCACGTTCACTCCTTCAACTGACAGCTACATGCCTTGATTTCCCTAACCAGAGGCCTTTTAAAGGGATTCGCTTTCACTGTGACGGTAAACAACTCGTCCTTAATCTTTTTTTAACACTAAAATGTCTTTGAATGGGAAATGTGATGAACCTGACTTGTACCTCCTGCAGTGTGTGACCCTGAAATGACCCACAACCTGACATGTGGCCCGGTGTAGACAAATTAGTATGAGCCCTTGTGTTTCCTTCATATCCTGATTGATCTGGGCTTTTATAGCCAATAATTCTAACACGCTGGCAGCAGCTTCCTTTAAGCAGAGTGAGCCAGAGGTTAACAACATATGGTCACATGGCGAGGGGCTGTTTGCTTGACCTATGACCTCTCAGTGTGGCAGAATATCTCTGTCCTTTGCTGCTGTCTTACCCTGGAATAGAAAGACAAATCTGTCCTTGTTTGACTTACCCATTGTAAACCCTCGCTAGAGCACGACATCACCCTATTCCACATGACCAATTATTTGGACATTCCCAGTATGAATAAACATCAAGATCATCATCAGTCCATTTTTTAAATATTTAATATCATGTTGCTACATATTGCAATTTCTGTGCATCTTCAGTGAATTTCAAGAATTGTAGACTTTAATTTAGAATACAACTGATGTGACATATAATGAGGTGAGCTACATTTAAAGCCCTGAATAACAGATAAATAATGCACCTAATCACACCTTTCTAGCTGAAGAACCATTATTCCAGCTTGTTTTACAGTGTTGGACAAAGGCAGACACAATTTAGATTCACCGCTTGCCTCCTCATTGACCCCGCTGTCCCCCCCTGCAAAAACTATACACTGTGTCCCTACCGCTGCCGGATTTATTACACGTTTACCATCAAACCAAGGTCACATTCTCGGTGACACTCAGGTCAGCTCCATGGGCTTCTTGGGCTGCATGGTGAAAGGTTGTCATTAATGAGGTCTCCCTCCAAACACCTTATACATTAACCTTCTGCTGCCTTAAGGGGGGTTTCTCTTGGTACTGTGGTTGGTCTTCATTGGAATTTCCACACTGTGTGAAAAGTTATACTGTAAAATATATTTCTGGATGAAGGTCTGACAAATCAAATAAATACCTATATCCTCATTTAAGGACTGCATTATACAATATTTGGGCACTGTGACATTTTAGGTCATATATGAATGACCTAATGACTCTCATGTTGCCAACAAGCATCCATCCATTTAATCCATTCATATCCTCTGCAGGGTCATGGAGACCGAGAGCCTGTCGCTATTTACAGCAGCGGAAGGACAGACGGATGGACTGATGGACTGAAGGACGTGTGTGTGTGTGTGTGTGTGTGTGTGTTTATAAATCATACATAGTGTGTGTTCCTTTCAGGCTTTATGAGCCCATTACTAACAGCTATTTGACTCTATTTAACTTAGCAAGTGATTAAACATTTTCACGATCAGAACTTCGCACCACACTGAACTAGGTGAGGTGATTAAATGCTGCTCAATTTGGAGTCTGGTCCCACAGCTATTCTTACTCATTGATCATTTCAGGCGTTTAGGTGAGAACAAAAAACCTCCCCGCCTCTCTCACACACACCTTTCCCTCTCAAGTATTTCAAACAGTTGTTTCAAATCAAACTAGAATCACTGATCTAATCAGCTGCGTGTGCATGGAGTGAGTGTTCATTCATGATGTCACTACTCCACTTTGCTGGGTTTCCTTTGATTTTGTTGCATTTCCTTCAGACTGTTGTCATGTAAAACATGCACAGATACATATCATATGCTGAAATAGCTACTAATATATAATATTGGCAGTATGTTATATTGTATCATTAATAATAACACATATCAGGCCCACCGATGGTTTCAAGGCCATTTGTCTGTATGTTGGAAGGTTCAGCATGTGGGAAGTAGGACAGAAACTACACCTGCTTAAAACTTGTATTTGCTTGTGAGACATATGGAAGGTGTATGTGTGTATGTGAACCTGCATGCACACTGTCCTTAACATCTTTGTCTGAACTGCTATAAAGGTTACACTGCAAGATAAAGCCTATGGCAGTAAAAAAAAACAGGCCAGGGGAGGAAATGCATAAATGAGTAGATTGACTTAAACATTCAAATCTATTACTTAAAGCATGTGAACATCCATTCATCCACCCATCCATCTGTGTCAATTATGTCTGATTATGATGTTTGCATGAAAACTGAAGACAAAATAAGAGCGTCTAGGTTAACTGGATGAAAAATAGGAATGCAGGAGGAATCTTCAGGGAATATTATTGCTTAGTCACACTGTCAGAAAAATGTTATTCCTAGAAAATGTAATTTCCCCAGAGTATTAAAAGCGTGAGAGCTAAGGTCATAGATCGTCCTCATTATGTATCGCTACACATCCACGTTCAATTTACCTACAGAGCAGAGAGCAAAAACACACGCACGAGGCTGTGTGACAATACAAAGGAACCCAGGCAGAGGGATGTTTCATCACCTGGACTCAGTGTCAAAACACTTCCCACAAGGAGGGTTCGCCGCTAATAAGAGCCTTCAGGACCAATAGCAAAGGCTGATTGTGGTAATGCTCTAATATCAGATCTGATCAAGCAGCAGATGTCTTTTTTATTGCAAGTCATTACTGCTGTCATGCTTATTAGCATATAAATGGTTTCAAGGCCGACAGAGACTTAAAAGTTATTGCATGTGTAATTGAACCTGATCTCTGCTCTGTGATTGAGATGTTCGGGTGCGCGCACACACACACACACACACACACACACACACACACACACACACACACACACACACACACACAGGTTGTACACTCTTGCATGCGCATATGCACAAAAGGCTTTGAAGGTAAATGAGGGTATATGGTGATGAGTGTGAAGAAGATGATGAAGAAGATAGTACATCATGGACGCATTTTATATATAATATCATTTGTTTTTGTCAATGAATCAAACCATTTCTAGCACTGTCAGAATATGAAAAACATGAATAACAACAATGTTTTATTCCACAGAACAAGACTATCGAAAAACAACAATTTTCCAAGACAACAAGATGTAAATATAGAATGGATCAGGATGTCTCGCCACTCTTGTTCGTTACTAACAGGGAGCAAAACATTAGGGTTTTATAGCCCACAGTAATTCACTGTGAATTCTAACAGGGTCACGCTGCAGTAAAAAGCTTTTTGTCACTGACAGCCAAATTTATGTGGCTGTTTTTTATGACTGTAACACAGCATAGAAATAATTATTACAGATTGGAAGAAGTTCAGCCTCTCCTGGTATTTTGCAGATATCAATCTAAGAATTGACATCATCACAAGATTCAAAAGAGAATAAACTATCTTTAAAGCATCAGAAAAGGCCTTTAAGGAGTATATTGGAAAGTTTTAGTGAGATGGAAAGCTTCAAACAGTGAGTTGAATGATTAATAAATGATGTGTTTTCAGGGGAAAAGTGTTACAAAACAAGAACACCATATGACTAAAACAATGATATTAGAAATTGATCTTCAACCTTAGGTTTAGACCCGGAATTTAGAAACTCTGCTTAGTTCAAAGCAAACCTGGATGAATACCTCCATCAGTTACCATCAGAATTCATCTAAAGGATGCAGCAACTGAAATGGACCCATGAAACTGACCTATTAAAGTGATGAAGGACATCTGGAAATGTATTGTGGGGTCAAGTGCATCTGTGATTTAAGAACATATCCATGCGTGTTTGTCATTCCCAAAAGACCCAGTGCCCTTAAACCCCTCACAGTGGCTCCAGGTGACACATCTATTCATCACACTATCCTTTCATTCCACTTTCATCCTCATACAGTCAGATGTGACGCTTTTTTTTTTTTGCATTGGAGCTTCAACACAGATGAATAAACCTCCACACCTCGGCTGTCAATCTCACTCAGGGGCGCCCATTGAATTATCACACCCAAGGTTATGTGCTACACACACATACACACACACACATAGGGCACAAGCAACATTTTACCCCCGCAAATGTCAAATGCCATCAAGCCAGCCGTCATTTAAAACTCCCCTACATTTTGAGTGCACGTCTATTCTCGCCTTTATGGTAATTACATTGAAACAGCATTTTGGCTAAGGTAGCGCAAAGATACACAAGTGGCGTCCGTTTTTCAAAATAAGCTAAATCCAGACAAAACTAATATATTTCACTACAAAATTTCTAGTGTGTATTTAGTGTTGTCTTGAAAACGGTTGTTTTTAACTGAAATAAAAATTCGGACATGTGGAATAAAAAAAACACATTTGCATTTCATTACAGCTATTAACAAGGAACAAATGAATGACCTCAAATCTTCTCAGATGGAACTAATAACTCTCTATTTGGGTGTTTAGTTGCTTGACTGGTCGCTTATCTATTCTGGAGATTGATGCTGACCTGGGAGCATCCAAATTAGATAGCAGCACGGCGATGCATCACCCAGTGGGAGAGCTGCTGCTGCTTCATCCTCCTGCTGCTGCTGCTGCTGCTGCTCCAAATCTATAGCCAGAAATGACCACGTCCTCATTAAACTGCAAATAATAGCCTTTCATCTGTGAAATTCAGTTGTTTGCGTTTTATTTGTCTACATCCAGCTATAAATTTTGAAGTGAAACATCTAAGTCAGCCAATCGAAAGTGTATCTATACTATAGTAGAATTCCATTATTACACGTGCGATCTTAGGAGGCCTCCATTACAATTCAGTCGCACAAGCATATACATCTGAATGTTTGTAGTGCAAAAACTGTGGAACATCCATCAGTGCACACACAAAACAGCAGAAGGGCTGAAAGGAGGAAGAGGTAGAACAAATACAAGGCTGGGAAAGAGAAAAGAGTGGTGTGGGAGGGATAAAGGGGAGAGAAGGAGAGAGAGATGGAATAGCTTTGATCATTCGTTCATGGGATGTTGACTCCAAGGCTCCGGAGGAACGCATGCAGTCACACTTCTCCTCTTCCTCCTCTTCCTCCTACTGGCGCCTTCTGTTTCTGCACAATCACTGCTAGTCCATCACACAACAACAGCTGTGTGTAAACGCAACACAGGTTGGAAACAGACCTGGCTATGAAGCAGCATGTTATTTAATTATTCATTATCGTTATTCTACATAAATTCATGAGCAGACCAACAGTGTAGTCATAAAGAAGTGTCTGTTTGTTAAAGCTGATATATAAAAATGTCAAGATGGGTTACAGGTAAAGTGTGAAAAACATTATAACTTGTTGTAATAATGGAACCTATAAAACATGTGATATCACATCTAATACCTACATTAGAAAATATAATATAGTTTGGTGCCTGAGTGTCGAGTAATATTTCTGCTATTTCCGAATGAATTTTTTCTCAATTCATTTTCCATAATTTGCCATATCTAAGTGTGTGTGTGTGTGTGTGTGTGTGTGTGTGTGTTGCCTAACTCACAAGCTCAAGTAAGAATCATGCAAATCTATAACTTTAAACCTTTGTTTACAATGATATATGTAACATAATTATATATATATAATAATTATACATATATATTTGTTATTGTTTTTCTGAGAGACTTTACTTCAGTCATGTATCTGGATGTAAACAGCTTGAACTTGGCTGAGATTTTGTAAGGAGACTTGTCTTTGAATCTCAGCTCACTCGCTTTGTTGGAGTGTGTGCGGGGGAGGGGGGGCGGGGACTATCTTTCTCTTTCTTTTTCTTTATATGTATATACGACTGGAAGTGGAAGCCCCGCCCGGCCCGGGACGCGACGGAGTACAAACGTAAACGCACCGTTTGCGTGGTGTAAGGAACGTCACCTCATCATCAGCAGCCGTCCTGCTGCCGGGACTGCTGCTGCCTGCTGAGCGCTGCTGCTTGGCTTGCAGTCTGAGAGAACAGCAAAGCAACCTACCTCTTGTTTTTGTGTGGCAGCCACCGCTTGAGCACTTCCAGCGAATGAAGGAATCCGCGGAGACATTTTCCTCCTCCCGCTGTCGTGTAGGAAAAGCGAGGAAGCGACCGCCGCACGTTTAAAGAGAGTGTGTGAGCTTGTTGGAGGGAGAATGGTGACTGCCTCGCGCTCCAGTTTACTTGTAACTAAAGCCACTTTGATGCGACCGCCTAGCTAACAAGCTAACTGGGACACTTCTCACAAACTAGCCAGGTAACTTGCTAGCTAGCTAAACCAGCTGGAGAAACTGGACGAGGAGATGCAGCACGTTTAATTACGATGATACAACATCTTTATATAGATTATTAAACTAGAGAAATGTGCCAACGTCGTAGAATGGGTATGTTGAATGTTTCGGGGCTCCTCTGCCCGCTCTGTCGGTAATTTCCAGGAGGGACAATAGTTAGTGTTCAGGCAAGAAAAAGTCAAGTTTGTACAAAATTAGTCACGGGTGTTTGCTATTTACCAAAAACTAGATGACCACGAACGTAACATGGACGCTTTATATCAAGGGTAATAAAGTAGGGTGCCACTTTCGATGCTCTCTGCTTTATTAAATGAACACCTGCAAGTTAATGTTAAGTATTGACACGGAGACCAGGTGGATGAACTCTTTAAATCGTCCACATGCGTTGGATCAGTTGTCGGACTTGTGAAAGGCATCTGAAGCAGAAGGTGGGAGCCGTGAGCGCACAATCCTCGCAGCCCAGGGGAAGATGGCGGAGCGTCCCTGTCGGAGGTGGTGAAAGCAAAACTTGGATACTTCTTCCATTTATCGCCAGGCGTCTGAACCCAGACTGCAGGACACATGCAGGCCAAAAAACGGTACTTAATCCTGTTCTCCGCCGGTGCGTGTCTCATTCTGCTGTTTTGCTTCGGGGGGATCCAAGTCCCGCTGTCCAGACGCGGTCCCAATCGGCGTGATGACCGCAGCCTCGCCGGTTCGCACCCCGGGGCGCGATGGCGTCGCTTCCCGGGAGCCCTACAGCCGTTCAGCTCCCGGGATGAAGATGAGGGCGACGAACAGAATGGACACATATCTCCAAGGCAGAAGAGGGACGCCAATTCCGGTGTTTACACGGGGAAACGCTGCAGGATGGACTCCTGTTTTGATTTCTCCTTGTGTAAGAGGAACGGATTTAAAGTTTACATCTACCCCCAGCAGAAGGGGGAGAAGATATCTGAGAGTTATCAGAACATTTTGTCCTCCATTGAGGGGTCCAGATTCTTTACTCATGACCCAGCACAGGCTTGTCTCTTTGTCCTGGGTTTGGACACGCTGGACCGGGACCAGCTCTCGCCTCAGTATGTACACAATCTGAAAGCAAAGGTTCAGAGTCTCCCTCTGTGGAACGGGGGCAGGAACCACATCATCTTCAACTTGTATTCAGGCACCTGGCCCGACTACACAGAAGACCTCGGCTTTGACATCGGCCTCGCCATGTTGGCCAAGGCCAGCATCAGCACGGAGAACTTCCGGCCCAACTTTGACGTCTCCATCCCTCTTTTTTCCAAAGACCATCCCAGGACAGGAGGGGATCGGGGCTACCTGAAACACAACTCTATCCCTCCGTATAGGAAATACGTGCTCGTTTTCAAGGGGAAGAGGTACTTAACTGGAATAGGTTCAGACACTAGGAACGCTTTGTATCACGTCCACAACTCCGAGGATGTGGTTCTCCTCACTACCTGTAAGCATGGAAAGGACTGGCAGAAGCACAAGGACGCACGCTGTGATAAAGACAACACAGAGTATGACAAGTGAGTAATTCCGACTAACCAACAGTTGTTTTTACAGCAGGGAACCGTCTCTGATATCTGTTTGATAAGTGCCTCACTGCTGCTGTTCAGGTCTGTGTTTGTCTTGATTTTCAATTGTTTCTATTGACCTCACAACACCCCATCAAAGGTATGTAGCCACATATCGGTTAATTTGTTCTACATTCAAATTTTCCTATGTCTCTTGTACAGCATAGGTTAATCAGGTCCATAACCTAAACAACATTCATTAAATTGTTTCTTTTAGTATTTGTTTTTATCAAAGCAAAAATTTTACTTGACAGTGTGCATACAGTTATAGGACATTTTGGAGATCATTTTATATACAGAAACAGGGGCAAAAGGAGAGAGAGATAAAGAGAAAGAAAGAAGGTTGTATTATTGTTGTTGTTTACCTTTTTGTAGACCCTGAGGTAAAAAAGGCAATATGGGGTGCAAGTAGATTGAAATTGAAACAGCAGGAAGCCACGGCTGCTGATGTTGATGCGATGATCTCATAGGTTAGATACAGTTTTTACAGGAGGATGTCAAACAGCAATGTAGGCTACTACAAATCGCATCATAGGCTGTGGTGAAGAGAAGGAGAGGTAAGAGAAACAAAGAGAGGAAATCCCACCGAAAGACCCGACACAACCCAGCAGTCACACAACCCCACATTCATACAACCCCGTCCTGGCCCTTCTAGGATAGAAAATAAAAAGAAACTATTCGGTGTTCAGGTTTTTTACACTGGTCTGGC
Source organism: Genypterus blacodes (assembly GCF_046128005.1). Taxonomy (NCBI): domain Eukaryota; kingdom Metazoa; phylum Chordata; class Actinopteri; order Ophidiiformes; family Ophidiidae; genus Genypterus; species Genypterus blacodes. The sequence continues at coordinate 635,094 of NW_027466864.1, read as the reverse complement.
ATAGCCTGTAGATCTGTGAAGTAAGAAAGAAATGGTTGCCATTTTTGATAGAACTTATCAGTGTGTTTTATGTTTTTGTTACTGCATTTTTGCTTCCTGATGATGCCGTCTTTTTTGGAACCAAGAGTTTTGTATCCCGTGCATCATGTACGTTTTCTGTTATAACTCTTTGTGTGCACATCTGTTCAATTCAACAGCAAGAGCCTGTAAATGAGACTTCATTTCATTAATGTTAGACACAAGTGTAGTTGTATTGATATAATTCAGATGATGCTCTCTCTCTCTCTCTCTCTCTCTCTCTCTCTCTCTCTCTCTCTCTCTCTCTCTCTCTCTCTCTCTCTCTCTCTCTCTCTCTCTCTCTCTCTCTCTCTCTCTCTGTCTCTGTGTGTATGTGAGCACTTGAGCCAGTAGTCAAGCTTTAAAACACTTCCTCAACAGCAAGAAGTTAAATTAGACTCAATAATGATGTCCCAGAGGTGTGTCTCTTGTCCTATTAAATGCAGAAATTAGCAGCTCCGTTGCCTCAAAAACTTGCTCTATAATCATCACCCAATACTACAGTTAAGCCACCGACTTTCTGTTCCCACATCCGATGAGCAAACAAGCGTCTGTCCCCAGCGGGATTCATTTCTGTCCCAGCACACTGTGCTGTGTTGTTACTGGAGAGACTGTATGTGGTTGGTGTTTGTCACTATGGCTCTGTGGGGAGGATTAGTAAGGACAAAGCTGGTGCCAGGAAGGGGAAGTCACTTTGGCCCCCATTTGCTCTGTCATTTCCCAGACAAACCCAACCACATCAGCCAGGACTGGCCTGTCCCCCTGTGTCCCCTGTGTGTGTGAACCCCTCATTGTTAGAGCACCTCCTCTTACTGACCGCCATGTAAGCCCTTTGCTGGGGTGTCGTTTAGTTTGGGGACAGTCCATTTCATAGCCCGTTGAGGTGTCGGCTTATAAATTTGACTGCAGTTAGGATTACAGCGAGAAGGAGAGAGGGGGGTGTGTGTGTGTGGATCTATCATATGCTGAATATATTTTAATTTTGTTACCCGCTGATCCTCAGAGGATTCTCATGTTTGTCTCTTTTAGGTAGATATAATCTTCAGAGAATGATTCCATGTTTCATCTAAATAATATTTTTTGTCTGTGTCTCTCTCCCGCTTCCTGCCAACACTCTGCTTGCTGCCAAGCACTGCCAGGGAGAGATTTATCTCAGTATGATGCGGGGCATCAGAACTATAACCTGAAGGCAAAATTAATCTTTTAATTTTTCAGCAATATTGCAGAAGGTAAAGGCAAAATGGATGAGAGTCAGAGTGAGAAAAGGCCATAAACACGGCTGTTTGGGAACATTTCACAACATGCCACTATGAAACTAAGCGATTGTGATGGCCGTAATGCCAACCTCAGTATTTGAACTTTGCTGAAAGAAATGATTGTTGGCATTTAGCACTCTCTCATGCTCTGGATTGATTTATCTCCTGGCATGTGTGTGAAGGGAGGCAGTGGCTCAGTGGGTAGAGCTTCCGCTTTGGAACCGGAGGGTTGCCGGTTCGAGCCCCTGCCGAGGTGCCCTTGAGCAAGGCACCGAACCCTCAATTGCTCCCCCCTCTGCGAAGGGTGGTAACTGTAATGTAAGTCGCTTTGGATAAAAGCGTCTGCCAAATGATCGTAATGTAATGTAATGTGTGAATGAAAAAAGTAGACATTGGGTTGTTACTTCTATTTTCTACTTTGGTTTGTTCATCACTGTCTGCTGTTCGTCTGAAGTGTGTGTGTGTATGTTATAGCCAAAATGGCAGAGACTAGAGGTGTATGGAAAAGCAAAACCTATTCAGAGTCACTGGGCTTTATGTATTCCTTCTTCTGGTCGTACCCTGGTGGATTTGTTGATCAATCCCACATGATCTTAAACTAGATCGATGTGTGTTCTACTCAGATGGCATTCAGGAAGGAAAAGCCCCAAAAACTCCATAACAGGCAACACATTTTAGGGTAGAATGCAAAGCATCGGGTTGGAATTCAGCAGTTCCAGAGAGTGGATAGATGGATGGATGCCATGAAAGATGATAAGAGGAAGAAAATTGACAGTGTCATAGAAATATAATCCCTTTGGTCTCAGCTTGATTTGAGAAAAATATAGTCAATGTGTTTTCGAGTGCATGCATCAAATAGAGGGCATATTTTACCCCCCGGTATGTCCCTTAATTTGTTCTCATGAACAGGTTAAGATTGAATTTGTATGTACACACAGTTGATGAATGAGGCCCATTGTGGTATGAATTATGCATCTGCACATGTTCAGGGAAACAGATTTCACAAATGAAACCATCCTGGTTCTTTTACTATATTGGTCATATTGAACCATTAGTTTTCCTTGTCTCCAGGCACCCCTACAATGGACAATAAAAACACTACAATTGCATTTTATGTCTGTTCAGAATGCTAGTTGTGTGGAGGCTTTGCTGTTTAAAGGGAATGTAAATGATTACAACATGCCAGGGTCGATTCATCTGTCCCCAAACACTTCATTATTTTCAAGCGGTAATCATAGCCAGGCCTGCTGCGTCTCCATGGCCTGGCACCTTGTTGTGCCCAGCCTTCCAATCGGGAGAGTCTTACAAAGGCCAGAGATGTGGGTGGGAGAGTAGTCAAGGAAGTCGGTTACTAAGGAGATCAGTATTTGTTTTTGGGTCATGATTCAACTTTCTAAAATTTGACTTTGACTGTGCTGTAAACAACAAACCAGATGGAGTAAGCTTCTTGTTGCATACTGTCAACTGTGGGGAAAAGGCACTTAGAGCATGCAAATGAGTGTGTTAACCATTAAGATCTAATGTGAGCCAGTTTGAATTGTGTTAAATATTGTGTTTCATGCTGGAGCAGTTTGATGTTGATGAAAGTGCCATGCAGCAGTGGTTTGTTGCATTGTGAACTCTCTGTGCAGGTATGCATGAACGAGCTGTGATACACCTTCCTGTTATGCAGCCCAATGGGTCAGACAGTCCAGTCTGTTGTCTAACGGGGTGGAAGTAATAGATTCTGTGCCCGGCTATAGTTCTTTGTGCAACAAATCCCTCTATCCTCCTCTACTGACAACAAGGAAGTTGTGACAGACTTAATGTAGCCTTGTAAGATAATGACCATGTAATGGCCATGTAATTTCTCTGTAATAGTTGACACTTTTCCCCAGCTGTTCACTCCATATATATATATATATATATATATATATATATATATATATATATATATATATATAGGGAGGATTTTGATGGAGTGTGTGTGCGAACATGAGCCACTTAAAGAATATTGCCTTGAATGCAATTTTTGTTTGTACTTAATAGTTATTTAAACAGTGATTTCCAATTGTGAGCTAGTAAAGCAATTTCTCTGCTCAGATAACAGACTCAAGTTCAATCAAATGTGTAAACAATGTGCTTCTATTAAGTGCTTCTCCCTGTGGCTGATTGAATTTCTGTTTCTGTGGTGGCCGTTTAGTAGGTTTCATGTATTTCTTTGAAGGGGTGATGAGTATTGCTTGTCTACTTCTGTGTTTTGGAAGTAAACAACATCTCGTTGTCTTGTTATATCCTTTCAATGTTGTTGCTTTCTTCTCCCTCACAGTCTGTCCTTCATACATGTGCACACAGCCATTAAGTACAAGCTTGTAACGCAGCCAAAAGACAGCAGGAAGGATACAACAGGAGGAAGGGCAGATGCAATTTTAACCTCAAACTGAAAGCCCTCTCACAGCTTGTTTCCAATTAAGAGGCCCTGCCAAGTGAGAGAGTAGGAGAGCAAGTGAGAGATGAGGGGAGAAGGAGAGGCACGGAAGAGCGAGCGGGAGGAAATGCGGGAGCACAGAGAGACACTAGAAACAAAATGGTAGAGGGAGAAATCCAGGAGAAGACGGAGAAACGAGGAAAAACGCATGCCAACCATCCAGCAGTTGGATAGAGATTGCAATGACTGGCCGGGCGCTGACGTTAGTCTGCTAGGTGTATTTATAGACTTACAGGGTTTTAATCCTTAGTACTGGCCAAAGCCCCTGGCAGAGGGCTGTTAGCCAACTGGATGCAGCCTGTACAGGGCTTGTGGAAAATGATTATGGCTGGGGGAGCATGGCAGATCTCTGAGGTCCTGCACATTAACTACAAGTGCCTCTATGTGCCCGGGCGCCTTTTCTGTAAGTCATGTTGACTGTTTCTGTACATGGAAACTGAGGTTAGGTACATGCTTCTTACTTATTTGGTCAGATATATACTTCTTTGTCGTCTCAAGTGTTTATTTTCTAGCTCTAGTGCCTCCAGCCAAGGGTCCTTTCTGCCAGGGGCTCTATAGAGCTGTGGGAAAATGGCAGGCTTAGGGAGTCGCTGGTGAATTACCAGCCTTGTAGTATTACAGAAGAGAAAACTGGTTAGCTTTTTATTAAGCTTTGTTCATTTAAATACAACAGACATCTGAGCTTCCATATTGTAATTATGACTGTCATCCATCGAGCTGCTGCTGCTGCTGCTGCTGCTGCCGGACTCACTGGCAGCAGCTGGATCATACAGCAGGCAGGGAAAGAGGCTGGTAGACCACAAAACCACTCGGCAAAGATTATATGTCGAGTCTTCATCAGCACAGACCCAGGAATGACACTTACATGACCACACAACAATTTTAGAATGGCCATGTTAAAAGAAAAGCAAATATTTTTTGATTTGCTGTTCTAGGCTAGTTTTGGTCAGCTTTAAAAAAAAAAAAAAAAAAAAAAAAATTGAGCCTAATGCTTAACATCTGGGTTCTATAACGTACTGTATGGACTTTCACTCTGTCCTGGACCTAAAGTAGGGCCTAGGCTTTTTTTATTCCTGTCTTAAACATTGTCTCAATGTAAGTTGTGCGACATTGACAAATATGATATTTTTAAACATGCATGTACATAATGACATGACATTATGTGGCTATTCTAATTGTTTATGTTTATGTCAACAGTAACACTAGTAAATATTACCAAACATGATATCATCAACATATAGTTTATACCATAAGAGCACCTAGAACATATAAGACAGCCCAGATCACACGATGAATGAAATGTCTAGACAGAGACAAAATTTTGATTTTGATTGCTTTTTTCTGGTGGAAAGATTTTTCTTGTTTTTTGTGCATGAAGGGAATCTAACACGCACACACACACACACACACACACACACACACACACACACACACACACACACACACACACACACACACACACACACACACTTGCAGCTTGTTTTCACTGACACACACTTGAGCCTGTAGTGCACACGGTGCTGCGCTTAGAGACTCCAGGCAGGTCTGAAAGATTCAAACTTGAGAGATGCTCGCACGCCACCGCATTCCTTAATTTTTTATTCCCCACTCTACCGTATAAGGGGAAGATTGTACTGATTGGTGTGACAATAGGGATAATAAGGATTATTTCTTATATTCTGATCCATTTTATGCTATAAATCTCGCTCGACTGACCTCTGCAATTCTAGAGGAAACACTGGTTTATTATGAAGTGTATGAGATAAGAATATTAACAATCATTCCAGTCCCTCGCCAAACACAAGCGTCAGTCAAGTGGTTATTATAGAACTGCACAAGTTGATAAATGTGTTTTGCTGACAATTTAATATAGATTTCCTGTCCAAGGAAAGGGTCCACTTTAAACTCCATTTAACTTTGTTGAAGTCTTTTGAATACAAGTCCTTTTCACTCATCATGTGCCCTCAATAAAAGAGCACATCATGTTGCTTGTGTCTCAGACATAATGGCCGTATCAAAGTGCCTTTCCCTGCTCTTTGGTGCTAAACAGGGGAACGAAAAACATGATAGCAAAGAAATGGAAGTGTCCACTAACGACCATGATTCCTTGACTTCCTTACTGACATTCTTCTAAAATGGGGTTGAACATTTTCAAACATATTTAGTATGTTTTAAAAAAACACCGTAATGGAACTAAAATGCTCCCAATGATTCACATTCATTTCTGTGTTCCACCTGACACGAGAAACATTCTAAGGGACTCACAGCCTCTGTAATTACATTTGCATCTAATAAACCATCCTTTGCATATGAGGAAACAATTAATTCAACATATATGCTTTGTCTATTTCCAATATGCTCATCTTAAAGTCATTAGTGTACCGTTTCCTATCACACTGCCAATATTGAAGTGACAGTTAGACGACAACGTGCTGAATAAATCCCAGCTTCATTTCCCACTGGCTGTTCATTTCCCGTAGCTTTGTCTCAGAGGCTGTAAACAGGTTGCATGCCACAGGGGAACACTTGATAACAATAAGTGATGAGATGAGCTCTTCTTTGGGAATAAGTCTCATATTTCTGAGCGCCGATATCTGTCCTTTGTAATGAGGATAGACAATAGACGAGGAAATATTAGAATTCACTGAACCACCCTCGTGCCTCAATCGTAATCTTTTTTTTATCTCTGGAAATTATCCAATACTTCACCGTTTCTTTTTACTCGGTCTGTTTGCAATTCATCGTCCACCCGTTTTCTAAATTGTTATTATGACTGCTTATCACCCGTGGAAGATTCTTCAATGGTAATAAAAAAAAGAGCCTTCTTTTTATAATCCCTTTGCTTCAGAGTACATGTCGTTATCAACCAGATGATGGATCGTGTGGATGACGAACGCCACGCATTCTAAGAGGGGTTTTATTTAGTCCATAGGTTGGATGGCCCCCCGGCCTTGTGCTCAGGGGGGTGCACATCTAAACTAGATGGATGATGGTTCCCTGGGGATTACAGGCTATGCATATTTCTAGAGCTTATGACGAATGATGGCAATGGAGGCGTAGACCAGATAATTGAGCACCCAGGGTATCACATGTCCTGCGTCATTCTTACATTTCCCTGTCATATGTGCCTCCGTCGCTCGACTCTGGCCTGTCTGTAAATTCCATAACCTCATTGCTTAGGAGTACTGATATTTACGAGACTGTGAAGTGTGCCGGGGTGACCTAGTGTGGTCAAGCCCGACCTGTTTACCCACAACACCACTGGTTTGCATCAAGCCCCATGACCGGAACAGAATGTCAAACGATGTCTGTGTCGTCTTTGTCACTTTCAACTGAACAGATTTGAAACACGACGAATAATCGCCAGGCAAAGATTTTTTCAGTACTCATTAAATATTAATTAAATATCTTAATTTGTGCCCGTTGAGACTTGTTCTTAAAAACACTGCACGGTCCAATAATCTCTGTCGTGTTATGACCTAATAAGCGTGTCCTAATAAGTGAATGCATGCTGCGTTGACCTGCCGGTGTATGTGTGTGTTTTGCTGATGTGATAATTTGCAAACTTTTGGTCAGGTGAAGCACACTAGTGGTGGTCCGGCATGTGTTGTATGCAGGCATATCGCATGTTACATCCTGCAAAATACTGAGAGCTTGTTTCCCAGAAGGATCCACCACCACATCTTGATTGATTACCATCTCATTTTTCACTGTCAGGATTTATAGAGAGCTGAGGTCTTAGGAGAGCAGAAGGTATTACCATGAAAGATCACATCTTCTTAGGCTTTAATTAAAATTTACAATGATATAGTTGGGCCCGTTGACTTGACCCCTTGTTTAAATAAGCGCAGTGTGACCGCCTTGAAGCCCAGTTGGATTATATTTCTCCTTTTTCATTAATAATGGTCATTTTCATGTGTTTCCTGAGAATATTGTTGAGTGGTTGCAGGCTTTCCTTCCCTTTTTGCCGCAAGCCAGTTGTCCGGGACGGAGGGCAGTGCCATTTGTTTGCCTTTCTCCCTCTCTATCTCTGCTCCTGTCCTGACAGGATGATGTATCTCATGTCCTTGGCAGCCATGTGCAGGTGATGTATTCCACTTGGAATGCTGGGAGAGAGGAATAAGGAAAGGGGGTGTCCACGTGCCACGCAAGGAGTGTGGTCCTTTCCAGGATGAGCATTTCTCTCGCACATTGCCTTGCTCCTTGACAGACCGAACCAAGATGTTGCTACCAAATAAAGTCGATCCGAGAGGGTTAGTGTGGAACGAGTGAAAGAAATGAGAAGTAAACTCAAGAAACTGTAGGAATGGAGATGAACAAGATTGTGCTCATGAAATCAGTTGGAATCAATTTAAGATCTATTTTGGTGACTTAATTGTATACAATAGAATCATCATGTAACAAGCAATCATTAATACTTTTGGAATGATGGGGTTACGGTGCAATAATAAGTATTTATCATTAATTTGCAGAAGGGTCTAGTTTATCATGGAGAACTGCATCTATTGTGTTTGTATCTGAAAGATGAGTTTTCCTGGGCCGCCATCACATTGTGGAACTTTGTGTTGCTATGTCCATGTAACCAAATCTGGCCCTGCTGACACATTACCAGGCTCTGTGTGACGTGGTTTGTAGTGACTTGGATCATCAGATATCACTGGCACAAACAAACACACACAGATAAGTCATCTCTGCCTGTCCTCTTTGGACTCCACTTTATCAGATAAGTTCTCCAGTGGGAAGGGAAGCTGCAGTACACACAATGTTGCAGTGTTACCCACCATCCTACCATCTGCAGGTTTTGCAGTTCATTTCGTAGCATGTTGCCAAATTATACTGTATGTATTTCTGTGGTTTCCACTGATTTCTCTAGAATTGCTGCCAGACTCACATTTTTTCATGTGATTTCAGAGTTTGCTTGACTGCCTTCTTTCCTTTTTTTTTTTGCTTTTTGGTTGCAAATTAAACAAACTCGGGGAACCTTTGCTGATGAATCTGTGCAGAAGACGATAATTCATACATCAGTGATTGCAAACACAGTTTGCTTCATCTCGTATACAAAAGTACACAAATTAAGCCGGAGATATTTAATTGACTATAGTAATGCGTCTATAGTGTGGTTAGCATTGAGGCTTGTCATGTATTGCCAATCGTCACCCTTTAGCAAGAAATGCAACGTTTCTCTACATTGGCCAAACTTTAGCTAAAACTCCTCCAGCCAGTCGCCTCTCTCACCATGGTGAAATCTGTGACTCCCCCTTGCGAGGTCACGACTAGAGGGCAAGGCAGGAAGTGTGACTTTGATCTTTCCCGCTGTTCAAACTAATAACCTGCCCGCAGCAGCGTGCGCGGCTGTCCGCAAAATTCATTAACTGACGATAAAGCTTTGTTCTGGGCCAGTGTGTCTGTAAGGATACAGAGGAATTTAGCTGCTCCAGAGACTGAGGTTGTGCTATCTCCACTCCGCCGAGATCAGGAGAACTCGTCCTCACTAACATTGAGAGGTTAGTGATGGCGTGCAGCAGTCATTTCTCCACCATCTGGTGGGCTATGACATGCAAAGGAAGGAATTACACCAGCCTCAGTACAGGGCTTTGTCAAGTTAAAGTCTCAGTGCTCCTCCATTAAAATGAGCTACCTGGGAGACCACAATGCAAAGAAGCATAGAACAATGCATTCTAGTTGCTACGTTGCTGCATAATATCAATCACTTGGGCTGGCTTGGTATTAACCCCCTACATCTACCTTCTATAGACCCTTTATAGGCTTTGTAATTAAGCAGCACAGGCAGCACAGGTGAAGACGTGTGCAAAGAGAGAGATGGTTACATTACAGCCCCTGTGATCCTATTTGCCGGAGAGTATTTGCCAGCAGTTCCAAGTCTTCCTATTTCTTTTAAACCTTTTCTGTAGTTTTCATTACATTTCATCTTTTCACAAATCTAACTTAGTCATGCATAAATCATTAAGCTGAAATGAAAAGGCTAAAATGCTCTCGGTAGGATCTCACATATTGCGGCTAAGAGTGTGTTGTGCTTCAGTGGCGTGTGTGTAATACACTGTGGTATCAGTGTAGGATCAGCTCACCGTGCCCTCCCGTCATCACATTAGCGTGTGTGGGTTTATTGGATGGGTTCAAACCTGAGCATGTCTAGGTAGCCTCAAATGGCAAATCTGGCTTATGGTTTTTTTAAAGCCTTGATGGTCATGACTGAAACACAGGAATGTTTGTACAGTTGCTCCCAAGCAGGTCAGTGAAAGTCCCCCACTGCTGGGAAGACGCGGTGTGACTCACTCAAAGTGAGTGCATGTGGCCATCAGACATGTTTTCAATTTGAATTTGAGATTGAATATAAACCTGTTGCGTGCTTCTCTGGACAGTTCATCACTTTGGATGAAGTCTCATTGCCGGGAGGGCAAAGATTGCTCGACTCGGCAGCAGACATGCAACAAACAAAGCGTTTCCCCCCTCATCTTTCATTTTCAGACGCGTTGCCAAGTGCCACAAATTTCTGCTTGTTGTTGCAATTTTGTGTATCCTTCCAGATGAAGTGCAGTATTTTTCCCAATCCCCATCATCACTTGTGCCGCTGTGCCACCCTGTAATCTCTCTTTCTGTCACTGGGGCCATAGTGCCTCGCTCCTCTGTGGTCTGGTAATTGTGAGGTAATCATCTTTTCCCTCTTGAGAGTGAAAAGACTGTGTTTACACTCGGTTTTTGGCGGCTCGACTTGGCGAGACACTAATTTACTCTCAGCAGCAGAATGGAGCTGCTCCTCTCATTACTTTACATGGGCTTTGCTCCCATCTACAAGAGCTTATTTCACATCCCCAATACCTTTAAAAGCTGACTGACTGCCAATGAGGACACCATGTGGTATGTCTTAAATGCTGCCAAATTCAGCTGCCCATCTACTGAAAAAGAGTGTGTGATTCATGTACAGGGATGTCCTGTTTACTGACATGAATATAGAATTGTTGCCTACTCCCTCCTGCAACAGTTGCAAGAGGCCGTCTTGTCGTACAACCAACTCACACCGGCCCACACACACAAAGATGAAATACTTCAAAATACACGGTCTAGATCCCAGCCTCAGCAGTTACACGTAATCCCTCTCCTGGCATGAAGGATATTGGATCAGAACACACACAGCCCACAGGCCCATTTACTGTTCCACTGGTGGCAAACAAATGTACTTTGGTAAGAAAATGCGAGCTGGCAATTTTCACCCTTTCAAAAAACAAAACAAATTAATTAGAAATGCTTCCCTCATTGACAGTCGTTTTAATACACACCAAGGGATAATTACCATTTTATTTCAGTCAATTGTGTCTTTTTCCCTTATTTTGATCAGTATTCAGCCTGTTTACATCCCATTTGTTGTTTTTTAGATTATTGTCCCAAGTCCATCTCCCTCTTTCTCCCGCTCCCAGACATTGATCTTTGCCTCACTGCCTCTCCTCCACCTCTACGTCTTTCAATCCCCCTCTCCTCTCCACAACTGTCTACCTCCAGAAATCCCCCTATCTCTTTCTCCATCCTTCACTACTTGGCTCAGGAACAGAGGCATTCTTCACCTGGACTTATCTATCCTGTAGAGCAGACATTGCAACCGCCACACCAGCGAAGCCCTATCTTCTCCGGGAAGCCGGCCACTGACGGGCTCACGGCATTCCTTTGAGTCAGGGACGGCTACCATTCATATGCTCAACTTCCCTCTTTGTCCCTGATGTGATAAAGTTACTGAGAGTGTTACGATTGTTTTTTAGCATTTACATCTTTCGTTTTCTTATGTGGGCACTGGATTAGGCCTGCAACCAGTGTGGGGTTTTGAGAAATACTGATACGGACAATTTTATTATATCTGAGATGAGATGTATAAAGGAAAAGATAAAAGCTTTATCACGCTGTTCTAATATGCTATTTGGAAAGTCGGATTGGGATTCCTGTGCAATCATCTGAAGCGATTGACAGAGACGGAGAGCCTCTCTTTGGTCACCGGAGTCAAATAGTTTGACCTGACCTGTCTGATCTGACATCTTTATGCTCCTGGACTTTACAAGTCAGCCCTGACATTCCAGCTCTAATGGCTGTTCCATTAACGGTCATTCCATTATCTCCAAGAATCCCTTGTTCTGGTTTATGGTACCCAGAGAGCAGTTCAAAGCACGGCTCTCATCGACCTCATCAGGCTGATGGATGATAAACTGCTGATTAGATTTCCACAGGACCGTTCCTTCAAACACCTTAGCATTCGGTAAAATTCAGTCGATCTTTTATGACACAGTATAGGGATGGATTTTGATGAATATGAAAGCTATGGTCTAAGTTTGTTTGCGTCTAGGTTAGCATTTAGCTAATTTCATTAAGAGATCTTTACATTGGTGAGATGGATGGAGAATATGGGAAATAAGGGTGATAGAAAATTTAAAGCATGGTAATTAGGAGTACTAACCTGGGGTCATGCAGAACTATCATGGAGCTCAAGACCCCCTGCAGCCTGTCTGTAAATGTTTTATAAAGCTCTCTTTGAACTCATTAACCAGAGGAAGATGAGTATGCCACATGTGCCATGTGGAGAGGAATAAAGGTTGTTTTCCCAAATAAAAGCACTCTTCACAGCATTGACTTGGAACAGAGAGCGTTTCCGAAAGCCTATTAAGCAGCAATGTCAGTTCTCGTAATGTTTGGAAAGTGTCGTCTCTCTCAAAAAATGTTAAACAATCTCAGCAGCTGTTTATAATCTGTACCCAAAACAAACAGAGAGATTCAAGTGAAATGAGATCTAGTCCATTTAGTTTTACCTCAATCCAGCTCTTAGAATTGAAATTACTCCAGTTTTACCGCTGCTACTGATTTTTCTTTTGCCTTATGATCTATTAGACAACAACCCTGTTTTATCTGCAGTGGAACTTAATCGCTAACAGCCACAATTGAGCCAAATAGTGCTCAAGCACTGGTTATGCAATTGATGGCTTATGTAGCAATTCACATATCAACTTGAAAAGCTACAGCTTTAAGTGGCAACCTTGAATATGTGATATATATACAGCTCACTCTGTCTATTGTCTCATTTATAGCCTGGAGATATTTGCCTGCAGACTGATCCTACAGGTGTAGTGAAGCATCACCATGGTTGCGCGAAGATGTAAACAGATCGTTTTACCAACGCCTCTGACCAAAAGCATGTTATTTTACAATTATAGTTTCATTTCCCTGCAGCTCTGGTGCTATCCATTCTGTTTTTAGCCTGAAGGAAGTGTTGGCCAGCTCCATTACATCAAAACGTTACTCATCCATCATGGCTGCAGGAAAAATAGTCAATACTAACTCCACTGTTAAGCACAAGCTAAAGTAGTGAAGAGTAGAGTAGTGAAGCTCATTCTAGCTTCACTACTCTATTGGCCATTAATCTGGAAGCTTCCATCCTAAAGCCACTCTGTATTTTAAGCTCCATAAATCTAGATAAGTTACTGTCCTGGTCCTCCAGTTATCCTGACCACCAAATTGTGTTATCTGCAACTGTTGAAGTGATTCCCTATTGATCGCCTTGCTTCCCCGGTGTAGATGTCTCTTTGTAATTTGAATCTTGTGGCACATAGCTATGCTGGATGTATCCACATATATGAAGACACACTTGACATTTACACAAATCCATAGTTCCAAGCAGTGAGGCAAACACAAGCGCATACTAAGTCAGAAAGCTCTCTGTTGGCAAGATGGTGCAGTAGGTCTGGCGTACTAATCTAGCTGTAAAACCACAGCTAATGTCTAATGTTTCCACATTCCTCAGGGATCGCTCTTTACAAATCGAATGCAGTCCTCCAAAACCAGAGGCCCCTCCGCTGTGTAATATCTATCTCTTTGGCTAATTAACCCTTTGTGGTGTGTGTGTGTGTGTGTGTGTGTGTGTGTGAGAAACCTACATCATAGGCAGATCTATTTGATTGGCCCTTAGGCTTCAGCCCAGTGGTGTTCATTTAAGTTTGATAGTGTGTGTGAGAGAGAGAATTAGGATGGTTTTCCCTTCCTATGTGTTCTATGTCATACACGTCTACCTCCTGGAGTGCTGTCTTCATAGGACAAACAAAGCCTGAATCTATGAGGGCCTGGCAAGTGTCTGGTGAATTCATGACTGTTTGAAGAGCGTTGAGACGAAGATGAGGCTCTGTCTTCGTTTGTGTTGTATGTGACACTCTCGCCATGTGTGGTTCTGGTTGTGTGCGCCTCAGATGCAGTGTGTGGCTGTCAGCTGCTGTTTTTCCCTCTTTCCCTTTCTCGTCTGATGACACTCACTTTCACTTGTTCCCTTTCAGGCTGAAATTCCTTTGGCTTGAACTCATGGACCTGGCAACGGCAAAAGGCCCATCAACTTGGCTCAAACGTAACAGCAAAGAGGAAGCAGTAAATGAGAAATGAAGTCGGTAAAGAATAGGAGAGGTTTGAGAGACTGGGACAACACTAGTGCTGCATTGATTCCCCTTTCTGAAGTGAATCATATGTAAACACAGTTCTCTTTGTTGAGGATCCTCCTTGTGACTAAATAAAGGGATGGCTCTGCTATGAAATGTGGGCATTGAATATTTGGCAATTCAGGCCGTTTTCTATGCAAATTTAGAGTGCTTGAATTTACTTTTTAGGTGCTAGGTAAGACATTATAACATCTTGCCATCCTTTTTGGGAATCCACAACATTTGTCTAGCTTTTATAACTGTTGTTCCTAACGTTGCTGTTGAAATAATAGTTCCATAAGGTTCCAATGAAAGGACAGTGGACCCGGTAAGCTACCTGTAAGAATGCTGTACATTCTATATTAAATACTGTTAGTGACCTATTTCAGACATCAGTGATCTGAAAATCATGAAATGTTGCAAAACTGCCAGAGTTTCACTTTAAATTGTCCCTTGGAGTAGTGTCATATTAATAACAAGCGGCAGTAATCGTGTTTGTTCTGCATGAATGTAGGTCAGCATCTTTTATTCCGGCTGCACCTACCATGGGTCAGAAAAGTGCCACACCACAGTGCTGCGACGATGCATTATTTCATATTCATGAATGAATAAAAGGAGACGGCTTGTCAGTTTGGGCCACGGTGGACTGCAGCCGGTCCTAAAAAAAAAATAGTTTGGGCGAGGGGAGAGAATACCTGCGAGTACTTCAAACTTGTCATTGTGCATCCGTCTCTGAGTTGCATTGTGGATGTGTGTGGTCCCTTACCCATTTTATTGAAGACAAACACTTTGACTGTTCTTCGGAGTCTCTGGGCACAGAGTGAGCCATGCATTTCTTTTTCACACCATCTATTTCTTGTTGCTAGGAGACTGGTTAATCTTTTTTTTCTTTCCTCCACTCCACTCGCATCTTGTTATTCTTTTTCTGTTTGATCACTGTGAATTGCACAGTGTTGCTTTCACGCAATATTATTAGATATAGGTTATATACTGTATCAATTAAATGATTAGATACAGTTTCTTTTCCATTTGGTTTATAAATCACTAAATTACATCTGAGTGAATAAGGACAATATGATAAATTTCTCCAAGCATTGAATCAGAAGTCATAGTTCGGATTCTGCTCCCTTTAGACCATTGTTAACTATAGGAAACATAGAAAAATTGTAAAGACAGACTTTTACCAGTTTGGTCTTTAGCCTGTAATGTAGAGGATGTTGTTGCATGAATGCACTTCACGTACCACTGCCTGCCTACACCTCAGTCAAAACTCTTGAGATTTGCAGCATGCCAACATTTCTCAAGTTATTTATAACATAATGGAGATGTTGTAGCCGGACATTTGTATATTTCCATGCTTGCCGTGGTGAGAGTTGACACATTTCATAATAAAGCATTGCTAAATGAGGAATACCAAATATAAACTTAATTATTTGACTGAACTGTGCTTCATTTGGAAATTCTAATAGAATTTGACCTGAAACTGTGACCTCCCTCTCCATCTGGTCGCTCTCTGGCCTACTCTGTCCAATAATACAGACTGTCCAATCTTTCCCCATAGTGATAACTTCTAAATCAGGGTCCAATTTTCAGGCTGAGCCATGCGTCTCTGACATACTATACCTGTAAAGCTGCTTTAAACTCCCATTGAGCAGAGATGGAAAAAGTAACCCATGACTGAGCCTAATTGGCAACCCCTTTGTCAGACCCTGTACTAAACTGTGGTGGATGGAAAGGGGTTGTGATCAGATTTACTTACTTACTTCAGCAACAGGATTCACAAACAAATCTTTTCACCAAACTCAGTTCAGAACAATATCTATGGGACCATTTTTGGCATCTTGTCTTTTGTCGTCACTCAGTATACCGACTACACAATATATTAATTATAGTCCTTGTCAAATATAGAATTAGCTTTTCTCAAAAAGCTGTTGAAAATGGTTAAAATAGAGATCCTCCTACAAGCTATTTTTGTGTCTCCCACTCCCACACAAACAGCAGTGAAATGAATGAACTATCATTTTTTGGTAGATGGAAGTTTGTTACCAAAAGCATCTTAATGGTCGGGATGTGTCAACAGCGTGGTTGCTCAAGTAGTGGTGTTCGTGTCCACCACATACAATTCTGACTTTCAGGCTTTGTGTACTGCTTCACTTGCACGCTGCACTGTGGCAGTAAGGTTAGACTAGTTACTTGACTCTCCTTATTTGAAGATAATCTGGAAACGATCTGGAAAACAGAACTGGGAAACTTGAATAGAATTCTTCATTTATTTATATAATGCTGTTCACTTTCACACTATGCCAGCCAGTTCTTTTAATACATCATACAGATTTTGTAGAAGAACAGGGATGTGTAGATCAGCAAGGATCTTCAGCTTCAGTAAACTATTTTTAAACGCCAATCTGAACTCTGCTCTACTTGAATCTCTGCCTCAAAGGAACTTGGTTCTCTGGGACTGTTATACCATCAGTAATGTTGGAAAATAAAACTACCAATCTGGTCATTTGGTTTAATTTCTTAAAGAGGATTAAATGAAAACTTAAATTATACTTCAATGAAACACAGTCCCAGTCTGTTGTAGACTTTTAGGGCTCAGTATGTCTGTCCACATAAGGGGACAGCAGTACTTTCTGCATTGCCAACAGATGTCCCTTTGTACATTTTTATTTCTCTGCAACTCAGTACACATTTCCTGTCGTTCTCATTTAGCAGCAGTACAAACATGACCTAAATACTTTTCAAACACACATTCTGCTTTGCTTTTAATTATTTTTTAGACTAATGAGGAGGCAAATAACTGTAACTTTGTTTCATTGTGCCGATATTTTGATAATGTGACTATTCATTGACAACCAACCTGCTGCTGTGCGACTGAGCTGCACACCAGCTGCCATCTGCATGTTGGCGCACTGAAAATGTGGGACAATGCTGGATCACGTGGAGCTAATTCTTGACATTTTTTGCTTTATGACTAACTGCTTGGAGACATACAGTAAATATTGTATTTCCTGTTTTTTTCCTGCTAAATACTTACGCTTGCGCATGAAAATCTGATACAGTTTATACTGTATATAATATATAATATATAATACAAAATACACACCAAAACTGGAGATCCTTCATAGGGAAGATGTTTTTGAAACACTCATCCTCAGTCTCAGTGACACGCAGTAGCACACTGTGAGACTGCTCCTCCCCACAGGCAGCCATCTGGAAGAGTAGGGGAGCATGGAGGTATGCAGGGCGAGGAACATCTGGTCTGTTCTTAAGTTTCCACTGCCGGTGTGTGTGATGGATGTGCGATTTACACCCAGCCAGGCGCAGATATGGACCTATACTTTTGTTTTTTATAGGCCTGCAAACGGGTCCGAGTCATTACAGTGCTTGCCTCTGGCCAGCTTATTTGGTTGTCGTGCTTAATGACAGCTTATTATATCCATGACAGAGACGCAACACAGAACGGGGATCATGATGTCATAATGGATGCATGGATCACAGCAGGGAAGAGATTAGTGAGGGTTATTCTATAAGCCTCCAAAGCCTATAGCACTACTATGAAGAGTAGCCTACTGATACGTACTACACTGATAATGGCCCTATATAGCACACTACTATAGATTGTTTCAAGCTTAAATGTACCTTTTATGGTCTTTGTTTCCATTAATCTTCTTTAACTGCCATGACCTAACTGTAAATGGGTTCTGCCATACAGTTATCATCAACATAGCTAACCTTAATATTTTGTGTCTTACTGTCGCTTGACTTCCGTGTGTTAATAACTAATGGGTGCTTGAGAGAAGCACCTTAGTTGAGACGTTTCAGGGCAAAAAGACATTAAACAAAGTTCAAGCTGTGATGTTTCAGGATAATCTTTATGTGGGGGCTGTAAAGCTAAAGATTGTACTTTTTCTTTTTATAGACTTTGCAGAAATCCTCAATACATCCTGATAGAAACCCTAAATCGTTGTTGCGTGTGAAAAATGTTCTGGTATGGGCAGAGGTGTAGAAGCAGGACTGGTGAAGTGAGGCAAAATGGGGAGGACGGAGTCATACACAATCATATCAACTGGTGCTTTAGTTTTTTCTACTTCTGATACCTGCCCCTGGCCATAATTGATCCAAAAATCACTTGGCCGGTTTCGTCACTGGAGAAGAGCCATCTGGCAGTGACTTTTGATTACCGTAATTTACTACTGCCACTGCTGCTGCTGCTGGAACAACACATTGCTAGCCTACCTGAACTAGAATTCCATTGAAATCATGAACACTCCCAACGGGTTCTGATCTGAGTTGTGGCCATTCTGTCCCCTACTGGCATATACTTGAGAGGCAATATTAAGCAGTGAGGGTTTAGGGTTTTCCCCAAGAAAGTTTGTAGTTATTTAACAGAAAACCCGTCATTTTCACATAATCCAGCCACACTGGTAAGGTCAGATTTACAGTGAATCCACTCTATGTAATAAAAAGCAAGTTTATGATATAGCATTAAAACAAACAAAAAACAGATTAGTAACTTAAACAACAGATGTGATCTTACTACTATAATTGGGCAGCGGTTTGTCTGTTTCCTTGTCCAGAGTTGCAACCTGCACCATTCCTACAATTGCCTCCCAACCTGCCAAAGAAATGAGATCCAGGGCTTTGACATTTGCATAGGGTGCTTTTCATTTCATTTGCATAAATACTCAAATGTAATTCATTGTTGCTGTAGTCGTATCAATTCTGTCCTCTCAGAAGTTAAGACTATTTTCACTTAATGAAGTTACCGTGGAAAATTAAAGCAGACTTGACAACAGCAAACAAGACCAATCGGCAAACTATCAGCAGTGTTTTAGACGGTGGCTGTAATGAGCAGTGCTGTGTTCAGGAAATGAAAAGATTTGTGACACAGTCTGGTTCAGTCAAGTCAATTTCAACTCATTTGTGATATCCCAAACCAGAGAAAATGTCCTTGGCTTGCCAGACCATAATGAGTGGACTGGAAGTTTTTCCAGCTGACCTAAGTCTAAAGTCTATGCATGAATTACAGATCTTGTTCAATTATTCCTCTAGTTCCAAAAAGCCACTGCCAAAAACTTGAGTTTGAAGTTGTCAGCATGTTTTCACTCGGTCCAATCATGCATATACCCACCATTAATTTAAAAGCTTGAGCCTGTGTGCAGCTGGCCTGACATCATGACATTTGATGAAACCACTTGTTAACAGATGAATTGAAAAGTTGTCTGCTTGACATCTGGCCAGCACTCATTTGTCGCAACAAAACCACATCAGATTTTTGTCATTGCAGCATGGAAACTTGTGTGGAGTGTCAGTTATAGGCAGATGTCAGCTATAAGGGTATTGGTTTTAGATTAATACTTAAAATCTATAGGCCTTGGCTCTTACTTTATAGTCCACAAATGCGTTACAGCTTTTGCTACAACTGTTTGATCTCTTTTACTCTGTATGAGGGCTTTAAAAATGATTTATGCGCTCATGCAGATCCCCGCTTCACAATCTATGCCCTGGGAATTATCTGTATCCATTATGCCACTATACTGTATGTTGTGCTTAGTAGCATAACAATTTACATTCAGCACTATAAGCAGGCAATCTCCAGCAAGAGTCTTAACATAAATTCACACATTGAATGTAAGGAGCTGCACGATAACGGTGCTAAACGTTATTACCTTGTTCTTGGTCTATTTCTCAGATCACGGCTTACCTTTGGCAATGTGCAAGAAAAAAAGGAAAGCTTTTGTAACTACATTGCGTTTGACTTTTTTTCCGATCTTTAAAACAAAATGTAAATCCCTTTTTAAGTGTGAGCCACTGTAAAAGTAATATATGACTCTAGTTCATAAAGTTCATCCAACGGCAAGGAAAATAAGATGCGTTATGTATGCAACTGTTATTTTTCAGTGCATGAAGTGGACCTGCCGTGTCTTGGGTGAGCCAGAGAGCCATATTGCTGAAGTGGATGAGTTGTAGGGCTGCAAAGGGAGAGGAATGTTGCTCAGCGTCGATACTCAATGGTACACCTTTCAGACGGACACCCAGGAGAGCAGCCTTAGGCCTATAAACCCTGGCACACCCCTAAGCACAGGCTCCTCTGGGCACACATGATATAGACGGACACGTTCTCACTAACCTTTACATTTGCATATCTACGTGTTGATTTGCTTAAAGCACACATTTATATGCATGTATGAGTGCAGATCCCACACTCCTGCGATACCTTCTGTTAAGCCCGGTCTTAAACATGACCAGGCAACACAGAAACACCGGGTTGCACGTACACACGCACACACTCACACGTATAATATTGACACTGAAGGAATTCCAAGCAGCTCCTTAATCCAAGCAAGTGCTGACTGAGGCTTAGATTGGAGGATGGCAGTGGAAGGATGGAGGGAAGAAAGGAGAAATGAAATGTCCAGGTGAGAGGGCAAGGGGTTTAAAGCTTGATGGGGGGGGGGAGTGGAGTTTAGATCAAAGGATGCAATTCTTTTTTTCCCTCCACCAGAGTACTTGTACTTTCCAGGTATGCTATGGTTTGAAAAGAGACGAGTTCTCTGTTCTGATGCACTGAATCCACTCTGAAGAAACGTTTGCCTTCAATTGTGTGTGTTGAGAAAGACTGATTTATTTTTTTTTACTGTTTTTTGCCGTGTCCTCATATTTCCTTTACACTCGACCCCCATTTTCAACATCTGTCTTTTGTGGAATTGAGTGGCGGCTGTAACGTATCAACAGTCTAATCAGTCCATAATGACCTGACCTCCTTTTTGTGTTCATCCTGCAGGTACGACTACAGAGAGATGCTTTACAACTCAACTTTCTGTCTGGTACCCAGAGGACGGCGGCTGGGTTCCTTTCGCTTCTTAGAGGCCTTGCAGGTTGGTGACACGTATTTCCACTCAGACTGTTGTCTGTTGTTGCCGAGCCGTGTTGCCATTAATGAATCTGAATCAATTGTCTTTGTCTCTTCGGCTCATAAGATGGTTATCACGTGTTGTGAATGTGGGGTGTGTTGCTCTGTTATGTTGAATCCAGCTTTGACCCCTTGTTCCATGTCGTCAACCTCTTGTTCCTGCTCTTTTCCTGTCAATGAATGAAAACACACTATTTTTATTCAGCGCAACAGCAGTACGTTCTGTTTTCTTTGTTTGTCAAGGGTTTATTCAACAACTCGGTATTCTAATGCCATGAAAAAGCCTTCCCTCTGCCTCCTTTAGCTGTTGAAAGGTTTGTTCTAATGTGCAGCAGCTGCAGGGAGTGTTAAGTTTGCTCTAAAACTCAGTTACAACAACAGCAAATCAGCACAAGAGCGGCAAACAGATGAGGGAAAAAATGTGGCTTCTGGCTAAATTATAATTTTGTATACTTATAAGCCAGGTTTGGAAGACCTTTCTCCAATGAATGCCTGGCTCTTCTCTCAAGGTCGGCTTCTGTCACTGGTTACAT
Source organism: Genypterus blacodes (assembly GCF_046128005.1). Lineage (NCBI taxonomy): Eukaryota > Metazoa > Chordata > Actinopteri > Ophidiiformes > Ophidiidae > Genypterus > Genypterus blacodes. The sequence goes on along the minus strand of NW_027466864.1, from coordinate 613,414 downwards.
CTTTGAGGTATACTGTATTTTATTAACTTGGATTGGGAGCTGAACATAATGATCAAACACAAGTATGTCAGCCCTGAGGCTACGGTGACGCCACAATACCACCATTAATTAGTGCGTCATAATGGAAAAAGTGTGTGCATAGACTTGCTGCCTTGCTCTCCCAGCCTCTCACTCATTTTTAACACCGTACACTGCAGTGTCAATACAGTTGCCTCTGCTGTCACTGTTGCCTTTTATATTTTGCTCTTATTGTAGCCCTCTGATTATTCCCTTTGTCTTAGTTGTGTCGGTCTTTTGTTGCCCTCCACTTTCTTCAATTGTTTCCCGTATCACTCATCCTGAAGTTGTTTTCTTCTCATCCTCGTCTCTCTTCCCCTCCACTCTGTGCAAAGGAACACAAAGATAGCTCAAGTCACAATGTAAGGGGTTGAGATGACGTGAAGATGTTCAGTTTACAGTGGAAGATGGGCAGAGACGGTTTTGTGGGTGGAGGGGTAATTTTTTTTATTTATCCATGGAGATCCAGCAAGGAGATGAGACAAAGAAAGAAGGTTATCCTCAGATTGCTACCTTTTGCCAATGGAGATCACACAAGGACATGCAATCACTATGGTGCAGAAGTATTTGTGTGTGTACACGTGTGTGAAGCTGTAGTGACCAAGGCCAATCAGTGAATGGTTCCCTGCTTCACAGACCAGGGCTGTTCACTGCAGGGTGGATACACTGACAAAGGGGATTGTGCTCTGCTCCGTGGTCTATACAAATCACATATTCAAAGGACTAAACTCAAGTATAAACATGTACGGGAACACACACACACGGGCAAATGGATTCATACGCATAAACGGGGATACAAATCAACCACACTGCTTCTTGTATGATGAGTGTGCTTCCGCTTGTAAATAAAGATGGAGTCACCAGGATTTATTTTTAATTTCTCTGCTTAGTTCAGCAATAGGTCTGCAATCCATGCGTGAGTCAAAAAAAGCGTAGTGCAGGTCAAATTTGCACGTGTGTGTCTGTGTGTGTGTGTGTGTGTGTTTTCAGTAAGCCAGGCAAAAGCAGCTTCCTGCTAAATAATTGGTCTTAGTTTCTGCATCCTGCTCAAACCAGCCACCACTGTAAGCATGATGGAGACCAGAGACCTGCACACACATTATGTATCTTTAACGCACCGTCATTTGTCTACATTTGCATTTGTTTCTGTGTGTGTCACAGGCAGCATGTGTGCCTGTGATGCTAAGCAATGGCTGGGAGTTGCCCTTCTCGGAGATCATTGACTGGAATACAGCGGCTGTGATGGGAGATGAAAGGCTGCTGCTACAGGTAGAAACATCATATGCATCCAGATTAGCATTTTCTCTGTAGTGTTATCATTTACACACATTTCCCACCATCTTCTAATGTGAAAGACTCACTTACACCCATTTAGGAAGATCTACAGACATACTTTAACATGTACAGTGTCAAGTGTAATTCTAAAAGGTTATAGGTTGCTGGCTCTGTTCTAAATGGGTGAGTACGCTGAAATGTGCTCACGTCTTTTCTCAGATCCCCTCGACGGTGCGTTCCATTCACCAGGATAAGATCCTTTCCCTCAGACAGCAGACTCAGTTCCTCTGGGAGGCCTACTTCAACTCTGTGGAGAAGATAGTACTTACCACACTGGAGGTACATGCATACACACACACACAGACACAGTGTTAAACTCGATACTCGCACCCATGCATTAAAACCTCCACGGGGATATTTCTGACACGCACACTTAAAACGCCTACTGGAACAACCTGTGACTAACAAATGCATATCTTTATTTTCTGTGAACGCAATAACATCTTCGGAACTGACGAGCATTTGTATTTGTGTGGTATAAAAGAAAGCATGCATAGTAGAGTGCAGCACCATCTGGATTTGATATAAGGAGCGTCTTGTTTCTGTTCAGCTTAATTGCCTCTTCGTTTTTTTGTTGACCTTCCATGCTCCACACATTTGTGCCCATTATATCGACCACAACTCTGCAAACTAGGTACAAAAACTGAGAAAGGAGATGTTTCTTTTCCCTTAAATGTGATTTGTACCATTCTTTGCTGTCACTTGGCTTTTAATCATGTCAATGGTTTGTTCTTGTCACAATCCATTTATCTCTCTTCCTCTTTGTGTGTGCCGGCTCTCATCGTACTGCTTTGGGGCTAGAACACATAAAGCAAAGATGAGGGATTGAAGTGATGTCGAGGGAAGAAGATAAAGATGCAATGTGTGAGGTTGTAATGTCAGGATTTTGCGAAGTCATATTTCCAGCATGGGTGGGCATTATCCATCTGCAATTTTATCATTTTGACTATAATCTCCAAATCCATGGCTGGCTTCTCTGACACATAATGGGGATTCCATTAATACAGACATGCTTTATGAGTTTTATGCAGTGGACCTGAAAAGCACTGCTGACTTTCAGCTGGGTTAGATGTAAGTATTACCTTTGACTGGCTGTAGTTTACATCCTTAGTTGCTGTGGATGGATAGTGTTACACAGGCCTGTCCTAAGAGATGGGAAGTCAGGTCCGCTGGGATTTCATGGTCAGTGGGGTAAGCTTACAGCCCCAAGGAGCTTGTCTTCGATCTGTTTATGCTCTCTGTGTCTTAACCTTGTTTTAAGAGAAACAAGAGTAGAAAACTGATTAAAGGTCAGTATTATGGTTTCAGCTTTGCGCCATTAGGGAGCAAGTATTGGCAAAGGATTCTAGCTATTTTGCTGTAAACAGGGTAAGGTTGCACCTCAAGGATCTGTTTATTCCCCCTTTGTCCTAGAATCAGTAAACGGAGCTTCTTCTACTCTGAAGCCACCGCTCAGCTCGAGCAAATGCTTAATAATTAATTACGTTATCCTCTCAGTATGCATGTTTGGCTCAAGACTAAGTAAAAGTGTGTGATAACCCTTTCCTGTCTTATATGTTGGGGTTAAATTCCCTCTTGATGTTGTTTTTTCAAACGATACGATTGTTATTGAAGTGCATGAACACAGGTTGTTGTTAATTCATTTGGAAGCTCAACTTTGGCCATTATGAGGACCACTAAGAAGATGTCGGTGCAAAAACAAAGGTCCACCTGATATCTTCCTCTCTGACTTGTCCTCTCCTCCCTGCAGATCATCCAGGACCGGGTACTGCAGCACTCCTCAAGGAGCAGCCTCATGTGGAACAGTCTGCCTGGAGGTCTGTTCACCCTGCCTCAGTACTCCACATACCTGGGAGACTTCCCCTTCTACTTCGCCAAGCTGGGTCAGTAGATTTTCACACCAGAATAATCTGTATGCACACACACACACACACACACACACACACACACACACGAAGTATATATATTCACGCACTTGCTTTTGCATATAAATGAAGTGTTTCACTATGTCTGAAGTGAATGTGAAGAACCACATCAATTGGACACACACACACACACACACACACACACACACACACACACACACACACACACACACACACACACACACACACACACACACACACACAGAGACACACCTTGCCTCTGGCACTGTGAATTCTAGTAAACTAACCTGTGAATCACTGCTGTTGCTATAACTTATGCAATACATCTTCATTTATTCATGCTTTGTCACAGAGAGGCACAACAATTACATCTGACAGGTTGTGTTGTTGATGTGTGAGGTTACTTGGCCAGATACTGTTTGTGGCTTCTTATAGACTTTGAGACTGGCACCTTTTCCTCAACAAGCCAAATTAGACCTGTGCAATTAACCTGTATGCAACGCAAACGGTGATGAGGCAAACACAGCTGTCTAACAGCTGCTGAAGAATCTTGGAGGGATACCCAAAACAAAGTTTGCATTCTCATTTCTAAATGGCAGTTGTCATCGGAACAAAAGCATTTTGGATTGTTTCAGTGAAGAAAATGAACAGTAATAAATTTTCCCTTGTTTACTGTGATTTACATGATCGTCATTTCAAGAACTATTTGAGATATTATACATATTTATAAAGGTAGCATATCCTTAAGTTTTGGTCAAAGAATAAAACACCTCCAGTGAAATAGAAATACACAATAATTGCTTGTGGAATAATGCTCATTTTAAAAGTGTCAACTTATAGATCATCACTCTAAACACTTTTGTCAGTGATGTTGATTCTTCTCTCCCTTCTGTCTTGTGTCTGTTTTGCAGGTATCAAGCCATACCCCAAGTTTACAGCGATCGTTCATGTGGTGACCCCGCTGGTCTCCCAGTCTCAGCCTGTCATTAAGCTGCTTGTGGCTGTGGCCAGATCCCAGTACTGTGCTCAGGTTATGATACTGTCTCCTTGTACTTGCCATTGCCTGTTTAGTATTGTAAAAGCACAAATATAGGTCTGTGATGCGTTGCTGTAGTTTTCACAATTGCTGCAAGCCCCTCAAATGATCATTATCAATGTTTTAATCACAATTTGGGCATGATGTAAATTCCCGAAGAGTTCAGCGAGTTCAGAACTGTAAGGACACCATGATGTAGTCAGCCTGTTTCATATACAGCGGAACACGGTGTAACTGTCAAGGTGGTGTGTCACTTCTGAAAATAGATCTACATTAGCAGGAGGAATTTCTTAACTTCCACATAAATGGGAAGTAAATCAAAAAGGCCATAGTGTGGGTTTTTCATTTCTACAGATATTGCCAAGCTGACAAACTTCTATTTTATCTCTCTTCGTATTTGCTGAAGTTAAGTGAATTTAGATTGCTGTGATCAGATTGATGGCTAAATTACGCATGTTTTCCCTTGATGCAGGTGATAGTTGTCTGGAATTGTGACAAGCCTCTTCCCGCCATGCACCGCTGGCCTGCAACCTCAGTCCCCGTCATTGTAATCGAGGGGGAAAACAAGGTAGGCTTAGAATCATAACTGCTTCATTTTCATTCATCATGCAATGTTGCTGCCATTGCGCATCCCTCCTTCACAGCTCAGTTGAATTCAGATACCAAGTCTTGAGCACTTTGCATCATGAGATCATCGTGAAAAGCAGTGACACTGCAAAAGCTGGGCCACTTCATTTTAGACACATTCAGAGACAACAGCTCATATTCATTTGCTGTTAAAATTGGAAAAACAGAATGTAGATTAAACTTGTTCTTAAAATGTGGTAACTGTAATATTGGCATTTCATTGTCATTGAGCCTCACATTGTCTAAATACAACCATCAAGTTCTACAGTCTATTCTAATTGACTAATAAACTAAAACACATGTCTACAGCTCTTTGAAAAGGAGTATGCTTACTCAGATTTTGCTTTTCATGGCAGGTGATAAACAGTCGCTTCCTGCCCTATGACACCATCCCCACTGACGCTGTACTCAGTCTGGATGAAGATACTGTGCTTTCCACTACAGAGGTCAGACTGAGAAAATATGATATACACCATTAACGTCTCCGTTTGACACACTCGTTGACGATGTCTCCGTTTGTCTCTCATTGCGGACCAGGTGGACTTTGCCTTCACGGTGTGGCAGAGTTTCCCAGACCGCATTGTCGGTTACCCCGCACGCAGCCACTTCTGGGACGGCAACAAGCAGCGTTGGGGCTACACTTCCAAATGGACCAATGACTACTCCATGGTGTTGACCGGGGCCGCCATCTATCACAAGTACTCGACTTACATTCTGCATTCCTCTCTGCTTCCTGTTATTGTATCGTTATTGTATTGTGTTGATCTACTTTCTCCTGTCAGACATCAGCACAGTATTTTAACTCTCTGTCTCCCTTCTTACTTAGATACTACCATTACTTGTACACCACCTACCTTCCAGTCAGTCTGAAGACCATGGTTGACCAGATGTCAAACTGTGAGGACATCCTGATGAATTTCCTGGTGTCCTCAGTATCAAAACTCCCGCCAATCAAGGTCACACAGAAGAAACAATACAAGGAGACCATGATGGGGCAGGTGAGGCAAAAGAGAAAGAAGTCGTCAAAACTGGCTTATTTGAGAATTATTTTGAGGACACAAATAAACAACCATGTCTTCCCTGATTCCTTCTTGTGCTCATGACCTTTACACACACATACCACCTATGCTTTATCAGTGTTTGCCGCTCATGGAAAAGCAGAACATCAGTCATCGGGAAATCAGAATTTAAAATTGTTTGCTCGGCTTCGATAAATAACTCATGCACCACAGGCTCTGAAAGGTCAGAATAATTGGTAATGCATTATTAATTTTTTGTGTCTCTTCCTCCCTTGCACTGCCTGTGTCTTTCCCTCTCTCACTCTACCACCCCACTCCTGTCTCCATCGCTATCTCTCCCTCTCTTTTCCTCCTACTCCCCTCCTCTCTTTCCCGTTATCTACTTTTCTGTTACCCCCCCCCCCCCCTCTCCCTCACCAACACCCTCAGAGCTCCCGGGCATCTCGCTGGGCCGACCCGGACCACTTCGCTCAGCGCCAGACTTGCATGAACAAGTTTGCCAGCTGGTTTGGCACCATGCCCCTGCTCCATTCCCAGATGAGGCTGGATCCGGTCCTGTTCAAAGACCAGGTGTCCATACTGCGGAAGAAGTACAGGGACATTGAGAGGCTATAACCTTCCAGAGCCCCTCCGCTCTCTGGACACAACAGGAACAGAGCGAGGGGGTGGACACTTCGAGCTACACAGACGTTCTCCGTAGTTACTCAGAGAGCTAAATGTAGAAACATATGGGACAGGGTACTGGGTGAGAGGACAAAAAGAGACGAGAACAGATGTGGAGGACACTACGTTTGCTCCCTTTGTGTGCTCCATTGCTCCTTTCCTCCCTTTCTCTTACATTGATTATTGGGGTCAGCTGTTGGGGTCCAGTGTGACCTTGGTGTGTGTGTGTGTGTGTGTGTGTGTATATATGGCCACTGCAAGCGGTTTCACTTTATACATTATGACCACCACTGACAGAAGGAGACCTGAGGGCTTTTAACTGCTGGACTCGCTGAACTGAGCGGTCAAAGTTATGGAGTTGGACACGACTCCCAGCTGGCACCCAATGAGAAAGACAGTCTGTACACTATGCACAGGTTCACGGAACGTTTTTGCTGCCAGAATATTATTGATAATTATGACTATGAAGAGGATAACACTATTTTGGATGGGTTAAGCTATTTTTTTTAATACAATGACCGGCCAGCACTCTTCACCCTCTGTATTGTCTTAAAAACAAACCAGTGTCAGGGTGGATGAAGACAGGAATGAAACTCAACTTCAGAATTGGTGTAGTTGTTGTGATATTCACAGTGCCTCAAGTTTATCTGGGTGTGAATGAGACTTTTAGTCTTGCTGCTTTTATTTTCCCTCTGTGATTAATGTTTTTTTATTGGTGGAATCATGGATGTTGGTAGAAATGCTCAAGGTCACCGTTATCACTTCCTTTCCCGATTGGAGTGTAATGAATAAAGAAAATAGTCAGTATATGCCACTATGAACATTTTTATGTATACATTTAGACTCAAACAATAGCACTCCCCCACTGTTAAATCCAATCTAAAAACACAGCTGGCTAGAGTCCAAACAAATGTTTTATGTGGAAATAGATATAAGGAATGTGAACTCAAACAAATCCAGTTTAAATTGCTGAAAGAGCTGCTGATTCTCACACACTCTTCCTTTTAGTAATTACCCTGCCTCATGTTTCTTGTTTTTCTGTAAAGGGTGAATATGACATGCATGACTTGAATATGCGCTGGCCTGAAGAATAATGGAGGATCATGAGAAGCCTTGGTTAAGGAAACCCAAGCTTACATGTTGAGCCAATCAGTTGTCTGTTTGAAACACAAGCCAACTTGGAAGCAGGGAAGTGGGATGTTTGCTTATCATTTCTCTCAAAGACCCATTCTTGTTTTTGCCAGGGAGAGCTTTGGCACCACCGCAGGCTACAAGTTAATGCTTTTCCCATCCAGACGCTTCAAACGGTGCTGTTGGAGACACTGTCATCACAGCGAGTGAGAGTTGGCAGCATCCTTTCTTATGAACAAATATGGCCAGATTTCTGATAAATCTCACCAGGCATTTATGATACACTTCAGCTGGCAGTGATTGAAATTCAGAGATATGCTTGATAATGCACATTGTTGGTATTTGTGCAGGTACCACACTTAAAGCGGAATTCCTATTAGTAGCTGATGTTTATGAATGCAAGTTTGCCATCCATCTCTAAGACTACATCGCTGTCACATTGAATAGACACAGTAAACAAGATAAGTATGATCCTGTTATCACAAATGGCTGGTGTGCTGACATGTTGATCAATCTTCTGTATGACATTTTGTAATTTTGCAGTTTGATCACTATAGTCTAGTTGACTCGGCATTAAATATACATCTTAGTTTTTATGTCATATCAAGTGATGTTCATGTAATTTGATTGATCTGGACTGTTCATCGGTTTTCAAATCATAATGCATTATCAAAATGATTTCCATCTAACTGCCTGTGAAACTCTCCTATGAAGCAGCAACATTTACTTAGAAATCTAACCACAGCTGAGCTCATTTCTCTTCCCATTACCCCAATTTGTGCCAATAGATCAAATATTATTTTTTTATTTTGTATTTTCATCTCTACTATGAGGAATGCCATGCATTCCCATATTTATTTGGTTTATTGAAATATTTCCTGTCATTTTTGAAAGTAAGAAATTGTGAGAGAGAAGGGGGTTATATTGAAGTGTGTACGTGTGTGTGAAAACGATAGAGATGGGAGCTGCATGGCATTTCTCACATCCCACAATGTGCTTTCACCTTGACGGCTAAAACAATCCAAGTATTACTAAACACACTGACAGGACAGCTGGATATAGTCACATAAACACAATCACATTTCAGAGCTGAACGAGGTGCAATATGTAAGATGACATTTTCTCATCTTCTTTTCTCTGTCATGTTGTTGTTTGAGAGGCCAGAGGGTGATAAATTAATGTGCCTTCAGAAGAAAGACACTACCAGTTATTTTTCCGTTTGCCTTGTGCAAGAAACGGATCCCTGTTTTCATTTCATAGTAGGTTTTTAGAGTTCATTTGTCAGTGTCCAATAACACGTAATGGCTCCCTGAATTACTTTGTTGAACACTGGAATGCTACTAAGAATGATCACCACACTTTTATTACTGACATCCCCTGCTTCTCCGTTATGTTTTCAAGCTCTTTTTAGGGTTACGTTAACACACTGCCTTGTATTGCTGTACTTGTGGGGACTGTGTAGTTTTCACTTCACTGACTGGCACAAGTATGATAATACATGTAATATAACATCACACACAGTATTTAACAGACAGAGTTGCGTCTTATCCCTGCCTGCTTCCCTCAATCAAATCTGTAACTGCAGACCTAATTTTGTAGAAATAAATGTGGAAAGGTACAGGGGAAATCACCGTTTTGTAAAACAGTTTTGTAAAAAGACAAATAAAAGCTTTGATATAAATCGTCTCCTGTTTTTTCATAGATTATTGCCTTAAAATCCTGTATGTTCCTCCTTGCAGATAAAGAAAATGAATTCTGTTTTTTCAAACTGCTCAGATATAAGAATTTCATGAATAATTTCAAGTTTAGGCAGAAATCAGTGCAGTTAACTACATTCTCTGTTGGATCCTCACATAGAGTACATTTTCCCATCGACCACACCGTTGTCGGACATCTTCCTCCTGGGAGCCTGGAAGTGAGTTGATGGCATGTTTTTATTTAACTTTTTTTGCACTACAGTCACTAAGAAGAGGCCCAAGTTAAATATTACTTTCAGCGTCCTCCCTGTGCATGTGTCAGCCTAATCCTATGCCAAGAAACTGTTGTGTATACATAAATCTGTGTCAGGACGATTGGTTTAGACATGCTGCATAAATAACAGGATCTATCCTAGATGATCCCATAGAGGCTAAGAGCTGCCAACTCAGCTAGAGCTATAGGAGATTGTAACCCCAAAACACACACACACACGTCAAAATGGGTAAAACTCTTGAAGCAGAACTATTTTAACAAGCCATTTATAGAGAGGTGCATGATATGGAATATGCATTATGAAGCCTAAACAGGCTATTTGTGATTTGAAACCTGCATATGTTCAATAGCTGATCACTAACAGTTCATGGAAAAGCAGGCGAGAAATCAAGAAGACTCCTCATGGCGACATTATTGAATACATTATGACTTAGCACATTACGATGCTCTTAGCCGGACATAATTCATTTCATTGGATTAACTGAAGCTCATTCAGTATGTGCACCGATAAGAATCTAACTATAGTCTCAGCACACATCTCAAGAGTGTGTGTGTGTGCCTCTGCATATGTTTTTCAGACAAGCATGCTTCGCTAAATCCTGTAATGTTCTTTTAACACAGCTGTTAGATAAAATATCTTGCTGCATACTGTGAAGAGATGATTAGATGCTTTGTTTTTTTCTTTCACAAACAGTGTCTAAAATCTAAAGCAGGATAGCATCTGTACTGAATTGGTTGTCTTTGTGGAGAATTTTCAAAGGCTGTTGAGTTCCATCTATCACATAATGGCAGCACACAGCAATCAGCTCTCTGGTTAAAATTATCTTTGTAACAGATGGGAGTCTAAAACTGTGTCACCATCCAAACCCCGCTGCATACAATTGTGTTAATATGTGTCATACACCCATTTTAATAATTGCAGCAAAAAGGCAATAGAACTCTATCCAAAAAGGACTTGATTTAATATTCCCTGTTGCAAAATGTTTGGAATGTCTTTGCCAAATTTTATTCAATGTTATTTCTCTTCGATCGGTTGGAACTCAGGCCGGAACTTTGAAACATGGCAATCAATATCTTACTGATCTCCCAATTAGAATTAGAATATTTGTGTATTTATGAAAGCTGATTTGATTAGGCTTGGAGTTTAGGACAGATAAATTATGTTGCTTAAAGTAGAATCTCAGGGGTTTTAAAGATATTATTTCCATCCATTTGTCTGTCCATCTAATTAATATGGTTGTGTTGAAGTTCTGTAATGTTCAAGCATTTCATCTGTTGTTTCTCTTTCAGCTTTTCTTGAGTGATTCAAGTTGTACTTTTACATACATCCAGGGCAAAGCACCCTTCAGGCCCTTTGGGTGCTTTAAGCCAAGTTTCACCCCAGGCTTACCCTTTTCAACCGAACACAGTTTCTGGCAAGTTTGAAGGTGATAGAAGAAAGGGTACTTGTTGTTTAGACATACATACATGTACATACACACATATGCTTTCCAATTACAGGAGAGTAGTGAAGTGAGATCAAGGATGCTGTTTTTGCTGTATTTATATTAATTTTTCCTTTTGCGACTGCTGTATTTGTAGATCGTATTTGGCTTTTATGTATGCTGTGGCTTAAAGTTTGAGACAACTGCTTTAACGATGATACTGTCACTATAGCCGGTCTATGGGAGGTAGCACTGTGCCACATTGCTCCCTATCGGCAGCTCGCCCTCATAACAGGTTCTGTGTCGCCGCGTCACGGTCAGACTCCTCCTCCGCCATTTTTGACTGTAAACATCCTGCTGATTTTAAAAGGACAGGCTGAGCGGGAGGAAGGCGGCTGGCGCCATCTTGGCTGTTTTAATGAGTACAACAGGGGAGAATTCGCTGGGAGATATAACATAATCTTTAGACATTTCACTCTAAAGGGACTACAGTCGGTGAGTTCTACCGCAGTGGGATTATCTGAGTACTGCTGTGCGAAATATTGAGGTTGAAAAATAAGCATGCACGATTGTTTATTTGCCGCGGCCTTCTAATGCTATGAGTCGTTAGCCACTAGCTAACGTAACTGTAGTGTTGATCCGGGAGAAAAAAAGTATGGCCATGTTTCGACTGGCGCCTTATTCGCCCGTGCCTTGTTTTAGTTTTGTTCAAATGTAGTTCGTAATAACCGATTTGTAGAAGATGTCTTTTCGAGTGAGTTAAGGTGAAATGCAAACATCTAGTTTACGCATGTTTCATTACTAGTTTCGTAGCTAGCTCGGTGGCGCTAATTTTGTTGCGCTCCGAGCGATGGCGCCGACTATTTGCTGGTGATAAGCCCATAGCGCGTTCAGTAAGTATTACGCTTATATTAAATACAAATCTCGCATCGCTTATAACATTTCTACGATAAAAGCATTTTGTTATCTAATTAATTGAAGTAGGGCCACAGTAATACGTTAGTTAGAGCTTGTTGACATGTAGCTTAGTAGCCCTCCCCACTCATGTGAATTACGCGGAATTTGAATGAAGTCTGCGCTTGTTCGATGTCGTGTCCCGCATGTGCTACCTGTGGAATAACAAACCAGCTTTATTGTGAATTATTGTTATTAATAATTAAATAGTACGTGCTTGGAGTGAACTTAAGGTTATCGGCCAATGAACAATACGAATAAACGCGAGAATAAAAATGCGTCTTTTGTGCGAGAAGAGCAACCCAGGCAAACCGTTAATACTTTTAAGTGCAGTAAAGTTATTAACGGGCTGGATTAACTAGTTTTGGAGAATAATTGTTCAGAAGGAGCTTTTTACTAGGATGATTATGCACCGTTATACTGATCACGTAACCTGTAATGTAACCATGACATATAATCGGTTTTTGTTCTGCCTTGGCTGCACCTTTTTAGTCATTACTGATGCGCTGAAAGCAATCTGTGCATCTATAGGTCCCACAATTTTTATTCCTAATGCCTCCAGTGAAAGTGAATTTTTAGTGATTTATTAGAAATGAAGTACATTCCCTGGAACTTCATGTCTTCTAAGTGCTGTTGCTTTGCTCTTTATCTGATCTGTGAAGGAAAGTTCTCTACATCCAAACAAGCTGAAGATCAAATATTATTTTTTTTTTGCCACTGTGATGATTATGACTAATTTTAACTGTATAAACAAAATGATAACTGCTGCAAGTGTGTGTCTTTTCTTTGTTTTCCTAATTTCTAATTCATCTTATTCCCCACAGGTAAACCTACTGCAGTTTTTCTAAGTGAGTCTGGGGAGCAAGGGCAATGTTCTACGCCCACTTTGTCCTCAGCAAGCGTGGGCCGCTAGCCAAGATCTGGCTGGCGGCCCATTGGGACAAGAAACTCACCAAGGCCCATGTGTTTGAGTGTAACCTGGAGAGCAGTGTGGAGAGCATCATCTCACCCAAGGTAACCGCACAAAGTGCACTTGGGTTTTCTCACAGCACAAACCATGAGTTCACAATGCGAGTCAGTTGTAATTTTCTGTTGTGGAATATTACATGGCTTTGTGTCTTTTCTTCATCAGGTGAAGATGGCTCTACGGACATCCGGCCACCTGCTGCTCGGAGTGGTGAGAATCTACCACAGGAAGGCCAAGTATCTGCTTGCCGACTGTAATGAGGCTTTCATCAAGATCAAAATGGCTTTCAGGCCAGGTAAGAAAAAAATCGTCGTAAATACTCGAGAACATTGTCGCGATGCGTGGTATTGCTTTGTCACAGTGAGGATAAATGCCATTGTAGAAGTGGGAATATGAAGCACTTTGGCAGTTGTCTGAATTGTTTGTTTTTTCGGTGTTCAGGTGTGGTGGATTTACCCGAGGAGAACAGAGAGGCGGCCTACAACGCCATCACCCTGCCTGAAGAGTTCCACGACTTTGACCAGCCACTTCCTGATCTAGAGTACGTAAATGAGCTATTCCCCTCTTATTCATTCTCTTTCATCTAATTAATACCAACATTAGGACTGATCAGTTTGGATCGTGAGACTGGAGTTTTGGCGGCAGTGCAATTGCTGACTTCTCACAAATCTCTTTTAAATTCAATTGTTTATTTAATTGACACAACCTCATTCACAAGGAAAATCTTACATTACGAACCATTTAATAGATGTTAATAGATGTCAATGAGTGACTTTGTTAGGATGATGGTGAACTTTAGAAGCAGTCGCACTGGTATGTGTGTTAGTGTGTGAAGAAAACACCCAGGCCTGCTATCATACTGATGCTTGTGTGCACTTTCCACAGTGACATAGATGTGGCCCAGCAGTTCACCCTGAATCAGAGCAGAGTGGAGGAGATCACCATGAGGGAAGATGTTGGCAACCTCAACCTCTTGCAGGACAATGACTTTGGTAGGACACAGTAACTATGTTGACCCATTACATGCATAGAAACACTGAAAGTAACTTTGCACACCGTGACAACTTTCTAACTGTGACAACTTATTCAAATGCTTTCAAAGATGCATGTTCAGTGCCCTGTTATTTGCTAATCCCGACCCACTGTACTCTCCAGCCGACTTTGGTATGGATGACCGAGAGATGATGCGTGACGCCAGTGCATTTGAGGATGACATCATGCATGGTGCCACTGCTTCTAACCTTTTGCTGGAGGCCGAGCCTGGCCCGGCTAATCTCCCCGACAAATCCAATCACATGGAGTACGACGATTTCGGTGACAACACTATGGGCAACACTGACGGGGGAATGCTAGGTGAGGAATTATAAACTGTTAGATCGGCCTTAACGGTTCTTTTTGTGGTGTAGTGAACATAAATGTAATTACAAAATGTGATTGTCAATCAACATTTTCCAGTCGATAAACTGCTGAGTAATGAAGATGGAGGCGGCATTTTTGATGACCCGCCAGCCATTACAGAGAGTGTCATGATGCCTCCAGACCATGGAGATGATGAGGACGACTTTGACAACCTCCAGTCACGTAAGTCAAGAAAACTTTTAATAGTCAGGACATCTTATTTTCTCTGATCCATTTGCCCTATTAGTTGGGAGACGCATAATAAGGGATGGAGCTGCTGGAAAAATAATAAATGTTGTGCTATTTCACATGAAGAGTATAAAACTTAACCAATGCCTGCCATTTTTGTAATCTGTATGTGTTTAGCTGGACCAGACAGTCCCGACTCTGGCCCAGCCGAGCCCCTCCCAGCTATGGCAGATCAGACGGAGCAGACAACCCTGGTTCACAATGAGGAGGAGGCATTTGCCCTGGAACCCATCGACATCACTGGTGAGACACTGCTTCATGTCAAGTTTTGAAGCATTCCTATTTTCAGTCTGTTTTTCCCCAGTCTCCAGTTATTAGTTGGGATTAAGCAGTGACACGATGTTGTTCCGTCTCTTCTCCAGTGAAAGAAACCAAGGCGAAGCGCAAGAGGAAGCTCATTGTGGACAGCGTGAAGGAGTTGGACAGCAAGACGATCAGAGCCCAGCTGTCGGACTACTCGGACATCGTCACCACCCTGGACCTCGCCCCCCCAACCAAGAAGCTGATGATGTGGAAGGAGACCGGAGGAGTGGAAAAGCTCTTCTCTCTGCCCGCTCAGCCCCTCTGGAACGCACGCTTGCTTAAGGTGAGGGTCGCTTCATACAGCTCCATCCCTGCGCGTGGAAAATCTCTTCCAAACGCTATTGCCGCTCTGAGGACAGTAATGAGTGAGCCACACCAGAGTGTCTGATTCTCCGAGCAGGTCGTGCACAGAAGGAAATTCTAGATTCATAAAATCACGTCTGTCTTTGACATTCTGTCAAGGTGGTGGGGTTTGCGATGCCAGAAATGGGAGATGGAGGGAATCATTAGTTTCTTCTGTCTTCCCTCCGTCCTCACATCCACACACGCCACCACAGAATACTGATTCAATCATTTGCTGATGCATAATTCAGAAGATGCCCTTCCCTTGCCGGGCATCAGTCCTTCCAGCAGGTCTTTACGTTCGATTTTATAGCTGACTTGGCAGTTTAATAAAAATGACATTTCTAACTAAGCAAAACTCTCTCATCTCCGTCGTCAGATGTTCACACGCTGCCTGACGCCTCTGGTGCCAGACGAGCTGCGGAAGAGGAGGAAGGGCGGCGAAGCAGACAGCCTGGACGAGTTCCTCAAAGAGTTGGAGAACCCAGAGGTGCCTAGAGAGGAGGTCATGACTCAGCACAGAGATGTTATTGGTAAGACTGCTGGAGGAAATGAGAGTTAAGTTAGATGAAGGTCACAGCTGGGGGAGAGGAGAAAGTTAAATCTGTTTGTGTCAAAGATAGAAAATGTTGCTGCCATCGATGAGGTATTGCTCCCCTGGTCTCCGCCATTACAAAGAATGTACCTTCTCAGTGTCCATTTACCAATTTGCCGTTGTCCTAAAGGCACCGAGAGAATGTGTCCAATGTTATTAGTATTTGTGTACAATGTATTTTGTGTTTGTTCCCTCAGACCAGACTATCATGGAGGAGCCCAGCATGCTGGCGGCGTCTGCCATGGAGGGCAGTAGGACGACCCTCGATGAGACCGTCATGCCTCCTCCCTCCACCCCACGTGGCGTCAAACGCAAGACCATTGACAAAGAGAGCGCCCTTCCTGTGAGTGCTTGTCATCCAGAGATTTATCTTCTTCTTTCTGTCAAAACATTGTGGGATTGAGGTTGCATATTTTATCTAGTTCAATGCTTTGAGTAGCATAGAAACTCCTCATAGTGAGGCCTGCACCTGAAAGCTCTGTGATGTGTATATATAAAATATATATTACATTTAATATATAAAATTTCACTGCTGTATTTGATCTGCAAATACGTTTTCTTATTTTTTTTTGCTTCAAATGTTTTATCACAGCATTGCTAATTTATTAGGGGATGAATCAAGCCCTTAATTTTCTTTTCAAAACTGCTTGTTTTTACAAACCACGTTTAATCATTTCCTCATCAGAGAAGGTCTTTGTGGTTTTTATCTAAGAGAACACATCTAATTGAGGTTGACCTGAATCATTCTGAATTGATGAATTATGGGGAAATCATCAACAAAGAAAAATAACATTGAGTCGACTGCATTGGTGTGTTGGAAGTCGCTTTGGATAAAAGCGTCTGCTAAATGACTGTAATGTAATGTAATGTAATGCATTGTTTTAAACGGTCCCTGACTTGCATTTGGCCTGTTGTTGTCTTTCAGATGGCTCCCTTGGAGCCTCAGCAGCCACAGGTGGCTGACCGCCTGTCTCAGAGCATTCCTCAGGTGGATCTGCCCCCAGAGGAGACCCTCAGCCTCACCCAGCTTGTCCCAGAGCTCGACCTAATCGGTGAAAAGAGCAAAGACAAGAAGGATGATAGCGACGAAGAGGAGGTAGGAAGAATTCAGATGATTTTATTTATAAACAGCTTGGTGGCAAATGTATTCCCTCTTACCTGTTAATTTGTTCTTTGGTCATTTTAAAGTAACGTTAAATAAGACAACAGGGGAAATGTGTGAATGCATACAAATAAACTCAGCAGTGGTCAAGTCCCTTTAAGATGTTGGCTTGGCTTTTTGTAGAGGCTTATGTGAGTGTGCACACAGTGCTGATGGCTCTATTATCTATTCATAGGACGAGGATGGTCAGACTGGAGACCAAGACCAGGAGGAGAAGAGATGGAACAAGAGAACCCAGCAAATGCTCCACGGCCTCCAGGTACGTAAAACACAAGATTACTGTATGAATATGACAAACCTCATACCGTTAAACCTACAGCAGTCACCACAGTCAACAGAATGCACTGATACTGAATCCTCCTGTGCTCGTGTCTCCACAGCGCGTCATGGCCAAGACCGGAGCCGACTCGGTCAGTCTGCTGGAATTGTGCCGGAACAACAACAGGAAGCAGGCTGCTGCAAAGTTTTACAGTTTTCTGGTCCTGAAGAAGCAGCAAGCCATCGAGGTGACCCAGACTCAGCCCTACAGCGACATCGTCGCTACAGCTGGACCAAGATTCCACCTTATTTAGACGTCGGAAGAACTCAAACACTTGGCTTGCAGCAGAAATACTTTTTTAAATTACTGAACAGTTTTTGCCTTTTTATTTTGCGTTGTGGCCTCGGCCCTTGGGGGGGGGGGGGGGGGGGGAGGAGTATAGAGAGGAACGGGTTTGAAACATTTTAAATAAATGATTTTACTGTACCACAGAATCATGCAGTATTCATTTGATTCAAATGGATAGAGGAAGAATGTTAACCAATTATATTTATAACGCAACCTTTTTTTCAGTCACAATTGGTAAACTTTGGTTGTTTTGTTTCTTCTGTTCATTTTGTAAGTAAAATTTCCACTTATCTGCCCATTCCATCAATTTTGTACCAGCACCCTCCAACACCTAAAATACTGCAAGTTTTAGAGCCCCAACTCCCTTATTTCCATCATGCAATCTCATACACACTCATCATGTTATGGAAAGGTACTGTTGTATCACTCAGAAGTGTAACCTCTCCCACTTCCTCCTTGTTGCACTTGTTACATCATGACAAAGAAAAAGGTGAACCTGCCATAAACCCTGGTAAATCCTCCCCTGCATTAGAACTCATGTTTCAGATGTATAATTCAGGCAGTTTATCAAACAAGATTCATGTAATATTTCTTTTTGTACCTTCTTATGTTTATGCTTATTCACTTTTTGCATTATGTAGGTAATGTACTTGTTGCAGTTACATTCAGTATCCCACGTTTTTAGTCTTTGGGTAACTTCTAGTTGTGATACATCTGTAAAGATTTGAAATAAAGTGTTTTAACTATTTGGTGACTGGTTGTGATTCTTTCAGGAATTGTTTCTGTGTTTCTACTGGTATAACAGAAATATGATCACATTTTTATTGAAAAAACAGAAAACATAGGCCACTACAAAGAGCATCCAGTTTTGGGGCTGTTGAGATTGTTTTATTCATACAGAAGGGAAGGAAAAAGAACAAAAGAAGGAAAAGAGCAAGGATGTGTGATGTACATGTGAATGAAGGCAAAGGGACAACAAACAGCGACAGCAACCAACCACAACCAGCAGAGATGTGTTGAAATGACGAGACAATGTGGAGACACAAATGACACCACTGATGTTAGTATGATGTCGTAGGCACCGGATGAAAACATTCCACTGTACCTGCAGGTGCAAAGCGTATCATGGGCTGTGGCAAGAGTAAAAAGGGGGGAGAGGCAGGGAAAATAAAACAACAAAAATGGAGAAATGCCACACCTGCACCCCAACAGACACATCATCCCACATCAACACACCCATATCCTGGCCCACCTGTAATAAAGATGTTGAAATGAGAGACCTATTATTTAGTATCTAGGTATCCAGACATTTTTTGACTCACCTTTACATTTAGATCAACTGCCAAAATCCCTGTTGCAAATAGACACAGACACAGCAATAGCAATGTTCAAACATGAATTTACAGGCAACCACCAGATAATTTCTTGGCGGTGTTATACACACGTGTGCCTCTATGATCCTCATCTGTTGTCGGTGAGTTTTGGGACAATGATTTGTATTTACTCGAAAAATGCAAACTGTAAAAGTATAGCAGCTAAGTGGGTGATAATGAAGACGTTATTATATTTTTTCTTCATTCGATTGATTCAGTTTGAGTACGTTAGAGATGTAGTTAGTTAGTAAATGGAAAATGTGTTATCGTGACCCAGTAGGGCCTTTACATATAGTAGGAACTATTTGCTTATTGTTTCCTTACGGACACGAAAATGGACCCACGTATAAGGAAAAGGTCCGTCAGGAACTTCCTTCCCCTTACTCCTTTCCGCGTGTATCGGCTCAAACATGGCTGCTCGTAAAGAACCCGCTCCAGCTACCACCACCGCAATGCCTTCTACCGCCGGTACTTTGGACTCTCCCGTCAAACAGATCCAGATCGAGGGACTTGTAAGTATTTTAGTGATGTTATTTATTAATTTTACGTCGTTTAATCGAATGTGGTAGACAGTAAGGCGGCGTTAACAGATGTGGCCGCTAGCCGAAACGCGAGCATCATGGCGGAATCTACTTTGTTAAACGGCTTGTTTCAGTATCTTTGGCACTTGCGATATTGTTTGTTATTACGTCGTACAAGAATGAAAACTTTGAATGTATCAGACTAACTCCAGGTTGTGGCGTTCACTAGCTTCAGTTTATACATCCGAGTTGTTTTATGTTGTTACCAGGACCTTCCTGATTAGTTGTGTTTGTGTGTTCATAGAAAATGGAGGAATTGAGGCTACATGTAATGATTTGTAATGTACTCAAAAATGACCTTGATGCTCATTGTTAGGGTTGGAAGGAATGCCAGGCGATACCATGGTTTTGAATGTTTATTTTCCAGTGCTTCTTTGACTGTACTTATCCCTGAGGACCTTTGGGAATTTTCTCTTCGTATCTTCATTCATATCGGCGTAAGGGGCTGTGAAGTTTTTTGTGTTGTATTTGAACATTTCCATAGACAAGCACAAAGTAATGTTACACTGCTTTGTGGGTAGGAACAATGGTACAGTCCTTAACAGATGATGGGGAAACAGGAGGCTTTATTTGTCTTTCGTTTGGTACAGTGGCTCCTCTCTCCTGGTCCATATTTTCCATTATTTCCAGTTCTAACTATGCAATTTTTATTTATTTAATCGCCTGAGTTTAATAATCTTTGCCCATGATTTTGCAAACCTTCCCCTAAGTATAAGAAACTATGGGCTTGTAAATCTGTCCCCTCAATTTTCCAAATGGTCCCCTCGCAAATGGAGCGTGAGCTGCTTGGTAATGGAATTAAGTCTAATTGCTATGAACTCAGAGTAGTTTGGGTGTTGGCTGATGGCACAACATTATTCCATCCCTTCAGTGTGTTTTGTATATTGTGTAGATTCACAGATCTGCGATTACAGTACACTTCACTCAATCAGTGGCCCCCAGGCTATGATGTCAAAGAAAATAAGGCATATGAAGTTACAACAGTTCTTGGATTCAAATGAGGAATTTCTTGAAACAGATGCATTGAAACATTCAAGTTTGATGCAAGTCCAATGTTTCCCTTGAACAGACTCTCCTTCCTAGTTTCTTTTGTCTGTAAATGTAAAGGTGTCGGTCAGTGTTTAACACTTGAATGGACCCCGACAGGATTCTGGCCGTGGAAGTTGAAAGAAAGTGATTATTTGGCCACTCACCCAAACGGCTTCATCGCATTCTCAGTGTTGGCCTGTAAATTGATCCATACCCACACATTCATTCACACCTCTGGCTTTGTAAGGTTTGTTGTTGTTGTGGCACAGTATTGATGCTGATTGCATTAAGTTGGATGCATCATTGTTTGCCCTTTTGTGCCAGTTTGATCCCCGACATTCACAGCTTCTATTCTCACTTTAATTGTGTGCTTACCTTTGGCCAGTTTAGCAAGTAAATGATGCCGCAACACACCATTTATCTCCATATAACCTTGGCTGAGCATCATTTTCATCTGCAGTACCACTATATGAGCAGCAGAGGACAAACTTGCTTCACTGGCACTCGGTGACGCTATGACTCCTCCTGCCCTCCTCAACCACTCTGGACACAATTCAGCTCGTTTGCCTGAAGACACAAGCAGGGTGTGAGCTTGCCCTCTTGCCGTCTTCCTTTATCATGCTCATTACAGTTGCCCCCCACCCCACAGAATGTCGGAGCCTTTTTTCTAATCTAAATATTTTTTCCTCGATGAGTATTATTTAGACTTTTAATGAGGTTTTCCTGTTTAATTTCCTCAGCCTTATCATCGAAGGATTTTAATCACTGCAGTTAAATTAAAAACAGTCCAGAGCCGTTTAGTGTGTGAACCCTTTGCAGTTGAAAGAAAGGTGGGTCTGCTTGAGGTACAGATCTGCTACCTGCACGTGTCGGTTGCCGTAGCGTTGCGCCATGACCCGTCTCTCTCAGAGGTTAGCCCACATGCGTCTTCGCCTGCCGCTCTGTTGCAGAATGCTTTCTTTGCTTTGAAGACTTTCGGCGGCGAAGTTGCCAAAGGAACGAGGGGCGGCACGGTGGCAGGTTCCATTAAATTCACAGAGATCACACAAGTGAGAAAGACTGGACTAATTCGTTCTGAAATGGGCAACAGGCTTCATTCAGTCACCACGCCGCCGTGAATAGAGATCACTTCCTGGATGAATGAAGTTGTTCGTTTCAGCGGTAGCAAACGTTTCCTCAGCGTCTGGGCTGTCATTCATGGTCATGGATCATATCTCTGTTGTCACTTCTTCCCCCGAGGCCCTCACAGTCCCTGTTGGGTCAATCCTCCATCACACTGCATGTTCAAGTTGTACACAACTAAGACTGGTGAGATGAAGGGAACGGTTCACCTCCTGTCTGCACTGTCTCTCCATGTTTTTGCCTTTTTCGCCTTTGTGTGTTTGTTCAAAGTCTTGCTCAGTTAGACCAGTTTTGACAAAACGCAGTGGACAGGTATGTGGCCATGGAAGAACCCATTACATTTTGGTGCTGAGTCATGGCAGGATCCTGGTCTCAATTATTCTATAGAGTATCAATAAATGGTTTATGGTCCAGGTCCAGATGAATGGATTGTGGTGCAGATCCAGATTAAATTTTAAAACGATTTTCCTCATGAATAAAATCCAGCAATTACTTATTTGACTTTCTTTTGAGGGCAGTGCAGCAGTGTTCAGGCCTGTTGCTCCACTACATACTGTCTAATCTTCTGAAATCAGAAGATTATCAGGGCGTTCTGGAGCTGAACGCGCAATGTCTCATTTTCATCATTTGTCATTGGCTCCTCCAACACCATCCGTATGATGAGCAGCTGGAAAAGTTTAGAAGGCTCATTTAGAGACAGAAATTGCTTGAAATTGGGTTCAAAGTTGCAATAGCTTTTGTCCAGAGCAATTCATTCACTTTATATGTAAAAATCAAAAAGAGGATGCCAATTACTTACATACCTACTAGTCATTTTCAACTTACTTCAGTGCGTGGGCCGATCCAAGCAAAGTAATCGCTTTCTACATCTTAATGCCTGAATAAGTCCTGCATAGGAAATCAAAGCCTACAAAAGGAGTGTAGGAGGAGCAGTTTGGGAATTGAAACACATATGAACACAGATCTGTGAGAGCACACATTGTTAAAACTGACCATTGCTCCACCCCCCCCCCCCCCCCACACACACACACACACACACACACACACACACACACACACACACACACACACACACACCTCACACCTCCCATTGGTTGTTGCTGTGTTGCTAAGAGATATCAGTCTTTGACCGCTTCACGCTGCACATATCCAATCAGCTTCACCCTGACAAAGTCAAACATGGTTGGGAAAGGTTTCATACAGCCAAGTGCTGGAAGTTGGCAGGCTTCCCACAGATTGATTTTGGGTGTCTTTGTCCTGACATACGGTCTCTGCCACTCTGATGTATTGTCCTTATCAAGTATGTAGTAGTAGTAATAATGATAAAAAAAGCTGTTTTATGTCAGGAGCACCTTTTAATACAGCAGATGGAGCTCAAAGTGCTCTATATAAACAGGGCAAAGGTGGGACATTTAAAATCTTGAAGCAAATGAAACAAAGCAGGCTTAATAGCAATCAAAAAGAGTCGGAACATAAAAGGTAACAAGCAGTAGCAAGTTAAACGATGTCGTAAAAGGAAGAGTGAAACGGTCAGATGTCAGAAGTTTGGAGACACGACTTCTCTTCCATTAACATTTCTCAGCAGGATGAACTTGTTTGTAACATCAGCAACATGTCGGAATATGGAATCGCACTACATACGGTTTTGTTGTAATATCGTAATCGACGTAACATCGTTTTCTGTCTTTATATACTC
Source organism: Genypterus blacodes (assembly GCF_046128005.1). Lineage (NCBI taxonomy): Eukaryota > Metazoa > Chordata > Actinopteri > Ophidiiformes > Ophidiidae > Genypterus > Genypterus blacodes. The sequence goes on along the minus strand of NW_027466864.1, from coordinate 589,887 downwards.
TACTTCATTGATCCCGCGAGGAAAATTAAGTCCGCCGCATTTAACCCATCGTCTCTGAGGGGCAGTGTCTCAGTCTTGCCTTAGGACAATTGTCCCCCGTTACTGGCCTTTGCTTGAGCGGTGTTGTGGAGAGAACGAGGACCTGTGTGTGTGTGTGTGTGTGTGTGTGTGTGTGTGTGTGTGCGCGGAGGAGATTTATGATAAGAATTATAGGCAGCCAACGGGGGATTTGGACCGCAATTGATTTTGCACAATTCAATTTTAAGCTTGTTGATTTACAATAGGCTGTCCACATATCAATCTGGGGGCCTTCTCCACATGAGGTGAGCTCAATGGGCTAGCTGCTGGGGAGCTAGATCAATAGCCTGTGTGTGTGTGCGCGTTTGGGGGTTGCTGGGCGGTGTACAGCGCGTGCTTGTGTGACAAAGCGATTGTTTTGGAGGTTGACTCACGTGTGCGGGCATCGGAGCTTTGCTTACAAAACCTGCCGACATTTACTAGACATATAGCAGTGAGTACAACAAATCCACTGTAATCTTCCTCCCTCTTGTCTCTCTCCACCCCCTATAAAGGATTTCTGTAGGCGTTGCCAGGCCACCGAAAGCTCAGTTGAAATTAAGCTTCATCTCCCTTTTGTTTGACCTTTATTTTGGGATCGTTGGTCACGTCCCCTCAACCTGTTGTCCAGGTGGATCGCGCTGAAATCCGCCATCGCCAGATTGCCGGGCTTCGATAGCTGACAGGCCGGTTTACCTCTCTCCTATCCGCCCTCACCGATGGTGCGAAACTCGGAAAGCCGCTTGTTGGCAGAGATGAAAGCCAAAGGACAGGGGAGTGGGTGGGTGCTGGGGAGGCTTTGTAAATCAGCCAGCACTGCTGATCCCGTTGACTTCCACTGAACCTCTCCAATCCCGCCGCCCATCTCCCTCGCCGCCGGTGACTCGCCTGTTTACACTATCCCCCCCGCCCCCCTCCTCTCTTTTTCTATCTCTCTCCATACACTGAATCATCTCTTTTCTCCCCCCTTTTTCTAACCCTTTCTTCTCACCCATGTATCTTGTTGCACTCAGTTCTGTTCCTGCCTTGCTCCGACCTCACCCTCCCCCTCCCACCAAGCTCTCTCTCCTCCCCTATTAAACTCTCACTCAGTCTCACATTTTCCTCGCTCCCCCTTCCTCTCCCTCTCCATCCATCTAACCATCTGACCTAGTGTTCAGGCCTTCCCACCCTTTCAGTCAGAGGAGCCGCGGCAGGCAGGGAATGAGATTTGTTTTTCTCTCACTCCAGCCCGTATCATCTCTCTTCTCCCGCCCCCCTGCTTGCTTTTTTTTTGTACTTGTTGCGCAGCAGGTCCAGCGCCATATTAAAATAAAACATCTCCTCCCAGGACGTGTGTGTGTGTGTGTGTGCGTGTGTGTGTGTGTGTGTGTGTGTGTGTGTGTGTGTGTGTGTGTGTGTGTGTGTGTGTGTGTGTGTGTGTGTGTGTGTGTGTGTGTGTGTGTGTGTGTGTGTGTGTGTGTGTGTGTGTGTGTGTGTGTGTGTGTGTGTGTGTGTGTGTGTGTGTGTGTGTGTGTGTGTGTGTGTGTGTGTGTGTGAGTGAGAGACCAGTAAGCGCTCCCTGTATGGTGGTGATGGGTGCTTTGTTGTCGTGCATGGTTCCAGGACTGCCACCCTGCCTGTGTGTGAGTGTGTGTTATTAATGCTCCTGGCTGTGACCTGCCTACACTGTTCTCGGTGTGATTTATGCTCTCTCCCTCCACACTCTGCTCTCAGCTCCTATTCCCGTTCATTTAGATGCAATTTTGCGCACAAATTATGAGGAAGTCTGAAACTAAACGTAACGGGCGCCGGCCAGCCTGCGGAATGTTAGAATCTCTCTTCTAAATAAGCATGTTAAACTGTTATTTTCTTTGTTTGTAATCATCCAATCACTCGTGTTCCTTTAGTGGGGCTGTGATGCCACTATGATTTTAATTGAGCTGGTGGGTAAAATATAATCGAGGCTAATTTATGTCAAAGCCATGAAGATAATACCCAGGTTGTTGGCTAAAAAGCAGAATATTCCTCAAACCGCCTCTTCTGTTGTGTCCTGTTTACCCATTTATATTTGCCATTAAAAATTAAACGCGCACACACAATGATGCATTAACTCTGCGAGGCAGAATAATGGAAGACATCGCACTAAAAATCCCAATATACTCCCTCGCCGAAGGAGAAAAGCATTTTTTTGAGGTTCACTCGATTTCTTAGATTTATTGTAGCGTGTGTGTGTGTGCTCGCTGCCCGCCTCCTTCTGTATGAAATACTAAACTGTACTGAACACTCACTGGCCTTTAGTATACAGTCAATATCAGCAATGCAGTGCGAGAGCCTGCAGGGTGTGTATAGCTTATGGCATTACACGGCTGAGGGCCATTTTCTGTCTATAATAGGTTGATCATGAGACAAAACACTCAGAAGAATTCCAGTGCTCATGTCTACACAGTAATGGTGCAGCCCATTAAAACAATATAACTGAAGTGGAGGTAAACAAATCAACAGATGTTCAAACACACATCATCCATACTGAAAGTGAAGGCTGGAATTTAACGCCCCTGATTAACAGTTTTTCCTTAAAATGACCACGAAACAGCCGATAAGCACATGAACCTTTACGTACTATGTTATTACTAAAGGCAGTAAATGATGATTCCACACGCCGCATCATATGTTACGGTACATCATGCACATACATGCACTATTTTCTGGGAATACTTCTATAAGTCAGTTGACGGAGTACTACACTGCAAGAAGAGTCACCTTTAAAGTTTATGCCGAGATTTGTCCCAGTGGTGTTAATTAATCTGGATAATGTATTTGTACAGTGATGCAACTTTACGGGTAAAAATAGAAGGAAGAGAAATAAAAATGAATTTGTGCAGCAGGCAGCGTTTAAAGGCCCACGGGGGTTTGTAGGGGAGAATAACCCGGTGAAACAGCCCCAACACAAAACAAACAAGTGCAAATCAACATTAGCTCCGACAAAACCGAATTGGATAGGATGATAAATTGCAACAAAGAGGAGAAAGTCACATCCACACAAAATGCATAAAAGACAACCGAGGGGTATAAATCAGCCCCGGTTTAGACAATGGAGCAATTGCAAGAAGGGTAAAGCCTCCTCTTCCTCACTCCCCCCCTCCCCTCTCTGCATCCACCTCTCGCAGTGTGGTGTTGCACCAGTTGAGCAGCGCCGTGACAGTCCACTTTGTGTTTTCCTCAGGTGGTGATGAAGATCATCAAGCACTACCAGGAGGAGGGCCAGGGCAGCGAGGTGGTCCAGGGCGTCCTGCTGGGCCTGGTGGTGGAAGACCGGCTGGAGATCACCAACTGCTTCCCCTTCCCTCAGCACACCGAGGACGACGCCGACTTCGACGAAGGTATGACCCCTTCCCATCTCATCTTGCCACGCCTCTACCGCAGCTGGAAGACACGTGGCCCCCACAAACACACACACATACCGCAAATTACATCACCACAGAGTCTGAAATGAGTACCTGCCAAGCGCCATAATGCAGTAAATTGATTTTGGAGGATAAATCAATAACAGTCACCAGGGACGATAGCTGGCGAGCTTATGAGAAGATACAATTTAAATACGTTGGCTGTACGGAGGCATTCGTCTTTGCCTGGTTTCAAAGTTTGCAGCTCTCCGTGTTGGCTCTGAGCTCCATTTTGAACATAATGAATTGCAGACTTGGTTAATCTTCTAAATGTGCAAGCAAGCTTTAAATGAATTCTCAACAAATGGCTCTGAAAATAGTAAGGTGACATTTCAGTGGGTGTGTTTTTCTCCTCCTGTACCAATTCTTGACAGATGAGATAAAGACTTAATTTTAGACACCGCTATCTATAATAATATCAAAAGTATCAAACAGAAACTATTGGGTCTTTGAATCCTGTACATACTTTCCTTTAAGTTTGGCACAGCTGAATTCAAATGGCCTCCACTCCCTTACTTGTGGAGGTAATGTCAGACTTAATGCGGATGCGTACTTGATGATGATGTTGCTGTACAGACGATACGGCACAGTGGCACGCACATCAGAGAAAGCAACACCACCCCCGGAGGAAATGTGGAGGTGAAATAATGGCGACAACTCAGCCGCCAGGTGCGCGAGCGTGTGTGACGTCCTTAAGCACACGCTAAGGACAATTCTGACTTTTAACTAAGATAACTAGCCGCCGGCTGACCTCATCTGTCTGTGCCCGGCGTTGACATGCGGTGCCAGCGCTGGCGTTACAGGTAGGCGGTGTGAAACGTGCGCCGGGTTTGATTCAGGTCTCATCTGACGGCGTGCGCCTCCCCCCCATAGCTCCCGTCAGCATTTGTATCAAAGAACGCTGTGCCCTCTGACCTCCAGCCTCCCCCCATCAGCTCGTGTTGTTACATGCGCCTTGTTAGCGCACCAAAAAACCTCTAGCAAGACTGAAGGGCGTGAGGGCGGGCAGATGTGGGGTGGGGGCGATGAAGGGAAGGGAGAAACTCCAGCTCTAACAGGCCTCACTTGCTTAACGAGCAAATGTCGAAAATTCTGCTGGATACACGAGCCAAAGGTGACGAAAGGTCATTAGTGTCAGAAGGCTTTCTTTGTCTGTCTGTGTGTGTGTGCGCGCATTCGTGTGTGTGTTTTTCTGTGCTGGTCAGTGCTATGGTTGTGTTGTGTTTACTTTTGATGCACCATATTCGACCCTTTAAGTTAACAAGGGCTCCGGTCAGGAACACACTGCCGCAGAAAAAGCCCTCAAAGCCTTTGTTTGAAGTGTGCCGCAATTATTCCACCGAGGGCTTTTGATCCAGCCGCCCGTCCATCAATTTGGAACCGAAATTCCAAGTGGTGATTAGAATAGAGTGTTGTGAGTCATTCACGCTGTGCAGGTGTGTAGGTGGGCGCAGAAATGGATTGTAAATAAAATGGAAAATAGCACAGGCAAAGGTAGAGGTCTCTGTAAATTGTGCAGTGCTCCGTGTCTGCTGTGTAGTTGTGCTGCATTCTTGTTATTTATGTGGAAAGTAAAAATAATTAAGAAGTGATGACATCATGACAAAGGCACAATTTACAGGATTTTATTTTTTTCCTATTTGGCCATGTTATCTGCAGTATTCTCTTACTTAAGCCGGGCTTTTCTGGTACCCAGCGGTGACCAATCAGATTTTCCTCTCTCTGAGCAAATACATGTTATGGCGAGCGGCTGGGATCAACATGAGCCGCGGTTCACCCTCGGGGACGTGGCCGTGTGAATTGAACTTACAAGCAATATATCACTTGGACATCGGCAAGAATGATGGTTTGAGGGTTTTCACCATGACTGATATTGCAGCAGGCAGCGCGTACAGACTTAATCACTAGTCCCCACCCCCCCCACCCACCCACCCTCCCTCCACCACGCATTTTGTTTGACGTGATGAGTGTGTACTCGATGAGATCAACCCTCCCTCCCTGCATAATCTTGGAAAGGTCCTGAACTAAACTGTGATATGAATGAAATAAGGTTTGAGATTTGGGTTTTGCAGAAAGACCCAGAAGGCTGCCTCCCAGCCAGCGACATAGCCTGGAAACGTGGTTACGTGTGTGTGCATACCCCTGTGTGTATTTGTAGTCTGTGTGTGGGTCTTCGTGTTTGCTTGAACTGATTTTGCCCCGTGTGTCTGCTTGAATCATGTTGTGCCATATCGTAACCCGATAAAACCCCTTTAGGTGAGAACTACCCCTCCAATCTGTCTCTAAAGGGAAGATGGACAGGACAGACGGGGGGGGACTGTGTGTGTGCCTCGCCTCTGAGCGCGTGTCTGTGTGTGTGCACGTGTGTGTTATGCAGCCTTTCCATCAACAGGTGCCAGTGTGGAGCTGTGCTTGCACAGGACACACAGTGAAAGCAAATGTGACCAACACGAGCGATGAAAAAGATGGAGGGAAGGCAGCGAGCGACTGAGCACAGCAGGAGCGGCCACTGATATAAAACCTTGGCTGAACCCCAAGCCTCTCCTATCTCCCCCGTCCTTGCATCCTCTGTCCTTGCATCATTGACAAAATGTATGATGAGTGATGTGTAGAGGTGCAGGCTTGTATTCTCGAGGCTTCTTGTGCGCCAGCGGCACGCGTGTGGCGTGTTATTAATGTGCGCTGGTCCTCTTCTTTTGTCATATAGCGGCAATACACACGAGACGTATATTTCATACAAAGATTGTGTGGCCCAACAACATATCAAACACAAACCTTTGTCAAGTTGTAATTCTGACCCTTCCCCTCCCCTTGCCAACCCCTTGTCTGCCCTCAGGGAGCCATATTGATTGATGGGAGATGCAGCAGGTGTCGTGTTTATAAATCAAGTCGTAAAAAGGAATTCCTTATACAACAAAAGCAATGAGAGGCATATCTGGAAGTTCCATTAAGCAACATTTGTGATTATTCACATTCATGTTTCCAGATTATTAACATTCGCCCCCTCTGTGATGTGCATAATTGTATAAATGTCATTCCTCTATAACAGGGTAAATGCGATTATATTGCTCAGCCCTAGTTGCCATGTTTGCTTCACCAGCACACACACAACTCTTGTGGACCGCACTTAGCACCGCAAGACAAAGTATTTAGCAGCCGAGGCGATTGTTGGAAGACGTAGTTAAAGCAATGAGCATCAACAGCCAGCGTTCAGAAATTATGTGAAATATCGACAAGCTTTTAAGAACTCTTTCCAGGTAAAACTGCATTTGGCAATCAAACTGTGAGGCCGGGCCAAGCTGTTAGTGAGTCGAAGAACAAACCAACAGTCTTCCAAGTCTTACAACGGCGTTTGTATACCTGTCAGTGCGAGTGTTTGGCGCCTTTCTGCCCCCTAGAGTTCAGAAACTACTTTGTCAGCTGCTCTACGCAGGAAGGCAGCACTGTAACCAAACTTGTAAAATGATAAATTGACAGCGACGGCACATATCATCTATACAATGACAGCGGGGCGCTGTGTCCTGCAGCGTAATTAGACAGTGCAATGATGCAGTGCCGCACCAAAGGATCTCTAAGCTCGCTGTGAGGCAACTGAATCAAATATTTATGTAAGAAGTCTCACTCGGACATGACACCTCTCCAAAAAAAAAGTCATCCAGCCCCCGGCTAACCACCGTTAGGTAAACAGCCCACGAAGTGTGACTCCACACAATTCACAGGCTCGTACAGCGTGACGGGACGCTTGTTTGACGAGTGAAAGAAGGGGGTTGTGTCAAAGTAAGCATCGCCTAATACCATGTTTGGAAAGAACACTCTCTGTTCAGCTGGTGTCACTAGGATTGAGCAGCAGGCCGAGGTATCCTGAAGGTACAACAAAATTGGCTGGTGCCCTTCCTCCCTCCCTCCTCTCCTGCTCTTGCCCTCCTCCACCTTCGCTTCCAGTCAGAGTTTCCGCCTGTCTCTCCCATCCCCGTCCCTTCTCCCTCCGCAGCAACTTCTGCCTGCCTTTTTCCCTCATTACCTTCTTTATCTGTCCTCTCCCGCAATATCCCATGAACGCCCTCTACCCGCCCCCCCACAGTGTCCTCGCTCCCCCTCTGCCACCAGCATAGAAGGCTTCATTAAACAATAAAGTGTTGGAGACAGAAATTATTTAAGCACCCAACAAATGTCCTGTCGGGATAATTATGCCCTGGAAATGAAGCGCTCATTTCATAAAAAAATTACGAGCCTAAATGGAAAAAATGGGTTCTCGTTTTGATTTTTGGAAAGACGGCACTGTGCAAAAGTTGCACACCAAGAGAACTGACTATACGTTGTAAAGTTATTAAGGCACCACACTCGCAGAAGTGATACCACTGAAGGGAAGGTGATTGATTTGTTCCTCTAATTGAATTTGAATTGAACCACCGCTCATCCAGACTGTATACACACAATTTAGGCTTAGAGGCTTATTGCGGCGTTCTCCCTTTTGGCGTCCTTGGCTCCAGTGCCAAGCTACTGGCTCTGTGCATGAAGCTTGAGATTGGCCCCATCAGATGTCAGCAGTAAATATTGGAAAAAATACAACTTTGAAACATGCTTGTATTGTCACGCGCCCTTTCAGTTTTAAGTGTTTTGTGGAAGCTCCTCGTAAAACACTTTGGTGTTTTCTTAGTTAACGATCCGTCCTTTTTGATACGACCACATGCGTAGACGTTTCCTCTGACTTGTTAATATCTGTAAGCCATTAATGAGGCTGGCTTTTGCTGTTTGGCATCCATTAATTCTTTATTTGGGCATTTTATGTCGTTTTCATGGTGCCACCGTTTGAATGACTCGAACCAATTAGCCACACAACCTCAGACTGAAGTGATCGGAATTGGCCGACAGACACAAGGCAAACTGGCGAGATTAATGTTCTATGACTTGAGCCACCTGTTCTTCCTTTCTACCAAGGATGTGCAAATCTGTGACAGTTTTGTTTCTCTCCTTCTAGCTTGTATTTTCTTCATCACACATCGTATGTTGTCATTCAGTGTCGGTATGCGCCATCTTGCATTTATTGGCAGCTGATGTGGAAAGTATACCCTGACCCCCAATTGTGTGAAAAAATACAGTATCCCCTCTATATAGGGCTCAGGAGAACTGTGTTTAATACATTGTTAGCGTGCCTTTACTCTGTCAGCTCCCCAAGGTTCTTGGAAGTGGCAAACAAATACTAGAGTGGCACAATCTGCCCAGGGTGCAAATTCTATATTGCGCCGCATTAGAAAAATTATTTTAGTTCGAAGTCAAAATAAGTTGGCACAACCTCTTCAGGGAGAAAACCTGAATGTGACACATTTCTGCCAATTTAGTTCACAGTTGCTCTTAATTTGCGTATTTTAACAACTTCAGGGGGATACTGTAAATGTGGCATGTCGAGGCTTTTAGGCGCCCTGTCTCTCAGTACTTAGTAACACCTCCTTTGGCAGAAATCGCTGCATCCCCGTTCGTGCAGCCTGCTAACAGACTTTCTGTGATGTTCTGCCTTAGGATTCTTTTTCTCATCTTCCTTGTAGAATGCTTGGTAGTTCAGAAATAATCTTAGGTTGTTCATGCATTGGAATCGTTCTGATCTACCCACAGATTTTCAATACGATTCAAGTCTTGCTGCTTAACTCCAAAAGCATCGAGCCACGGCCATGTTTAACATTTTGCAAGGCATTCTTTTTCTTCTTCTTTTCACCATCTACACTTTTGCTTGTGGCTAAAGAGTTTGATTTCTATTTCATCAGTCCACAGCATTTTGTTCCAAAAAGCCTTTGGTTTATCCAAGTGTGGTGCTGCATGCTGAAGATGTGTTCCTTTGTGATAAGATCACAGGTAATGTTTCCTTCTGGTTACGCTGCCAAGCAGATCATGTTTTTCCTACCTACATTTCTGAATGACATTTTTGGAAATAGAAGTTGGTGGTAGGTTGCTGTTATCTCATTAGCCTTCCTACTTGTAAGGGTCAATTATACTGTGTCTATTTTTCAGACGCATGGTTGTTTTGACTACCATAAGAAAGAGGTTAGCCCAGATGTGCTTGCTGAACAAGTGGAATTATTTAATAATATAAAAAAACAATTTCTTTCTTTTTAATTGGTTAAAACTCAGGACAAAGCCAATGGCATTTGATATGTCATAGTGGAGAATTCCAATTCTTGCTGTGCTGCCGGGTGATTGACGGTACATACAATCTGTTTAAAGTGTGCTCATTAGAAACATAGAAAAACTATAAATAAATGCATGCAGTACATGCATATAAACCTGAATGGTCATTTAATTATAATACCAATATGAATGATCTTTCTTTGATTTTTACAATTTGTTGTAATACTGTTATTTGATGTGGAAGTTGGATAAATGAAAAAAAAAAAAACCCCACATCCAATAAGACCATTACAAGTGGTGATAGAAGGTTAAAGAAAGATTAACTACTAAATGATTTAAAACTTAATAAAATCTTAAGACTCTTGAAATGAAACCGGTTTAATAAAGCAAAATAAAGGCAAATGAAATCAATCAAGCTAATTAAAGCACAAGACATCTCCCAGTCACTGCCGCCTCCTGACATATCGGTGATACAACCTGATAGAAGGGGTTCATGCAATATTGTAGCATTACTAACCTGTTGGTCCACTTGTAAGGTAAGACTTTAAAAAGAATGTATGCAGATCTCAGAGTTCAGCATAACAGAAGTAGCACCTGAAGTCCACCCCACGTCACTTTTAATTTATACCTTTGGGTGACGGGCGGCACACCTGGACGTGAGGCATCGCAACTCCCTGCACCATAAATTGATGTAATTAGGCCGGCCTGTGCTGGAACAACAGCCAAGCGGAGTCAAACTGTCTCCGCATGAGTTCTGTCTCCTCTTGCCTCCTCTGTGTTTGACCTGGCTTTTGGCAGGTGATTTGTCGGGATGGAAGACATATCTGAGGAGACTATTCAATCATTCGAGGAGACGCTTCCTGAAATCGTTTTCGCTCGGGTCGTTTGCGCGCGCAAAAGAGGCGGGCTGCTGGGAAAGCTGGAGCATCTGCCACACTTTCCTCTGGCCATTCTCCATCGCTCACTTAAACAGCCTGATTTATTAATGATCCCCGACACCTCCGCTGAATATTCTCCTCCCGAGATTTTAGTATATTGTCGACTCTTTGCACTCCCTTTCCCTCCCATTGCCTTTTGCACTCCCCCTTTGGTCTGCGGCAGCAGGCTTCATAATTTATAAGCTAGCTGCCTTGCTCATTGTGAAATCAAAGGGAGCAGAAAGTGAAATGACCTCAAAGCCAGACTGAACTTAACTTGACCATGGGGTAATTTGAGACTGTATGCCAACAAAAGCTTTCTGCATTAATACTTCAAACTGTTTGTTTTCCAGTCCTTCCTGGAATGCACACTATTGTCGGGAAAAGTGTGTACGTTTCCTTTGTACATTGTTATTGTAATGTACAGTTGCTTTAATGTGTTGGGCATTTATTTGGGAATATTTGCGTTACAGCACATTATGCCCAGGGTCAATTTAACTGTCAGTATTGCATTACAATGCTACAGTAAATGATTTAATATATTATATACTTAATTAAAATGTTGTTATCCGAAATGATCCGATCTAACTGATTACTTCTTAAAATTTTGTTAGAGGTCTGGATAAATTGACAAAACTAAAACTTAATCTTGTTTCATTTATGGTGGTGTATTAATTTGAAAGACGATGATGTAGAAAAATAAATAACTGCGACACGCCGGGGTTATATCATCTGTCAAAAAAAATTCTCTTAAGGTTTTGTTTTTAAACCCAGGCAAAGGTATCGGAGGGAAAAAACGAAACTAATTAATCCAGTTCTATCAGCGTTTTCCTCCAATGGAGTTTGCAAGGTTACCCCGAGGTTTTCACAGCTTTAATTGTTGTCTGTGGCAGACATTTTCACGGTGGGTTAATTGAAGTCAGGGGATTCAAAATGCCTCTGCCACGAGCTCTTTCCTCATTGCTGTAACTACACTGTTCAGTATGCATTGAGCAATCGTGAAAGGTGTTTGTGTGTGTGTGTGTGTGTGTGTGTGCATGTGTGTGTGCGTGCATGTGTGTGTTAAGATGCCCCACTGCCATTCTGATAAGGTCCTTCCTGGGGTGAGCCCTTCAATAGATCACCCTACCTGCCCCAAATGGGAAATTGATTTCCTCCATTTTTCCTTGCTCTATCTCAGCGGTGGCTAATTACAAATCACTTGGCTGACTATTTCAAAGCATAAAGGTATCAGTAAATGTTAGAAGATGTTATGTTTGCTGTCACATAGTTGGATGGGCCATATCTATGCCTTTTCAAAAGGACAAAAAAAACAGGCCTGCTCTCCCGCTCTCTCTCTCTCTCTCTCTCCACGTGCCGATATGGAGACTCATTGTTAGCTGCTAGATGGGGCAGTATCTGCTTTCAAATGCTCACTCTGTGTTATAAATCAGAGTGTGGGTCCCCCGGGTGCCGTCACCACGGCCATCAGTTCCACTGTTTTATTCATCTGCTCCTTTGTCTCATCACGAACCTGCCCCACATTAAATTTTGGTGTCTGTGGAGGATGGGAGGGTCAGAATGCATTACTGCAGACCGCTGCTAATCCAGGTGGGCTAAAGGGAGTAAGGGGGGGTGAAAGGTAAGGAGAAGGCAAGGATGTGATGGAGAGGAAAGAAGGTTTCAGTTGGAGGGCTATGGAGATAATGGAGGCGAGAGAAAGATATGAAGGCAAATGAGAGTAACTTAGCGAAAAAGATGGCGGGAAAGGGAAGAGTTGGCGAACGACAGAACAAGAAGGTGAGGAAAAGGAAATGTCAATACTAAACGTCTCTAGCTGTACTATTGGTGTTGTGCAGCTGCAATCGTGTTGTGTGGAATGGAAGGATGTGAAGGAAAACATTGCCATCATTTTGACTTAACTACCAGTACCAAGCCAGTGGACAAATAAATATGCCATAAGTTTGCCAGTATTACAAGCGAGGAGTGCAATTTGCGCAGGCCAAATACTTATTTACCGTAAGCTACATCAATGTGATAGACAGATCCGGTAGTGTGGGAGCCAAGGCTTGTTTACACAGAGGCCAGCATGAATAACCAAAAAGGAAATTCAGAACGCATTGCGAATCATTGATTGCATTGCCGTTCACACCAAGGCCATGCCGGGTTGAGAAAGTGGCAATCATATTCGGGTGCGGATTAAAACAACCCATCTGATCCTGGAAGAGGTGATCTTGGTTCATATTTGTGTTTTTTTCCCACTGAATTAGAGGAGCTGTCCGCCCACACACCACAACGCATTTTGTCCTTTGTGCTCGTGTGTTACATAATACTCCATTTGTATAATTGAATGTTGATATTGACAAACCGATTAAGTACGATTTCCCCTCTGTCCCTTACACGAAATGAGAAGATGTGCACACCTGAGCACGCACACCAACATCTTTCCCCATTCGCCCCCCCCCCCCCCCCACTTACTCTACAGACAAAGCCCTTTGACATGCAGCCCTGTTAGTTGTCAATACAGTGAACTAGTATGTATGTTATGCACATAAAGTAACCGCTTGTATGCATTTTCCTCAGTCTGAAGCATCTACAGGTGTGTTTTGTACATTTGTGTGCTTGCTTGTGTCAGAAGGCTAAGAGTGCTTGTGTGCGTTTGTTTGTACGCGCACGTGTGAGTCAGGCAGCTCTCCGCAGGTCTTTCTTAACAAAGATTAATTGCACCTAATCCACTGTGCCAGGTGGAACATGGACCACGGTGGGTGTGCTCCCACAAACACCAATACAAACACACGAGGAGACACACACTTCCCATTATAGCCTTGCTGCTGAAAATTAGCCCCGCACCTCTCCCGACACCCTGGACCAGACCACAACTCGATACCACCATTAACTTGCCGACAACACACACATTTATCACCGCTCCCTGCTTCAGATGAATGCGCAGACGGACAAACCGCCTTGACAGAAGGACAAACTATCTGCTCTCTCCCACCAGCAGCGGCTAACCTTGGCGATACAAAGCTTTTGTCCTCCTTTATCTTTGCAAAGACAAGGAAAGTAGGGTCTGTGGCACTATTTCCACGGATAATCTCCGGGCTGCAGCATATCTGCAGTCGCACACAGCTGGTGTATGAGATCAACAGGCTGATCATACCAGTTTCCTTACTTATCCTCCATGCAATATGTATGTTGGTTTAGTGGCGTGGTCCGTTAGTGTTGCCAATGCATCATGTTGCTCTGCAGGTGTATCCAAAGCTTGTCTTGTTCCCAATTCCAGAATCAGCTCTGCTCTGAACTGACTGTGACAGGATTACAGAAATAACGATGAAGATTGTACATTTTATTTTGATTTGATCGATAGTTTTATAATCCTGACTCATGGCTATTTTTGAATGTCAGAAAGATGTCACTTGAACAGATTAGTGGCATCAACAGAAGAACACAACTGATGCCTAAAATGGGCTTAACTAAGTCTGTTATAAACCCACCTTTTCAATAATCGGTATTTCTGCCTGCTTCTCTCTAACTTGGTCTTAACATATTTAATATTCACAATAAATAATGGAAGGTAATTGCGACCAGGTTTTGACCCTGATACATTACATTACATTACATTACGATCATTTGGCAGACGCTTTTATCCAAAGCGACTTACATTACATTACCACCCTTCGCAGAGGGGGGAGCAATTGAGGGTTTGGTGCCTTGCTCAGGGGCACCTCGGCAGGGGCTCGAACCGGCAACCCTCCGGTTCCCAAGCGGAAGCACTACCCACTGAGCCACTGCCTCCCTACATACATGACATGATACATTTCTTGCATTACAGTCAGCTACAGACAGCTACCTGGAAGCTATCAGGTAAACACAGAATAACAACGACGACGCCAGAACACAAAACGCAAACCGCAAACGCATAACCACATTTCTAGCACGTTGCTCCTGGCAGCAGAGATGTCACAGCACCAGCCAGGAACGGCAGAGAATATTTTGTCACCCATTTATTGGCACTTTGAGGGATAGAGATTATGCTTAAATTCAGCTCGTCTTGCCATCGGTGAGATCCCACGGCGAGCTTGTGCGTCTTTGGCATTTTATTGAATCTGCACACTTCCACATAACTTCCCACAGTAAGTTTCACCGGAGGGCAGGCATTTCTGAAAAGCTCTCCTTCTCCTCCCTCCTCCAACTTCCACAAGAGTGGATTGAACACGTTTCAGATTTCAGCTTTAATATTAATAAAAAGTTTGATGGCGCTCTAGCAAGTCACACCCAGCCACTCAGACTGCATGCTGGCCTCCTTGTTTTTTGTTAAGCACCTCATCTTTGTCTTATTTATTCATGGATTTATTAACGATGTTGAATGATTGTCCTCATTGCTCTAGTGGCTGTGTAGCCATGTTCATATCCGTGGTCTAATTGGCAGCGTCTGATCATAGGGGTGCTTTAATAATTGATGGGTTTATTTTATTTGAAAGGGGAGGTTGTAAAAGATGTTCTTTGTTTTTTTTAATCTCTGCACCTCTTTATTAACTGCAGTAAGTGTTGCCTGGAAGCCTCTGTCGTGCTTTACTATACCTGCCCAAAAATAGCTGCTTAGTCAGCCCTTTTCTCTCCAGCCCAGCGTGTGTCTGTGTGTAGGTGTGCATTTGTGCATGTTTGTTTGCACGCGCGTCTCTCTGCCTCACAAAGCTGTGAAAGAAAATGATCTTGTTTGGTAGAAACGGAGGAAGAGGGACTCGAGGACAAATAAAGAATTCAATCCAGGGCGTATGTGAGAAGCACTTAAAAGTTCGCTGAAGGGCAATGTCTGAGTGCTCAAGGCCTAATTGGCATATTGTATTATGCCAGTGGGACAAAAGAAGCAATGGCTAACGGATGCAACTCTGACAGGAACCTGGCAAGTTGTTGAGGGTTTTGTCTTTAGTGAATGGAGAAAACAGGATTTCCAGAGACTTCATCAGCACCTAGGTATGAAGTTGAGTCTGCTACACTCATCAAAGCCATGGTGTTTGCTAGAAAGGATACAAGCAGCATTAAGAAGAATGTTTGTACACAATCACTGTAACTGAATATGTCCCTATCCATATTCACATCCAGAAATGGTTGCATCTTGCTTACCTTGCACCTTTTCCCTACCAGAACACATTTTATTTTTTCCTTGAAAGTGGATGTTAAAATTGTCCAATTTGTAAAGCCCAACAAAGTTTGCAGGATCGGACTCGAAATCACACAGCTCACAATGGATTTTCTAATGAGACGACGGCTCTCATCAGATGTCCTTCGTGATTGAACAGAAAGGAACAGAAAAGCAGCAGCACAACAGCAAAGCCAAGTAAACGGACAGCCTCTGAATCCGCTTTAGATGGAAGACACCGAGATTCACTTTGTTCTCTAAAGCAAAGAATTATAGATTAAGTAAACACCATAGATGTCGACGGGGTCGAGCGTGTTTACAGGATCGTCACAAAAGCGCTTTAATGAAACTAAAATTAGGGAACCGTAAACAAAAATAGACCCCCGTTGCTAGAACAAATCAAAATGAGCAATGAGTGAGTTCTGAGAGGCTGTTTAAGATGTAAACTAGTGAAAGTAAATTGACGCCCATGTTGAAACAATGGTTGAAGAGTCCAGGCTCATTAAATTAGATTAGTGTAGATTTGCAGAGTTGAGAGTAGGCTGACAAAAAAACCCTGAGATGTGCCGACTCATTTCCACTCATCACACCAGTGTCGTCTATAAACTGTTGCAGCATTTGTTTTGTGTTTCTCTCGGCCCTTAAGTATTTATGAAATGCCAAGGCGAGTATGCTTTGCTGTCACAACTGAGCGTGACTGGCAAGATATGAGGAATTAGTCATTTAAGGCAGCCAGCAAAATCAGCAGGTCTATCAATCACCTTAAATGGTTGGATTTTCTGTTTTCCAGTCTCGTCTTTTAATGGGACGCGCAAGTTTTATTTATGTGTTGGGTAAGTTGGGGAAGAGTGCAAAGCCATCTCTTGACTTTGCTTAACAAAGCACAGATTCTTGCAGTGTTGAGTGTCACTGATATGTGATTGGTGTCCTGATTTTTTGGAAAGTTTAAAAAAAATACATTCCACGTCCGCTTCCTTTTAACGGAGGCCTTAAAACCGTTCATTCTACCTATTTGCAGACTGAGGAATGTCATCTCATTTTGAACTGTATCTGTTCACCGCCCACATCAGCAGTGGAGGGAAGGGAGGCGATAGGGAATGCAATCATTTGACATTTTATAATTATCTTTCTCTCAGGTTGACATAGCTATTTATAGTCATTGCAATTTGTGTACATGAACATGTGCAGATTTACACTTTCAAGGTAAACCCCCCTGCAGCCTTTCAAGATGGTGATTAGAATGTGGTGTGACACACTGAAATGTGCGTCCTCACTTGCAGACACACTCACACACACACACATACCTCACTGACTGTTTGTAATTTTGTGGCCTGCAGCATCAGACAAGGTCTGATGTAGCTCACCTTTAGTGTCATGGAGTATTGAGCATGAACTATCTGTCTAGTTCATTACATTCACACACAGACACACACACACACACGCACACCCACAGGTGACATCTTTTGGGTTATGACACTTACTGCCCAAGGTGGGCGACATGAGCTCACAGTAGGTAAATGCCTCACACCCCGAGACCCCTACAAACACACACACACACTTGCTGTACAGTTACAGAATGCATTACACGGCATCTCCAGCTCACACATTGTTGTACTCTCTTTGTTGCTGTTCCCACACATACATAAGCGCACACCTGCTCATACAAAAACACATTCTGTCTCCCACGTTCTGCTCTCACTCCCTCAGAATCTCTTTCGCTTTCCCTCTCCATTTTGTCTCTCCCACACTGAAGTTGTGGTCTGACACATTCTCTTTTAAACACACATTTATTTTGTCTCCCTCTTACACACACGCTTCCATTTCCTCTGGCTTTGTCTCTCACACATACGGGCACAAAATCAAGCAACGCTAAGGGAATGGGCAGGCTCATTCCCTGTCTGGCCCGGGGACCCAGATTGATTGATAGGAGAAGCAGCAGGGCAGCAGAAATGAGTTGAGGAATAGCAAACGATGGTGGGTGCTCCCATGGCCATGCCTAGATGATACTGTTAAATTGGCTATTCTCTGGCTAATGCTGCCGTTATGTCCACAGAATATTACCAGCTGTCTTGCATCACATCAGTAGAGAGGAGAGAATATCGTGGGCTTGGGTCCGCATTTTTCGAGGAAGTTAACACCATGAACAGGCCCTTTAGTAAGATAGGCGTCTCTTGAGTTGAAATAGACGGATCCTCACAGAAGCCAAGGTTGCTGTTACTGGCCCTCAGCTCAGCGTTTCTTGCAAATACTCGTCAATACACATGTCAGCACCGCAGGGCATCTTGTTCTTCGAAAGATCTTTTCTGTAGGTTTGTTTTTAAAACCCCTCAAAGACGGTGCATTTCAAATGCCTGTGGGAATCTCAGACATTGACCTGACAGTCAGCTGCTGAATAGAAAACCCACAGTAATGCAAAGAAGCTTCCAAACTATACTTAACTACATTTGTGTTGGTGTTAAAGGTTTCATGTTCTTTACTAGTGAATGAAAATCAGCAGCCAAAACTTGAAACTTATCCACTGACAAGGAGGGATTTGGCAGAATGTTTACTGTGAGCATTATACAGCATGTCGTTGGTATGAAGAAGTTGGGACAAATTTTGAATACTTACCAGAATTAACGCTCTAGTGTTTTGTTTTGGTGTAAACCCATTCTCCGTGGTTTGAAAATCTGAAGAAAGCACAAGCATCAAGAACACTTGGCTCCATCAAGTGTGTTCCTTTATTGCTCAAGTGAACAGATCGCCTTTGAAGGCTACGTGATTGTTCTTGCTGAATAGTGTCCCTTCTAGCCACAGGACTTGAATTCAGTCTCAATGCGTCTCGGGGCTTTGGTCATATCGTTTACCAAATTTCATCAAGCTCTCTGGATTCTGCTTTGCTTTTCTGAATAGTTTCACAACCTGCCGCAAACTAGTGCCTTTCTGTAGTCACGTCTTTCAAATCTCTGACACAGGTGTGTGAATGTGAATGCTGCTTTTCATTTTTAAAAGCTTGAATAAGTCCAGGTTGTATCAAAGCTTTGTAATAAAATAAGGCATCCAAAGTTGAAATTGCAGTATTTGTAAGTATTTCTGAATGCAGGGTAGGATGCACAGATAAACAGACCAGCAGAGCGGAGGATTTATCTCTGTGTACTGGCACTCTGTCAGTCCCGACTGTCTGTAAACTGGTGCACAGATTTTAAAACAAAGACTGACGATCTGCTTTGGCATGTGGTGGGTTAGTTGCTGTGCCGTTAAAGGTATCTGCGCTTGATCATTGGTTGTTTCAATCCCAATGTTTGACATGTATCAGGCTCAGTATCTCATCTGTACACAATCTTAAGTCTCATTTGAAGGTATTCAAAAAGCTAATTAGACATGCGTGTGCCACAGTAGTTCACGTGTTGGCAGTTATTTCAAACATAGAACCACAGGCCATATTGTAAACTGCCTTTCTTTACAGACAATCTAACATTGGTTCCTAACAACTATGGATAGACACCACTTGTAGGTTCAAAATAAACAGAGCTGACTTCATCACTACTAAAGGTCCAGGGCGAATAGTGAAGCTTCAGGAAAAAGCATCTCCCAAACACAACCTGTGTCTGAAATGGCATATTGCACCAGTCCAGTAAAAGTGAAGTAACGCATATGTAAGTATTGTGTCAAAAACAAGTTTCTTTACAGTGCAAGTTTCCGCAAAACGCAAAATGGCAGCTGTGGTTGTTACGCCAAACCACCTCCAGACTAAACTAGATTGTGTCTGATTTGTGACTCATTTAGTATTTATCTTTTAGACCATATCTTGCTTTTAAGATGAAATGCTAATGATGCCTACAATGTTTAATGAAAAGCAATGATATACTAAACACGATTAGAGTATAAGACTACAGTAAGTAAGATCAGAGCAATGCAAATGGGAAGGACTTGCTGATTGGATAAAGCCTGGTTTACATTTTACTATATAGCGCCACTTATGACGTAACCTGTTCCTACTGACATTTCCAAGACTCATCCCAAAATTACCGGATCGCGATATCAATTATCGAAGGCAAAGCTACAAGGTGTAATATATATGGGATCGTTTTGCAAAGGCCGCTGCCCCCCCTTGTCATTTTGAAGAAAATTGCAACGGAGAATGCGCCAATTATGGAGGGT
The DNA here is from genome assembly GCF_046128005.1 of Genypterus blacodes. Classification (NCBI taxonomy): domain Eukaryota; kingdom Metazoa; phylum Chordata; class Actinopteri; order Ophidiiformes; family Ophidiidae; genus Genypterus; species Genypterus blacodes. The sequence goes on along the minus strand of NW_027466864.1, from coordinate 570,109 downwards.
CTTCACTCACCGCTGAAGTGCGCACGCTGACAGCGGCAGTCCCCAGTATAACTAAGCCTTAACACGAGACAGTCTGCTGATTGTTTTTGCTGCCGCCATTGTGAAGCTACTAGACCTCAGCTTATACTTCAAAGACAGACCACTTTGTGCACAATTTCCCTGCTAATGATGGAGTATTGGAGCAGGTATACGCCTGAGTGGTGCTTCAGAGGTAAGTACCCATACTGATTGGCACAGAGGTGCAGACACAGACCTGAATGAGAGGGAAGACTGCCTGCCACCTCACTCTGTGTGTCTTGGAGTCAGCTCCCAGCCAGCCCCTGGGCAGAGCCTCTCTCCAACCAACTAACTCTTAGTCTGCCACCACCGCGCCCACTGTTTCTCATGACACCTTTCCCCCCCACCCCCCATCACTCATCTCACCCATTCCTATTTTGCGTTATCGCCTACATCCGTTTTTATCCCCTGCCTTATTTGTCTCTGAAATGTACAATCCCCTACATGGGTTTGCTACAATACTAATCAAACACAGCTGGGAAACGGTGACAAATTCTATCTACCTCCACCTCCTTCTGTTAATAACAGAATTGATACGCTGCAGTCTCTGCTTCCCTCCAATACACCCCCATCTTGTACAATTCCCCACCTTCCCCCTGTAGTCCCCTGTCCATTGCTCTGCTTGCGTTTGTCTTACTGACCATGTCCATCACTAAATAAAAGGCCGGATTGAAAGGCCAGATTGGTTTATCAAGCTCCTCCCTGCAATAGGACCTTTTTCTTCCAGAGTCCATCTGATGTCCGAGATTTGTTGTAGGGGTCGGGGGAACGAAGAACCACAGTTCCCCCTCATTCACGACAAACTGAATGTTGTAATGTTTCATTTTACTGTCAAACATTGTGATGTAGGTGGGTTTTTTTGCTTGGAATATGACAAAGGCAGTGAAAGTATGAACAAGGAGGAAAATGTGTGTGGGTATGACATTTGGGATAAAAACTGAATCACTTCATGCAAGTTAACCGGTATTGTGTATTGCACCACTGGCAGAACTGTACTGATCCTAGGTTTTACAAATCATGAGCTCTGTGCGAGGACGGGTGCCTAGCAATGACAACTGAAATGAGCATGATTTAGATTAATACACTCCCTACTTTATAACACCACTAATTAGAGGTTAATTCTCGACCTTTCTAAAGAAGGCAAAAGAGAAATGCCGCTCTCGTAACACGGCAATGTTACATTTATCTTCATCCGTCCCCATTTTTCTATTCTTATTTTTCTCCCTCTGCTCCCTTCCCTGTTTATGCTTTTTCTTATTTCCTCTACTTATTATGTTGATTTTTTTCCCCCACTTTCCTTTCCCTTTCCATCTTTTCTGCTCATTTCTTTTGGCCTCAGCTTCCCACCCACCCTCTTTTCTACCTCACCAGTTTGTTCTTGTTAACGGCCCCAGCAGGAGAAGGATGTGCTCGACATGCTGGGGTCTAGGGGGCCACAGCTGCCCAATAACCCCCTGATTTATCAACCTCCTCTAGCTGCTAGCCTACATGGAGATGGTGTTTCACTCTCTGTTACTTACAGCCAGTGAGGCAGGGTTGTTTGTATTTCTGGCTGTGCGTCCTAAGGATGTGTCTGGCGTAATGAAATGGCTCTGCTCGTAATGCATCTCGCGCTCCTGTTGCCAAAGCCCGTCCATGTCAGTAAACATTGCCATGAAGAAAGGACAGAATCGGATAGACGCATAACGGATCAATAGGTGAACTGGTGATTCTGGGTATTTGTTTAAACCAGTAGTTTTGTCTGTTTCCCCGCATTTCCCCCTGACATCGTCTTTGGTGATCCTCTGACTGTAATTCTCATGTTTCTCACCTGGTCTCCCTCCCTACCTCCCTCCCTCAGCTCGTACATTGTGTCCAGTTCCAGATGGTGCACAGACCTTCGATGTAAAGTCCAAACTGATTTTAGACAACTTCATTCTGAATTAAATGCCCTGTGTTTTCTCCTGTCTCTCTCTCCTATAGTCCAGTACCAGATGGAGATGATGCGTTCCCTGCGTCACGTCAACATTGACCATCTGCACGTGGGCTGGTACCAGTCCACCTACTATGGCTCCTTTGTCAGCCGAGCCCTGCTGGACTCCCAGTTCAGTTACCAACATGCCATTGAAGAGTCGGTTGTACTCATTTATGGTAAGTTGACCTCTACAGAATGAAGCCTGTATTAGGACAGTTTTGATGAGTTGGAATTTATATAATTTTTTGCTTATGTCATTTTGGACTTAAATGAACAAGCCTGCAACCTTCTCATTCTCCTCTCTTCTCTTCTCAGTCCAAACTTTTGACTTGTAGTGTAGATGCCATGTAGATTTTAGACATTTATTGCTTTTTATTTGAGAATACTATAAAAGATGGATTTAGCTTTATATCAACCCCATATCTACTTTGCATTTGAATAAACTTAAATTTGAATCCATGCCCAGTGTGTTGAATAGCCAAGTCAGGGTCAACCATCGATCAACAGCGGGAACGGCCAGATGGGATTGCGTAGCCCACAAGCCAATCTATTGCCAACTCTTCTAGGAAAAGTTTTGTTGGCAAAGATGTAAAATAACATGAATTAGTCAGGGCAGATTCACTGCTGTATTGTTCATTGGTGAGACCAAACCTTCCACCATTCACACATGACAGCTAACGACCAGGTGGGGAGAGGTTCAACAACTCCCTGGAGACTGTAGAAGCCCCAGTTAAGACGCCGCAGCCTCATGAATTCTGTGTGTTCTTGTCATCAAACCATGCCTAGAAATATAATTTGAATATTATAATTTGAATATTATAATGTAAAATCACAGAGAATCCCGCTGAGATGAAAAAGCTAAGAAATACTTTCCCCTTATGGCGATATAAGTTACACTGCTGGTATGGGGTTGATTAGTCATTTACAGTTCATATCCATTTCGGCCTCAACCATGACTAAGCAATCACAAGTCAATTCTGTGTGTTTAATGGAGACATATCTAAGTATAGGTCACAAAGAAAGCCCTGTGTGTTCTGTTGTGATTCACTGGAAGACGTAGCAGTGAAACAGGAGGATGACAAATAAGGGAGACAATTAAGTCTCAAACACTCCTTTGTGGAGGAAAAAAGTAAACACGCTTACCTTCGGACTGGGTCTCCAAGCAGTGTGTCGAAGTGTGTGAAGCACACTGGCGTCTTTAGTTTCTCACCTGGCACTCCTGTGGGCATCACATGCTGGCAGTTGAAGGCTTTTCAGAACTGTTAATACATTTGTACCACTTTGAATTCTACTCACTTGCAATTTCTTGATTTCTGCACAAATGCAATATATTGCCCGAGGGCGTTAGTTCTTTCAAAGCTTTATTTCGACATGATAGCAATATTAACTCTATATGAAACCCTCCCCCCAGTGACTGAATGAATAACAGTTAATCGGCTTTAAATCCACCACAGGGTCCAGCAAAGTTAATGTGGTCAGCGAGTTCAGGGACACGGCATTGAATTATTCAAATATGTAGATCCCAGCAGTTTGGAGTAGACTCATAATATAAATAATGCTTCATTTGTCATGGATGACTATGACGAAACAATTGCTGTATTTGTTTATGTTGCTGAAATTAAACTATTTCACATACAATTTTTCAACGCAGACGAAATGTCAAATATCAATATTGCCAGTTGCTCAAAAGTATTAGACTCTTAAATCAGGAGAATAGAAAATAATTTTTTTTTAAAGAGTTATGGCAACAGGTTTGAAAAGTATTTCATCCCTGTGTGTGTAAAAACACATCCCACAGCCCTGTTCTACTCCAAAATCGTTTCAGAATTCTCATGACCTCCCGCTGTCTCTCCCACAATGGGCAGAGATTCATTTTAACCAGCACTTTTACCACTCTGATCTAGTCTTGATAGCCAGGTTATCAGTCAGTCAATCAGTCAGCCAGCCCTTTTTCATTCTGTTAATGTCAATCAATAATGCAGTGCTTAATGGATCAAAGTGCCTCAAAGTAATTGACATTATCTCTGTTTAAAGTCAAAGGAAGGAAAATTGATCCTCCCCCACCCCCTTTCATTCCATTCATCATTAGCTCGCCGGTCATTTTATTCCGATAAATGAATAAATCAGGTGACCAACTGGCGAGTTAATAGCTCCCCCCCGATGACAGCTGGAAATTAGAGTGGGTTGTTAAACCAATTGCTTAAATATTCGCCATGACGGCCTGTTCCTCACAAGAGGTTAAGCTGAACAGGCAACAGGACACAGGACCAATTGGCATGCAAGGAAGCTATTAAGTATTTTTGCACTATTCATCGCTTTTTTCCACGAGACTGGATTGAATTATGTATGTGGTTACTAGTCCTGGCTGGATCTGTCATTAATAGTTTCTTTTATGTCACATTAGTGGCTAAGAAATCAGTTTCTGCATATAGACATGAGGTTATCGTTTGTTTTAAGGGAAGAGAATCAAGAACGTTCGAGAGTCTGATTGAACTGTTTTTTCTTTTCGTGCAAAAAATGGTCTACAGCATGTGGACCATGACATCCGTAACCACAAATGGGCATTTTCCGTTTGTTCTTTTGTTTTCTTTCACTTACGATTTGCTCTGTATTTGCAGATTGAAAACAAGTTCCCTCCCTTGTTCTCCATAGAATCTTACAATGCAGACAGATATACAGATGCATCACGTGATAAAAGCAAACGTTCAAATGGCCAAAATAAATAGGCCTCTGGGAGCTGTGGTTTCGGGCCGCAAAGCAGATCACACAGTAATTACAACCTCTTGAACCACTCGCCCCCTCGCATAGATTTTGCAGTGTCAGTCGCCATTGCAGGACACATTGGTGTTACTTCATCAGAGCCGTGCGGATTCCAGAAGGGTTTCCAATGCTATTCTTAAATAGAGGCTTAACACCTAATTTATCAGATGTGTGGAAAATAGCCGACACCCCGGTTTTACTGCAGTGTAAATACTCACACTGCTGAGCACATTCATTTTATTGCTGTAATCCAGGTATTAAAACGAAATCACATTTGAGGTGTCTTATCTGCAGCTTTTGTGAAGTCATTCATGCCGAGTTCCACTGTAGCGTTAAATTGGCGTAGTTAACATTTGTAACTACAGTCTTTTTAGACTAAGGGTTTCAGGCGGATATGTTCATGGACTCCACCTAGATGAATCCGCCGCCTTGTTCCGTGTGTTTCACTGCTCAGTGGTTAACATAGCAACTCATTAATTAACTGGAGAGTAAACCAAACTGCAGTTCAGTTAAACAAGAAAAAATATTGAATTTAAAAGGTGAAACGGTCCCATGTTGGATTTTGTATGCGGCGTGTCACGTCTTACATGTTTAACAGCCGCCACTTAATATACTGATGGACAGAAGTAGAGGGGTCCACTTTTAGAATGTCCAAAATGGAAGCAGTAAAGATGTCAAAAAAAAGGTAAAATTCTGTAGATTTATTTCTTTCTGCAAATGTTCAGCATTATCTTGATGGGGGCCCGCAGTGACATTGTAAGACAGTAGAAGCGAAAAGGAGATGAAGTGTCCTAAGCCTGGAGAGAGCACTTTGCAGCTGGCATGAACAGAGACTTCCCCCGGTAGCAAAACATGGTTGTTTTGGGAGAAATGTGCCAAAAATAACTTAATGAAGAAACGCATAATTTGTCTGGGAAGCAGTGAAATGGAAATGTTTTTCAATACATAGTTGGCTAAGTCTGGATTTATATCTCTGGAAAACAAGGGCTTGTATGATTCATATCTGAGTTTTGTTCTGCTTAAAGTATTGAACAGTGGTGACTGGCTTTCCTGAACGCCTGGCCGGATCGCTATCTTTCATCTAAATTCCTGGTTTAATTTAATACCAGATTATATTGCTCTCGACGGGCCGGCTCGTTCACTCTCTTCATAATGCATACAAACGCCATTGTATCCCATGAATGTCAAACAAGACTAATTATCATAGCATCATACATATTTATAGCAGTTCATGAAGCTGAAGCTTACCAGCATAAGTAAATACTTGCCCAGACTGAGCCTTCATTCCTGCTCTTGCCAAAGGTTGACTTTGATTATTGGAACCTAGAATTTCCAAGGGATTAAATGAAATTTCCCCAAATGTCAGAATCTTCTTGGTGCACCAGTAATTTAAAATTACAAGAATATTTCAGATATACGAGTCAGGTATTTTTGCACCATTTCACATCCTGCTAAAATTATAATGAACGCAGAACAGCTTTTAATTTTCTCTTGTGATACCTTTGGTTTGCTCGGAGACACACTCTTGAATAATTGCCAGCGACTTGAAAGGAGGTGAAGCAGATTCATTGTGTTAGATACCTGGAGGGTAGAGAGCAGGCTTGTATCCAGAAACTTTGCTAGCTGGGAAAATGTGGGTGGCAACACGGAATGATGAATGCTCTCATCTCATCCAACCACTTTCAATGCCAGAACATTCTTTTGTTAAAGTTTTAAAGATTTAAAGGGACGTTTCTCCTTTATTGGTCTGAATTGTCTCTCATCTCTCTCCCTCTCTTGTCATTCTAGACCCCATAAAGACGGCCCAAGGCTCCCTGTCCCTCAAGGCCTACAGGCTGACCCCAAAACTAATGGAGATCTGCAAGGAGAAAGATTTCACACCTGAGGGGTAAGTTGATCTGTATGTTGACATGCACGTTAAAACTACAACTACTTATTTATTATTACTCTTGCAAACATCTTGTAAACACTGTAATCGGATTGAAATTGGCATTAATTAATGAAAGCTCCCTCCAAGCAACAGACCTACATTGCGCAATTGCAAATGTATTTATTCAGGCACATAAAATTTCTAATCAGAGTAAGCCACCTGGCAGCCTCTCCCCCTTCTACTCCGTAACGTGTCGTGTATATTGGGAGAACAGCAGAATGCTAGTGATTCCATCCGTGCATATGTCTTGCACGTATTTTCCCCTTCATCTCAGTACAAAAGGATCGGAGTATAGTGTGCTTGTAAAGATGGGGACTGATTGTGTTTATCATCATCAGACTCAAGTGTGTTTGTGTTTGCGTGTTCAAAGGAACATGGACGAGCACTTTCAAGTTGTCATTGCAACTATACCGCATGTTGCAGACATGAACACAGATTACTTACAGGAATTCAGAATTAAACTCTTTCCCCTTTTTCTTTTTTTGCTTTCCGCTTGTTCAATGTATGCAAATATAGGCTTGTGTATCCACCGGGGATGCATTTAGTAGCTGTTAGAGATGGACGCTGATGATGATGATTTATCAGTTCGCCCTCGCCTGTCAAACAAATGTACCATGTTTACGCCTTTTCTGACCCGGAGGCTTATCGTAATTGCTTTTAAATTGCACCTAAAAATGAATGTAATGAGGGGACCATTTCCCAGACAGTTCAGGCTAGTCCGAGTGCACAAACTCGCGCATAGATAAACACATACTTGTGGACACACACTTGCACGGTCATGTGTGAGTACGCACAGTTCAATGAAGCAGATGTATGAGATTGCTGTGCATTGAAAGCCTGCAGATACACAGCTCTAAATGCTCCAAACGGAGAAGGAACCATTTTACCTGCGTCATTAAATTTCCGTCCTTTCCATTTCTCCACCTGCGCGTGTCTCTATCGCCAACCAACTACTCCGTTATTGACCCAGTGCCTTTGGCCCAGAGTCAGGATCCTTCTCCTTTCTGCAGCTTTTCATTAGTTTGTATGATTTATTATGCCCCCAATCTGTAGCTATCAGTGCCACCAATAAGCACCTGATGGAAAGCGAGCTGTTTAGGGCAGGAGCGTACAATATCATTACATTACACAAAACTCACCTCTATCCCATTATTTTGAGGATGGACTTGAAGTCGGGACATTTGTAACGTGCAAAACTTAAACACCTGCTTTTCTTTCAGTACAGTGTCGTGGAGAATGACTTTTATTCATAGCATACTTGATGTTGCAGGAGCTTGCATATATTATGCAGTTTATTGAAACGAAAGGCAGAGAATAAAGGAGTGCTGAATAGACTCATCCCTTGGAACTGCCCTCCGTGTCCACTGGGCTATAGAAGCAGCGGTCAATAGCATCCACTTCAGCTGCAGATCTGAAGCATCAAATTAGCCGGCCCGTGGAGTGACCCTTCTGCTTTGTCCAGCCGGGCCCAACTTGGAAAGAGTCTGGCATTAAGTATTCCAAAGTGCAGTGAGGTTGAGTGATTTGTCCTGGCTGGAATGTGCTGTCCTCGTATTGCTTCATAGGTGCCTCGTTATATAGTTCTGCAGACACTAAAGGTCATAATATGCAGGAAACATTTAAAATCTGTGTGAATGGACAATTTTGCCAATATGAATAACAAATAGTGTATATCCTGTTATAGATTTGCCTTTATTCATACTGATGTTGTCCTTTGCCATTTCCCACTTGGAACCAATGCCGGATATCCCATTTCCTCTGCCTCTCGTCTCTTAAAGTTTGACTTTAGGAGATGCTCAGATTAAAAAACAAAGTCCTTGAAAATGACCTAATAAATAGGAAATGATCAGTTTTACACCCTCCCCTATTTGTCACAATGAAAATCCCCCTAGGAACATCTTTCATGCTGGTACATTGCACATGGCGGATTATTGCTGTGATCATATTGATCACAGAACAAGTAAAACAAGTCTAATAGGGTACGTGTAGTCTTATACAGACAGTAGTTTGTAGTCCATGTACTGTGCGCAACTGACATTCTGAACCAAGGCAGTCAAGTCAATGCTAGTGGATTTATGGGAGACATTAACCAAACTTTGAAGTTCCATCTTGTGTGAAGAGGCCCGTGTCAGATGGAGAGAGAGAGAGAGGCAGCTTGTAGCTCTCGAGGAGTAAAATGAGGTGGTTAAAGATCGGTCGCTGACTGTTTCCCACGCATGTCAACGGAGCCAATAAAAAAAGTCATTTGGCTCCAATGTCGCTCGGTGTGGGCAATACAGACACCATACTATTTCATACCAGATAATAAAAAAAGTTAACATTTTGCAATTTACCAAAAAAAGCCCAACCAAATGGCCACAGTACATTATAGTATTGATATATCACGAGAAATCATGAAATTATTTAATCTAAAAAGCAAATGTCGCAACTAAAGTTCTAACCCCCGTTTCTGTGATCAGCCTCATAAATGTCATATTTTGGCAGACTTCACTTCTGCAGCTGTTTGGTTGGGTCAGTAGACAATTTTGAATTTGATAATTTAAATGTTTTTCCCTATTTTCTTTGTTTATTTCACAGCTTGAAGAAGGCCAACATTGGATTTGAGCACATGTTTGAGGAGGTGCCTATCATCATCAAGAATTCTCACCTGATCAACGTACTCATGTGGGATCTGGAGGACAAGTCCACGGTCGCCGACAAGCACGAACTTCTCAACCTCTCCAGCAGGTTAGATTTCACACACCTCAGATTTTTTAATGATCAGGGTTAACAGAGGGACATCCATATCATCATCCCTGAAGCCAATTTACAGTTTTCCATGTGATCTCGACCAAATCCAACCAACAGCGACAAGTCATTTGTGCGTCGTGCCTATTGCAGAGGGAAGTGATGCAATTCATTTATTTTATTTGTTTATTACAAGTAATCAAATTCATACGATTATAAAATGCGGAACCATGGATGTACAGCATTCTTTCCAAACCGGCGCCCCTTGAAAAGCGAGGAAAAGCTCTTGGCAGCGGCTGATGAGCGTCAACGTGCAGCCCGAAACAGAGAATGCGAGTGTGACAAGTGAAGATTTGGTCGCTAAACGAGCCAGCACGTCCGCACAAATTGCCCAGAACCCCCCCAGAGAGAGAAGTGAATAGCAGATTGTGCTTCTCACTTTATTTGTAAGGACCTTCTCCCATACAGTGGGGTTGAAAACACTGTTCTCTGTAACAAGCTGCATATGTTTCAGAGGCACAAAACTGTGACAATGTGCTAATTTTCCTTGCCTCAGTTTTTATTTGAACATCTTCTGCGTTCAGTTCGCACTCAGATTGGGGCACCCTATGGCTTGGTCTGCCCTCGCCCGAGTATCTTACACTAACCCCTATTTAAACTTGGATAAATAAAACCAGAAGAATGCAGGTTATTGTGGCAGTCTGCCTCAAAGTCTTTTAAGCACTTAGCAAATGCTGCAACTCAATGCACATACTTGAACCATGCTGACACTTCTTTCATGCTTCATACAGGCTTTTATGCCGTGCCTTGGCATCTCTTAGAATCTACAGTCTAGTCTCTCAGACATGAGTTAAAGCTACTTCTAAATTAAAATTGATTTGACATTAGCGAACACAAGGGCATTCATTTGTCTTCTGTACCTGCCTAAGTGGACCAGATTGGAAGAACGAATAAGAGGTCTATTGATGTATTCGCTCTCATTTTAACAGCCATACAGGGGTCCGGTAGTGTTTGCAATTGTTTGTATCAGGACATTTTACAAGGTTTAATTTGCCAGATATGATTGTTAGACTGTCTATGTAGACACGGCACTGTAGTGAACATCATTTACCATGCACTTTAACATCCCACATACTCACGGTAATTGTTATTTTTGACTACTTATTGTATTTTATTTTATTTTATTGCACCTCTGGGCTGGTATTTGATGCATACAATTTATTAAGCCAACAAATGTAGGTTCTGTAAATGTCACAACTAAATGTCAAAGAATGTTTATTCAGAAACACTCCCAACCTGCCATCAAACTTTGTGCTCCGTCACTAATGAGTACAATATGAACAAATTTCACCCCGCCATATCAACCTACAGCCACTCCAAGTCTCGCATTGACATCTCAGAGACTCTCAGCGTCAGTCTCATAGGAATTAATCAGCAATCATTTATGGAGATAAACTGCTGCAAGCGGACTAACAGCTGTGAAGCTGCTAATCAAAATCTTCCCAGGGGCAGGTGTGAGGAATTAGCACAATAACAACTCAAAGTGCTGATATATGCACTATTGCTTGGAAAACAGTGTACTTTAGACAGCGCTTTGTAGCATTTTGGCAAATGTAATTTTCCTAGTCTGTGCTCTGCAACACAAGTAAGCCAAGAATGAAATTTAGGCCTCAATGCACAGAGATGACTCAAATACTGCCAAAGCTGGATAGCAGAGCATGGGTATTCTAGTCATTATCTCCAAATTGTTAAAAAATTGACCAAAGGCCAAATTTCACTTTCCTTGCATATTGTTCAATTTTCCAGATGGCTACTTAGAATTTGAGAAAAAAGTTTTTGCTATGAAAAAAAAACTGGGCAGGAAGAGGACCAGCTCTCGTCTGCAGATGGGATGTCTGGCAAGATGAAATTGTTTCCTGAAGTCAGATTGCTGCCTAGGTCTGTCCTTGTATTGGATTGTCCCGTCCGTCTCTCTACATCTTCTCCTGACAACCCCCACCCCCCTTTCTCCTCATTTCCACCCCCTCAAAAAAAGAAACGATAATGGGTTTTATTTAATGTTTTTCCTTTTGTCTCATTTTCCAATCTGCAGCCCCATTTGTCAATGTCATCCATGTCCAAGGCTGACTGAATGCAGTTACACTCCAGAAAATAGGGTTGTTCTCACTTCAGATGATGTTGTTGATCATGACGATGGTCTGCATGATTGTAAATTAATTTATCTTTTCCCACACAGATAGCCTTTAAATGCCTCTGTGTGAGAAAAAGCCTCTTTTGTACACTGTGTAAAGCTTTTTCCTGTCATGGAATGCATTGTGGGAAGGCTCATATTCTCCATTTCATTCCTTTCAACTGCATACTTAACAGTTTTTCAGTGATGGAAATTAACCACCTAGACAGTCCATTACCTGCTCCACGGTTGGTGTAATAGTTCTTCAGAATACAAATGCAGCATAGTGGGTTACATAGCAGATTACATAGCAGCATTTCCATGCATTCCGTAATGCTATACTTATGTGAATTCAGTAGTCTTGAAGGAGTTGTTCTTTTTGAATTCATCCTTAAAGTGAAAAATTATTTTGTTCAGCTCCACCCAATTATTCGTTCCTTCAGAACTCTCTCGCCTGCCTTTCACACAAGGAGTAGGAGTGACACAGAGGTCTCCAGGCCCCCCAAGGAGCCGTGTTAACAGCTCAAGAGCTTAACTTCATAAAACAAGTGCTATTACTTTTCTACATATGCAAGCTCATAGTCTCTCTCCAAAGAGTTGCTCACGGAATGAAACTGGAGAATTTTGTTCATGAACGAGACTCAAACTAGGATGATGCGCTATAGGTGGAAGGTAGTGAATGCTGGAGGACTGAGTTGTGGGACTATACAAGAGTTGCAGCAGTAGAAGAAGAAGTGAGAGGTGAGTGAAGTCGAGTCAAGTTTATTTGTAAAGCCCAGTATCACATACAATGCCTCAAAGGGCTTTACAGGCTCACAACAACAGACAGTTCCCGACCCGGCCCAGAGCTTTCTAAGAGACAAAAAAACAGCGTGGCGGATGGGTTCCTTCAACATTCAGTGTGGGGGCCCACACAGGCCCCAGGGACAGTTAGTGGAAGCACAGGAGAGAACATGTACGCGAAGTGATACAAGACAGGACAGACGAGATGTGAGCGAAGGAGAGAATAGTAAGAGGAGGAGAGAATCAGCTGCCCTGACCTCACATGGATGGAATCAAGCGCTCCATTCATCCACACATAGTTTCTTGGTCATGATACAGTATGCTGTGGCACAGTGTGATTGGTAGTCAGGAAGAAGGGGGAAACCGTTGGCAGTGAGATTAGCAAGTAATCTTTTGCTCATTACCCAATAATATGATAATTATAAGAAGTTTTGGTGGTAATCTGTGGTTATTATCAATGTCAATATGAAGGTCCCATGCAGCACGTTCATCCAGCTCTTAAAGTAGAGTATCTATATTCAATAAGCAAGTGAGCTGTTCTCATTCAATAACCCCATGTCTGGGACACCTTTTTGTGGTTGCTACAATAGAGTTAAAGTGGCAATTTTACATCTCAGTAGGTTTTACCCCCTTAAAGCAGACTTGGCGGTCTGCCCTTGCCAGTATAGTTCCATTTTATTCTGATAAAATAATGATGACAGACAGGAAGAGACGAAAGAGGAATGTAAACAGCAGATGAGTCGTCTATGGACTAAATCCAAACCAGTCACTTACAAAAAGATTAGGAAATTAAGTGACCTTTGCAGCCACTGAATTGGCTCTTTGTGTTATATTAAGTCACAGCAGAAAGAAGTTGCATGACAACTTTGCACACTCCTTGAGCCGTTGGATAAGGCTTCATCCATTTTCTGTGAAAAGATGCAATGCACCATTTTTATAACAAAATCTTAATATTCATGTGAAAATATGACATCAGCTATTAGATGGCCACAAAGTTTAGTTGGCCCGGTTGAGTTGGACAGGTTATGGGCAATTTGAAATGTCTGTGTTCTCTAATATTGATTTTGTGATGTCTGTTGTCTCTGATGTGAGAGGCACAGAGTGACACAAAGAGGGAATGGAGAGGGGAGTCGGTCTTATGAAAGGTAAACAAAAGAATTCACTCGGAGAATAGATAGCAAACTATGTCAAAGATCATCACAAAAGCACCTCTGGTATTACATTCTAAACTGTGAGAGTCGTGGAAGTCATAGAAGAGAGAACAGCAGAGAGGACAGAAGTATGAGAGGCAGGGCTGAGAAAAATAATTATTTCTCTGTGGTAAACAGTCTCTCTGTTGGCAAGCATGCATCTGTTAGATGGCAGCAATGTGACACAAAAGGGACATCAATAAAAAAAAGGAACATTGAGGAAGAGCAAGAGACCAGGGGAGGACGGGGGCCTGTGTCACTACCCAGACAAATGAATTTCATCTGTACAAATGATACATGGCTCATCCAAGTCTTTACTAATGAGCATCCCAATGTCACAACAGTGAGTTTCATTCTCACAGGACCCTAATTACATCAAACTTTTTGTGCGCCGGAGTTATGAAGAGTGGGAGGGACCGATCAGCTGAAAGGGGAGGAAGGGGTACAAGTTTGATTTCAAAGTCAGAGACTGTTTGGAAGAACATCGTCTTTACATCTCAAACATCTTTTCTAAGGGCGGGGAGGTGTCAAGTACATTGCACTCTGTTACGATGAGGAAAAGTGTAATTTGCCTGTAGTTGAAAATGTAAAGAATTGATTGATTGGATAAATCAGCTGGGATTTTAGAGTATAAAGCGTTCCCCACTCCAGACACATTACTTGGAAGTTATTCATTGTTAAAGAAACTCTATAAACGGATTGCGATAGTGTTGTCACCTAGCTTACATCCATTTTAGCTATGCAACATCATGACATGACGTCCCAGCAAAGTGTGCGCGTGTGTGTGTGTGTGTGTGTGTGTGTGCGCATTCATTCATTCATTCATTCATTCATTCATTCATTCATTCAAGTGCTATGGCATCTTAGATGTGAAGCAGCTGGTGCTCCTTGCAGAGCTCTTGTAATTATGATGTTGTTGTTACACCCTGTTATTCACATTGCCCAAGTTGTTGGAAACAAACACTGTCTATTATACAGACTTTTTGGAAAGTTACTTAAAACTTGCACAGTGTCTGGGTGGAAGCTCAGCTGTTGGCTCTTCTTGGACATTCCTCGCACAACAGCTCATCTGATATGTGTGAGGGGTTATGCAGGGAAGACCCCTGAGCAAGTGATCCATATTATCCTCCCTGCTGACAGCAGATGCACTTGTTAACAGTTTGTATTTCCCTGCAGCGTCCCGGCCATCAGGGTTCTAGACTGTGACCATTTAGTTGCATGTTGTGACCATTTTATAAATAAACTGCAACGAAAATGTACAGTGAACAAAACATTTTAACACATCATTATCACGTGCTTGTCATCGCCGTGCCTGCTGTCCTCACCAAGACGTCTGGGTTAGGGTTTGTGCAGGCATCCTATGGGCGGTGAACTCAAGTGCGTTTTATTCATGGCAATTTGAATGCATAGAGACATTGTGATGACATCCTGAGGCCCATTACTGTGCCATTCATCTACCAACGTCACCTCGTGTTTCAGCATGACAATGCACAGCCCCATGTTACAAGGATCTGTACACTGTAACTCCTCCCAGCTGAAAATGTCAGGTCTTCCATGGCCTGTATACTTAGCACACATGTCACACATCAGGCATGTTTGGGATGCTCTGCACCTGGACGGGCAGTGGGAGAATATTCCACAGGTTACAACAATCCATTGTAATGGAGATGTGCTGCAAAATAGAGGAATTAGAGAATTGGCATGTGCGTTGAGCAAAATGCAAGGTCTCAACAAACCTGGGACTTGTGTGTTGCGTCTTGCTTGTGTACCTTTTATCACAAATGATACTAACCCTGCTTATTACTCTCATGTGTCGCAGTGGTTCCATTAAAAACGAAACGGCAGCAGTTGATCTGACAGTGGCAGGGAGAGAATAACCTTAAAATGTGAATCTCTTAAGCACAACAGAAGTGTGAGGCATTAATATTCAGGGACAGATGCCCAACTATTTATTTATTTTATTTCATTAGATGACTTTGGTAACGTTACTTGTTTCTACTTAACTGAGCACAGACAAAATGTAGAAATTCCAAGGTATCCCAAATGACATTGCTGATGTCAGATGTTTCGGTGAAGTCGCACTTTTTCACACGTGCAGAGCAGCTCACTAAAAGCCAAGTCACTAAAAACTTTGCCATCATGAACCCAAACGAGGAGGAGGCTCACTGTGCAAGTCAAGTGGAATAACAACAAGAAAAGAGGTGTAAAGTCAGAATGTGCCAGAATTGTGGTGTTTGTTGCTTCCTCTCTCATCCTATAATTGGCCATCGCACATTGCTGTTCCAGGCACACTCAGTTTTTGTGCTGATGAGTTCAAACACGGACATAAAGTTTGTGTCTGACTGGAGAATCTGAGCTCAGACGGTGCAGGCTGAGCTTGACATATGTAATGAGCATCTGCTGTGCTCTCTCCTAACATGATGCCTTTATGGCCATTCCACTTGATAACTACGCCTTGAAACAACTCATTTATTGACAGAACGAACTTACCAGGAAATCAGAACATAATCACCTGATCAAGATTCTTCTCTGTGCTATTGAAAGGTTTTCTTTGGTCCCATGCAAATCAGTGATTGACTTCGACTAAGAGCTCATCAGTTAAAAAGGTAGTGTCGTAGTGAAACACGGATTGTAAGAGTAGAAGTCAGTCTTGTATTACTTGGAGCTGATCCTTCCCTGAATTTTCAATTTACTGAATATCGGCTCATTTCATCTCGCAAATCAACTGAGAGTCTGTCCCCTATTGTCCTGTGTGACTGCGAACAGCCGGGCCTCAGCGCTGATATGATGGATAGGCTGCCATTGAACCCCACCGTAAAACAGAATTTGTGATGATAGGAAATCCCTTGATGGGCTTTGACTTCTAAATCAGGATTGATCAAGATGCTATCTGACCTTCCTGAATAATTTAACCCTTCTTTTAGTGTATGGCCAGACGCTGCGCAGTAAACATGCATTATTAAACCACCGTTTTTCATGACCATGTGAAAGCGGTAATCGTTTGCTTTTATGATTGAAAATGGCATCCAGAAGCACAATAGCAGCTCATTAGGAGCGGTTGCACAATACTGAATCATTGTGTCCCACTCTGAGTGGTTACGGGAGTTGTAACGTCTCTATTGAATTCTCAGGCTCCGTGTTTCACAAACGGATGCCGATTTGCCTTCTGAGGCTTAATTTCGCTGTATTTGTGTAACAAGCGGACACTAACTCGAGTGTATTTATAAAACCCTACATCACACAACACCTGTCAAAGCACCTAATGTGGAGGTATAGTTTCATATAAACGATATCAAACATTATTCAACGTTCAGACCTTAAGAGTCTTCTACTTCTTTAGTACAAATAAATACCTAATGTCTGTATAATTATGTCATCTTTTAATCCTGAATGACATTGGAGTCACATTCTGAAAGTGGAAATGAGCGTGAACACACACACTCGCACACATTCACTCACACCCTCTCAAACACACTTGTGCTCTCACACACACACACACACACACACACACACACACAGTTTTTTGGGATGCAGTGTCCAGCTGAATCATGCACACACTCTCACAGCAGATGCTCTGAAGCATCCTGCTCTGTCTAATTTGCAGATTAAATGATTTCCTTTGCATGAATTAAAAATGCATTCCACATAAATTCACCAGCCCACTGCTTGATGAAATAGTTTTTAAATGGGCTCTCGCCAGTGAGGATCAATTGTGACACGGTTGGAGGGACACAGCAGGATATGGTGAGACTTGGTACCAGGCCAGCATTTTTCATGTTAATGGCTTTAAGGGCGCAGGGGAGGCTTGATAAACTGCACAGTGGTCCTTGGGACAGTCCTGGCACTCGGAGCTAGGTTAGAAACCCCATGCGAGTTTAAAGAACTGTATTTTAATTTCTGGGGGGGAAAAAGGCTTCCCACCAGTTACATTAGAGAATTTGACTTATACGCTCTGAAATTCTACAATTGAAAGCTGAAGGGCAGCAGGTTTTACGTTACTACTTGATCAGACACACCACACACACACACACACACACACACACACACACACATTCAATACCTCTTGCGGCTACGGAAGAAAAGGTTCATCACCGTGAAGCATGTGAAGGTAGTGTTATAAATCAGCAAGGGCCCATCAAGCAGGTGGTGATGCGTTTAGGCGCTCGCGTGCAGGTGGTCACATCAACGCTGCGCCTGTGGGACTTAATCTGCATGTCTTCTCTTATGTCTGTGTGATGGGGCTAAGCGGGTGAAATCGGGGGTTGATGGCATCAGGGTGATGTGCTGAGGTATTCACGGGTATGAATGTCACTAAATGAAGCAATATCGGTCCTTTCTCGGGT
Organism: Genypterus blacodes; assembly: GCF_046128005.1. Classification (NCBI taxonomy): domain Eukaryota; kingdom Metazoa; phylum Chordata; class Actinopteri; order Ophidiiformes; family Ophidiidae; genus Genypterus; species Genypterus blacodes. The sequence goes on along the minus strand of NW_027466864.1, from coordinate 552,195 downwards.
TTCATGTGTGTGTACTGTATATTTGGTTTGTCATTTGTTCTGGCACAAGGGCTCGTTTTGAAGCATTAATTACGAAATCCTCCACTTCACCATTGTCATTAAGGAGTGCAAGAAATGGTGCCGGGATTGAATGGCATTATTGCAGTCTGTTATTCCTTCTGATTGCCTTTTGTAACAGCCTTTATGGCAATTGGAACAAAGGAATTGGCGCATATTTCATCTCTGCTCAGGTTCAGTAACACTGGGGCTTTAGTTTCAACCCTGATAGATATAAGAACAATATATCCACTCGCTCCTGTCAGTCAAGAGCCGGGGAGACTGTTAGCGAGGTTCTTTGTCTTAAACAGATTAAGGCTTTGTAAAGCAGCTAGATACTTGAGCAGGGTGAAGTTATACCTCGACGAGATGATTTCCAGCACGTAGCAGTAGATGGATGGTGAGTGAGAGGAAGAGAGTGAAGAAATTTGACTTGTGAAGTTTTAATTGAAAAGTCTCACAGCAGAAAGAAAAGTAACTGAAATCACCCCCAACCTGGCTGCCACACACAAACGCACGCAGCCAAGATAAACAAGGCCTCGGCCGTGCGTGTGGGTACAGCTGTCATTTAAATAAACCCAGGATAATGTATTATATAGCACCCAAACATTCATAAATGATGAAACGATATGGTCCCAGTGAGAGAAATACAAGAGGGAGGAATAGTAAAGAAGTAGAGCACACTGCAGCTTTGTCAAGGTTGAACTTAAGGCAGTTGGCAGACATGCTGTTTAAAAATAGGGCTCATGGGATGAGAGGGAAGAGAGAGAGAGTGGCGGAGCTTAGTTCTGTCAGCACAGCAGTGTTGGGGAAGGGATGCGACAACAGAGCCACTAGATGAAGCACAGGGACAAGAGGAAGGGTCGCCAGGTCTGAGTTCTCCGACTCTCTGGGGAAGAAATTTCACGTCAGATGCCTTTAAGGACACATAAAAAGAAATGTGTCTGCAAGGATGAGAGCTCTGGGATCAGATCTGCACCGGCAGCAAGTACACGCTGCAGAAAAATATGCGTCGCACGACGTTACCCGATGTCTCCCGAAGGGACGCTTGGAAGTTCGATTTCAGAGCATCTCTTAAACAGAACCAACCTTTAAAATCCCCAGATCAAGAATCGAAATGATCATCTAATGAGAAGATTACTGGTTGTAGAGAAATGTTGGGTTTTGTTTTTACCTTTCAGTGTTGATTTCCCTGAAAGCCACACCTAGCTGCCATTAGAGGAACTGCATTCATAGTGATCGCTGAGTTGTGGCGTTTCCTGTTTGCTGGCAAGCAGCATCTAATAACATTCATGTTAAGACTTTGAATCTTCTCCGATTAAGATGTTTCTCAAATGTCATGTGGATCAACATCAGTGTATTCAAGTAAATGCTCCATTAGCTGATGATCATGCGTTTCCCTTGCTTTCCCTGGTAACTGGATTAAGTAACTAGTCATGCACCGTCAGCAAGCGAAGGAATCTTATTAACTCCATTCATATATGCATCTTACGCTGCATAATTCTGAGAATATTTTGCATGTAAATGTCCTAACTGTCAAAGGAGGGAGGATGGATCTCAAGTGGCGTTTTGGACATCTGCTTGGTCAACAGTTCATTTAGAGGAGCAGTGACAAGCTGACACGCAGCCAGAGAACACGCTGCCAAAAACAGGGAGGAGCTGATCGTAATCGGGAACGTCCACTAGCCTCACAAGGACACTTCAGTTCAGACTAAGGGCCCGTTAGCGTCACCATTGTCCTAAAGATCAGATTGTTGCCTCGGCCCCTGGGAGGTTACACTTTCAGACCTCTTAGTAGCATATGTCAAAACGTTTACAGATTACATTGAAACCTGGGCGAGCAGGTTGAATACGATCCAGGGAGCTGACGGGCCTGATGGCGGAGCTGCACTGGCCTCCTTTACGTTTTGGTCAATAACCTTTTGAACCAGTCAATAGAATTGAATTATCCACATAGGCTGAGCCAACACATCGATTTTCTGCTATTTCAACTTTATCCCCAAATTTTTGCATCGCCTCCCCCAGATATAGGTACTTTGTCACAAAATTGTACAAGTAGAATGTACGGTCTAAGCTGGACAATGTTTCTTAGCATTTTGCAATTAATGGCAACCAAAGTGGCTCATTCTTCAAGAAGTGCAGTCTACTGTAGCCACACTTGGTGGACTCCGTTCCCTCAGTGCTTATGCAAAGAAAATGCATCCATGGAACTGATTGTGGCGCCATAACAGCTATATTCTGTCAGTAACTTTCAAAGCAGTCAGTATAGAATCAGTGGTTTGTTGGTTGATCATGGTCAAGCCAATCAGTAAAATCCTAAAACTTCTAACCATTTAATAGGTGAGCTCGGGATTTAGTGAATGAATTCTTGTCTTTGCCGCTCTCAACTGCTGCACAGAGGTACAAAACAATTTGTGAGTGACATGCTGACATTCCTCCACAGCAACCACCTGGAGAAGAGCCTGCAGCTTCTGATGGACAGAGTGGACGACATGAGCCAGGACATTGTCAAATACAACACCTACAGCCGCAACCTGAGCAAGCAGCAGCAGCAGAAACACCAGGTAACCGCCACACGCTAACACACACACACACACGCGGCGGCCTTTTCACAGACAAAGGCTTTCCACACACCGCCCACAGACACTGAACAAGCGGCCGCAGCGCAAACATCAGCCTTGTCAGCGTGCATGAGAGGGAAAGAGGGACACACGCAGACGGGGGCGCTCACACACAGATGCTCCTACCGACACGAGCGCAGCAGGGAAACAGCAGGCGTCTCTCCCTCAACCTTGGACGTAGCGTAACTGTAGCTGCAATCACAGCGTGCAAGAGGCACAAATGTCGGGCGGGACACACGCACACACACACACACACACACACAGAACCATTTTTACACACTGGCATATTAATACAGCTTGCTTGAAACCTCTGAGGACCCACAGCAGTAACTACAGCAACCAACTTGTGCTTAAACCATTATTTACACACACACACACATAACAATGGCATAAATCTATTACTCCATAAATCACTGAAGCAAACCTAAGCTAACGGCGACAGGCAGATTTTGTGTGTGTGTGTGTGTGTGTGTGTGTGTGTGTGTGTGTGTGTGTGTGTGTGTGTGTGTGTGTGTGTGTGTGTGTGTGTGTGTGTGTGTGTGTGTGTGTGTGTGTGTGTGTGTGTGTGTGTGTGTGTGTGTGTGTGTGTGCTTTTAAAGGTCAAGTCTCAGCAGAGTGCGACATGTTCTGTTGTTGACTTTGTCCAACACACATTACTGCTAATCTAAAGGCTGATCAAATCATACATTGCCAAGTCAATCAACCAACCTGTGCAAATGCAAATACGTGGTTCATTTGCATGCAGACGCTGTGCTAACTGCAGGTATTTCATTAGTTAGCCTGGACCCGGTCCACATGAATAATATAACGGCCACATACTGGAATTAGACGGCGGTTTGTGGGGACCGGGCCTGTCCTCCGTCATAGCAGGAGACCCAGACAGGACGTGAGCAACATGACTGATGATCAATAAACCTACTGAAGATACAAGACGCCTAAAACCCAGGAACAGACCTGGAACCGTTTTGTTTTGTTATTGCCGAGATGATGTCAGTGGCAACGTGAGGAGCACACAGCTCACCTTCTGGTGGCAGCTCCTTGTTTCTAGCGGGCACATGATCACATCTCTCATACTGGCACGACAGAGCGTCCTGATCAACGTTCTAGGATAGAATCCAACCACATATCGCTCCATCTGACAGAGCTGCGTCAGTTATTGGGCACTTCTATTTTTGTTTCGTTCTTATCATGAGCATTATGAGTGATGTGGACGGCTTGGTGAAGATGAAGAAGCTCCCCCAAGAAGTTCATGAACCTCTGTGGGGGGAACCTACCCTTGTTTGGGAACTCAAAATGGTTCCAGAATTGAAGCTCCAAAGGGCGAGTTCCGCAAAACGTTCCCGATTCCTGAAAACGTTTCCAAACTGCCTATTGTTGTTATTATTGTTAAAGTGATTTCACACATTGATTTTCTCTGATATCCCACAGAATAACACGAGCACGATGCTCAACAACTGCTGCTAGCAGCAAAGCCCAACCAGCAAAGCGCCCTGGGCTGCGCTGAAGCTTCTCTCACTTAAAAATGTAAATTACTCCGGCATCGGGGCGCCGCCTGCAGCAACACCCAACGCCCTTTAGCACCCGTACAGCCTTGACACAGATCCGGGCTCCAGCAGTCGCTTCCACGGGTTCTCAAGTTCAGCGATCAGATAAATATGACGAATGTTTAACCTCTTGAAATATCCTTTGCGGTGTTATCGGCGCGGCTCATCCTTCACCCCGCTGGCATTTGCCCATTGCAGATCAGCATCGGTTCAGTTTCCGGTCCTCCTCTATCTCCCGCGTTATTTTCCCTGTCAGAAATGTTTTCTAGCCCTTAAAGGTTCTCGTGATGGGATACAGTCGTAAGTTTCTCCCTTTCCTTTAATGGAAACGGTCAAATATCCATACATGATATAATATCGACGCCCATTGAAAACTTTAATCGGGTTTTTTTTATTCATTTATTTTCATATGAAGGTGGAAGCCGTCTGATTCATGCTTTCCTGCCAGCTGTGAGGAAGAAACGCCACCAGCTGGAGCTTCAGCCAGCAAAAAGTAGAAAAGGGACCTTGTAAAACAAATAGGATGCTCGCACTCACGTACACTCACACACACGCGTGTCCTACAAGCACAAACTCACCCAGAGGCAGCAAAAAGAACACAAGACACACACACTGTCTTCAGTTCCAGCCTTAGCCAGATGCAATGGAAACACAAGTTGGCACATACAGTAGATGCACAAAGGGATACACACACACGCACACACACATTCCTGCTCACAGTTGCACCTGCTCACACACACCTCCATTACTCTGTCATGATTCTCTCTAAATGAAACAAGGGGGACGTCTGAAGTTTCTATTGTGTTCACACACACACGTTGGCAACAAACACACGTGCATCTTCCAAAAAGTAGACTGCCTCTCACACACACACACACACACACACACACACACACACACACACACACACACACACACACACGCACCCACAGCAACCCACAGACTGTAGCAAGGGGAAGAAACACACTCACACTGGCACACCCACACATCTCTAGGCCAATCACCTACACTGGGGCCATTACGATCCACCAACCCCCCCCCCCGACCCTCATCGCCGCAGCCCCCCGCAGCACAGCCCCTCACCACACACACACACACACACACTTACAATATCATACTTGGACAAGCCCCTATTATGGCGTCTCTCTACCTTTTACTGATATTTCATAGTATTGTGCACAATGACCCAGCGACACACAAAGAGAAGGGAAGCGAGCCTCCATTCCACCTCTCAGGCGTCCACCTGCTCCCTTCTATCTGCTGCTATTGACCTCGACGCTTCCTGGACAAATGGAACCTTGTTAATCATTGCAGAATGTTGTAAAATAAAAAAAAATAGGCTCTGTTAAGAACGAGGGGAGCGCTCCCATTTTTCATTCGCGCCTCCCTGGATTTTGTAAATAACAAGACGGCGGGGCAAAGTGTGTGACCGGCATCGTCCCCGTGAAAGGAATTTGATATCTCTCCGCCTCCGCCGCCGCTTTTGATTCTCTTCTCTTTTCCCAAACACACAGGCAGGTGCGCTTTTTTTTTTTGCGGCGGATCAGGAATGGAAGTGTGTATTTATCTCCGCTCACGATTGAATTCACAGCGTGCGGTTAATGAAACGACTCGGCCTCGCTGTCGCCCTTGTAATTTTTGCAACACAAACGGGGAGGAAACGGCATCGCAACGTCTCAATAACACCACTTTATACCACATTAATAAGGCAATTGACCAAAAATGTGGAAGGTGGCGCACACCGGAGCACGGCAGGGGTGTTTCATCTGATTGCTGCTAGTTGCTCTTCCGTGAATTTGAATGCGGATTGTTGTGATTCCGCTCCGACTCATTCAAGGTTTTTTCCCCCGTTCTGTTTATCGTTCGTCTCGGCGTATTCTGTCAGCTTCAGTCGCCTCAGGGCCGCTCAGGTGCATCCTGGGACGCCTGCTGCTCGCCCCCAGTTTCTCCCACAGCGGTTTGCCTCCCTTCTCTTCCTCCCCCCGCGCCGCCCTGTGTTAGTCTCTCCTCCATCTTGCCAAATTAACAAGGCTTTTAGGATCTCTAGAGACCCGGCACCTCGCTGATTTACAGACTGTCGGCCTTCCACAAATCACTCCATCCCTGTCAGCATTTATAACTCCCCCCCCCTCTCTCTCTCTCCGTCCCCCCATCTCTCCCTTCATCACCATGTTCCTTTACATCTCTCTACCTTGTTACTGTTTCCATTGCCTGTCTCTCTCTCTTTCCCCCTCCTGTCATCACTCCCTCTGCCTCTCCGTCCTCCGGTCTCAGCCACCGTCTCACCAACTTTCTTCCTCGTCACTCCCGGCCGTCCTCTTCCCATGAACCTTGTCTCATACTTTATTTACTCTCTCTCTCCTGCTCTCGCTCTCTTGGTTGTTTTTGCCTCCTCTCCCCTCTCCTCTGCATTTTGTTCCCTCATTTGTTCACACTCGCACCCCCCCATGACTCCTGCTCTCCTTTTCTCTTGTCTCGCTCCTCTCTTCAATCTATCCTCCCCTAAAATAATGTGTTCTCTCCCCCCTCCCCTCCCCTCCTCCCCCCCTTGCAGTACCTCCAGAGGCGGCAGCAGGAGAACGCTCAGCGCCAGAGCAGAGGGGAGCCCTCCTTGCCCGAGGAGGACATCAACAAAATGTTCAAGCCTCCCCAGCCCCCGCCACGAATGGACACTCTGCTTATTGCAGGTACGCACACACTCTCTCACAGAGCACCAACACACACTCACAAGCAACCCCACCTGCAGAGTCCTACCGATCAACATCCACCTTTAACTGTAGCCTCCTTCCACACACACACACACACACACACACACACACACACACACACACGCGGTGCTTGTCACCTGGAGACATGCTCTCTCTCTCTCTCCAAAATCCATCAGCCGCCTCCTCCTGCCCCCCCTCCCTCTCTCAAACACACACACACACACACACAGTGGAGCTCAGGTTCTGTTTTGTAATTATCCCCACCATTATCTTGAAAATTACATTAATCTAAAGTTTATTGACTGTCTCCAGCCCGACCGCCCCTTCCCCTGCTGTTTCACGCCGCTCGGCTCTCCTCCGCCTCCTGACAACATTCTGATCCTTCCCTTTACAGCATTCCGCTCTAATTTGATGTTTTTCTCTGCCCCTGTTCCTTTCCTCCTCCCTGCCTCGGTCTGTCTACCGTACGTATCTGTACAACAACACTCATGTATATGCTTGTGTGTCTGTCTGTGTGTGTGTGTGCGTGTTTCTCCTTATGTGTGTGGGTGTGCGGATGCGTGCGGCGTTGCATCCAACAGGGCAAATTAACAACTACTGCCAGAACGTGAAGGAATTCACCTCGCAGAATCTCGGGAAACTTTTCATGGCGGAAGCTCTGCAAGGAAACAACTAGAAGAAAGAGGAGAGGAGGGAAGGAAAGAAAGAAAGAAGGAAGGAAGAGCGGCGACGTATCGGAGACGCAAGACCAACATAGAACCATCTGACCACGAGTTAAAGAAGAATTTTTCATATTTAAGCATTTATTCATTGTTTATACCTAAATAACCATGTTGGATAAAACCATGATTGAGGATAAAAACAAATAAAAGTCTTGCACCTCTCAGTCCTTCTTGGCTCCTTGTGTGATTTCACATCTCTGCATTCTGCTTCACAGGAAAGAAGCGACACTGTCAGGTACAAATTGCCTCCTCTCTGCTATAATACGGCACAATTTGTACAGAACACAGCAAAGTAATCCGTTGACTGGAGTGTTGAATGAAGTGCGGCGTCTTGACTCTGAACCCGCTGCCTCGCTGCACTTAACCTGTTTGATTGTTGCGATTTTGTCTTTTGAAGTCAAATCAGGTTTCACCTCATCATAAGCTTTCCTCCTCCGTGCCTGACAGTCGGCAAAATAGACGAAAACAAAATTAATACAAGAACGCAAACTTTTGAAGAGGAGAGTTTGATTTTCCTGACAGATGTTTGTCCTTGGTTTGTTTTAGCCAACTTTTATGCTTTTCTTGTTTTCATTTCCTTTTTTGAGCCATATTTGTTGATCAGAATTAGAATAAGAAAACTTATATTAATGAATAAAACAAGTTTGAAAGATTTCAGAAGAACGAATATGGATTTAGTAAGAAATTTGGGGGAAGATCAACCTTGTATTTGATGCATTATTTAAAGCTTTTTCCTTCTGCAGATCTTCCTCTCGGGCTGCATGCATGCATGCATGGACACAAACCCTCTAACCTGAAGTATTTGATAATCTGGTTGCCTGTTTACAGCGAGGGAAGATTCACTGCTGCGAGGCTCAGTCCTGCCTTCTGCTGTTGTCAAGCTTTATCAGAATCTGAATCTTTAAAATCAAAAACGTGGCAAAACTGGAGACTTTGAGAGATGCAAGAAGATGAAATAATTGTTCTTTGTGTTCTCATCGTAAGCTTTGTTGGCCTTGATGATGAATAAAAACCCAGCCACAGCTTTGCTTTACTCTGTAGATGGAACGCCTCGCACATTCCACTCTCAGAAAGTGTCCACAGTAAAGATTAAAAAAGTAATTCAGATAGAAAATATGTGGGGGAGAATATATTTTGAGCTTAGTCTGAACTTTGTCTGAGTCATCCGCTGTTTTGTATTGAGGTGGCTGCTAAACACTGGTATCACTTATATGAGCAGCAGGAGCACGGATCACATTAAAAAGCCCTGCTAGCCCACACAAACACACACACACACACACACACATACAGGTCCTTTGGCTGCAGTTGAAGGTGGGTGAAGCTGCAGATATTCTGGAGATCAAATGGAACAGAATCAAAACCACACAAACGCTTGAAAGCCATCAGAAGAATTCAAAGAGTCGATCAAGCATTTAGTCAAAACTTAAAAAGCTGAAGTGACAAATCTGAAAACTATAATGACACAATAGGAATGTGACTTTATTGCCCCTTAAATTAAATTTGTCTTGAAGTCACAACTGCCGACCTGTAGTCAAACAGAGCAAATATGCTTAAAACGCCATGGAAACACATCAGGTTAACGATGCGCCTGACTTTTAAGTCTGCGGTAACAATTTGATGATCACCAGATGGGAAATCCAACCGTCCCCTTCAGGCGTTGGTGGCATCCCAAGTGTCCTTTTGTTGTGCCCTTTGGATCCTAAAGTGCACAACATGTCTGAACTTTGCTTTCCTAACGAGCTTGCTTATTCAATAAGTTCTCCATCATCTTCCATCATCCAATCAGGACATGCAATCATACAGGAAGATATAAGTAAATATAAAACGTCTTAAGACCTAAAGATACGGCCAGTCTGACATCATAAAGTCACTGAGACGCCCAGTGATGCTTCTGTTATCAGCCTCATCTAGTGTGTATCCATCAGGAGCCAGTCGATGAAGGCGAAACGGATATTTTTCAACCTGTGTGTGTGTGTATTTTATATCCTGGCTGTACAGATTGCAATCACACCAGGCTATTTGTGACCCTGTGCTGAGGATCACGTGATAAACACCCAAAGTTGACTCAAGATTGCGCAATAAAGCTCATTTGTGTGTGTGTGTGTGTGTGTGTGTGTGTGTGTGGGTGGGGGGGGGGGGGGGCTATCACCGCTGACAACTTTATTCAACAACCAGCTGAATGATGACTGTGCTTACTGCTTTTAATAAGGAACCCGTCAGTGTGAGGGTCCAGCGTGTTGTAATTACACTGTGCGCCATTATCTTTCCTGGACCCCAGCAGTTAAACAGCGTAATCAAATTCGGCGGATGATATTATTTAGCCTGTCATCAGCTTTGCCTGAGTCGTATCTTGTCGTGCGCTTGCTTGTCATCAGCACAATGGGATTAACGGTAATTAGAAGTCAACCCAAATGATAAACGTTTATTGGAACGATGACGGTCTGGGGAAAATTATTTCCTCCTCAAATCATAACCCCCCCTCCTCCTCCCCCTGTGGCATGATGGGAAATAAAACAACACAGGGGACTCATTTGATATTTACGGCGTCATTATCTGTTACCTTGACAATAACACCTGTGCATGTGACTGATGGGCATAATGTGCCGTACATCATCCCTGCAGGTGATCAGTTGGAATTTTGTTTCGTCTCAGCCGAAGCTCAATCGCTGTTGTTTTTCCCGAATTTTAAACACCAAACGCTGAAAGGAAACGTCGCCCTTGAGGGTTGACTGCGTTTCGGGCGCCACTGTCCCCCCCTAATCCTCCACAGAGTGACAGAAATTACAAAACAAACATCCTCAACAGTACTGAAAGCTTTGTGCCAAGCGACTCAGCCCCCATCCGCCGCCGCCGCCGCGTCCCTGCAGAGTGCAAACACGGTGACAACGGTTCAGAGTGGATTCAAAGTGACAGCGTTTTGATTGGAGTGCAAAGCAGTTTGGACTGAATCACGTAATCACAGACGGACCCAAGGGCGATGAATTCGAGCTGCGAGGGATTCAAACTAGTATTTTCCTTATAATGAAGACTGTGGGGGGTAATTGACTTATTTGTTTTGCTACTGGCAACTTTGACTTTGGTTGGAGAGACCATTTTCAAGTTTGTTATTCTGCATTACTTCGCAGTCGTGCCGATTATGACACAAAGAAACGTTTGCTTGTCTTGGTAAGCAGAAATAAAGGTGACTAATTCTGAACCCTCAATCTGAAGTTATTGAGACTAATTCTGTGGTTTCTGGAGTTGATCCTCATTTGAAGAGGCATTTTATTGTCTTATCGATTTGCTTTGGCAAGTGAGTTGTTAAGTTTCATTTATGTTGATTACCTTTCACTTGAAGTGCAGGAGTTATGTAAGAGTTTTGTTGGACATTGATTTGTAACTGGAGCACACACAGTCATGCCAGCCTGGATGTATGCTGTGTGTGTGTGTGTGTGTGTGTGTGTGCTGTACATCCCGCACAGAGATCCCCAGCAGCAGCAGCTCTAGCTCTGAGATTGTCTCTCCCACACCATCATGCTCAATTGACTGTGAGACTTCAAGCTGCCGAAAATGAGAATGACACCCTCAAATTTGAGAGAAGATTTCTTAACCCAGGAACAGAGCTGAAACCAAGCCTGTGGCCCTGCTGATGCAATACATGCAATTAAACTCTCCACCTCTCCCTCCAAAGTGATTTAATTTGCTGTTCCAATTATCACCCATCTGTGATGTCACATTCTCCTCAGCATTGCAGCGATTACCCTAAACTAGGTGTTTGAACTGAGCATGGGAACTAAATGGGCTTTAGCTGTGTAAACACCCGGGCGTTTTGGACGCTGCAATAGGAGGAAATACTTAATTAGGATTATGGGATTTGTCTCTGCACCTTCAGATTCCTCAGAAGGAGGCTTGGTGATGTCAGAGGGATATAAGTTTGGCCTCATTTAATCAGTGAGTGCGGCCGGCGCAGCCCTGACCCTCCCGCCGTAATTTATTACCGCTCAAACACAAACACAGGCTCTTTCAGCGCGCCTGCCTTCGCCCTGTCATGGGTGAGAGAGAGAATCAGGTGGCTGAATATAATGAAACCAGTTATTTCCCTGTCAACTCTCAACACTTCTACCTTTTTCTCCTCTTTTTTCCCCTCCTTCTTTCTACCACACATATTGCCATGGCAACTGTGGCTCCTGTATGGAATAGCTGTTGAGGATGTAAAGTAGTTGCCGTTGTGAAATAATCTTGCAAATCCCCAAAACGAAACACAAAGTAAAGGCAGATGCAGAGTTATGTGAGAGCGATTAGGGAATGAATCATACGTGCAATTATACACGTATGTTCAACACCTAACCCATCTAGAACACACTTATCTTCAACTAAATATGCTCTACCTGCAGTTAAAACACTTGAAGAAAACCTATATCTTTCTCTTTTCTCGTTTCTCCTCATGGTCAATACGTCCCTACCGTGATTGGCAACTGTATAGATTGAGCACTGTGTTCAAGTTGCAATTTGTCTCCGCCGCCACCCAATTCGACGGCTGTCGCCCAGCAGTCGCACAAATCCCACAGGCCATTATGAGGCTGGTTTAATCCCCACAACAGCCGCCACAGAAACCTTTCAAGGAGGGTTTCAAAGCATGATACCCCCGTCTGTCACACGCATCCATGGGCTTCAGGCGAGGCTCTCGTGCGTCGTCCTGATCCCACTCCATCACCTGTGCCTCGTCTTATCCCCGAGACACTAAGACAAATATAGTAAATGTCCCCCTGTTGAAGATCAGTCACACGTTGCATGTAATCTCCTGTCCGGCTTCGTCTCTGTTCTGTTCACACACACACATGAGCGTTCGGCCTCGGTCACAAAGCAAAAATGATTTATGTTTTTATTGGAAACTTGGACGATGCAGATTTGTTTGGGGTCATTAAAGATGACCTCCACTGTTCTTCAAAGCTGCGGCAAATAAAATGTAAATTATTCATCAGTGGGTTTGTTTACATGCACACTCCAGTCTAGCACAGCTCATTTCACTGTGATCTGCTTTCATTTCAAATTGATTTTCTCGTGCATGTAAATGATCCCACATCCCAAAATGTCACGTTTCATAGCCAAGTGTCTGCTTGACTGCTATCTGACACTTCTACTTCCTGTTATGGCCCTCGCTCGCCCCTATTCTCCATAAGTTACCCCCATCCAGATAGATCTGATTCAGAGAGGTGGATCAAAGTGCCAACTCTTGCCCACGGTCATGAGTGTGACCTCTGGGTTTCGGACTGAAAGAATGAGATCACGGATACAAGTGGGCCAAATAAAGTTTCCTCTGCAGGGTGTCGTCACTCAGCCCTGAGCGTAAGGGTGAGGAGTTCAGGCAGCAGGAAGGAGCTTGGAGATGTAAAAGGAACCTGCTGAGATGTGCAGTTCGTTTGAACAAACTTCACACTCATTTCCTCACCTGCTACACTTCCCGTCCTCTGGCGATGCAGTAATGAGTGAAATATATGAGGGGAAGGATGTAAAATCAGAGTATTGTGTAGCGTAGGACTATATATCACTATGAAACATACCATATACTGTTCATAGCTGAGCAGAGCAGGAAGTCTTTCCCATCTCAAGGAGTCTTTCTTACCCACTTCTCATCTCATGCTCATAACCCTGCTGGGATGCATTATTTTACATTTGTAGTATTTGTATCTTGTCATGGCTTCCAGCGGTCCCCTGCGTCTCATTCTGTACTATAAGGATTATTTGTGTAAAATCCTTAAGATTGTTTTTATTGGCTTGTCAGCTCCTCCGCCCGGGGAAGAAAATAAGGAAACGGCTTGCGGAAGAAATTTGTGTAATTCATGATGAGTTTTTCTCATCAGTTTTTCTTTGTTCCTTAAAGTCCGGAGATGTATTGTTGCCTTAGTTACAGTGATTGATGGAATGCTTTTGACCCACAATAAAGAAAAGTCCACAATTAAAGTGCCCCCTTATCTCCCAGCTGTGAATCTCTAAGATAAATGCTGACGGCATCCTCCCCCCCCATGTTCAATCATTCGCTCCATGCTTTGGTCTCAGCTTGTGTCCGTAGAATGACTGATGTGCATTTGAATATTTCTTTCTGGCAGGTAAACATTTGCATTCGGTTCACTTATTCATTCACTCCTTCCCACTCTAGATTCCGAGTCGTCTGCTTTTTATGCACACTCACACACACACTCACTCACACACACACTCACATTCACAAAGCGTTGGAACACCTTTATTTAAGTGAGCTGCTCTCCATGCTGCACAAGACAAATGGAGTGAACATCCTTCCATATTTCTAAAGACATTCATCATGAGAGTGGAAATGGACAGGTTTCTTTCTCTGCGGCCTTTTGAATTCTTTTTTTTGTTTTCTCACTTATATTATGTCGCTAAAATCACATTTCCCATTGACGTTGATGCTTCCCACATTTACCTCCAGAGGCCCAGACATTTATTTTGTGTACATTTTTAATTTCCCCTTGCTACTTTGGATCATTGGTCCCTGTGTGAGTGTGTGATCATATGTGTACTACATATAAACACAAAGAGTATAACACGTTTCTTCCTGTCTGCTCCGTTTTCTAGCGACCAAAAGTGGTTAAAGTTACCACTAGGGGACAGCGAAAAATTTCCAGAACTGAGGATAATAGGTTTAAGTTAAGCACAATGATGTATAAGGTGTAGGGAAGGAAAATGTAATGTCCACATTGTCAAGAATGTCAAGAATTTAAAGGGGAGATATTATTTAGACCCTTTTCCTGATTCGCATTTGCAATGCTTACAAAATATAAAATAATATCCTCCAATAACTGCAAAACATTGATATTGATGTGAAGGTGAGTAAATAAATAAAACTGATCAAAAATAGAATAGATCTGTGTTTGTTTCTGTAGTTGATTTACTTTGAAAAGTTAAACATAACTCTCTTGTGTATTACACTGTAGAAATATGGGGGAAAATAGCAAGGCGTGTAAAGTAACAATACTGAATAATAACAGGCACAGACTGTCCTGGAAGCACAGTGAAGTGTCATTGACCTTTTGACATTAGGAGCAGCCAGATTAAAGTGTCCTCTCCTCCAGCTGGGAACCAAGATTACTTTAAATTTCACGAATGGGGATTTATTTCGTCAGCTTTGTGGTAGAGTTCACCTTCAGTTGAATGTTTTCTCTCCACACACATTACAACTATAACAAATGTTGATGCCTGTGCTCTGGACCTTGTCATTTTGTGTCCATTTATTTCCTTTGAGGGAAGCAGCATGCCCACTGACATTCAATCACATTATTTTGGCACAATGATTCGCTGCATCCACCTGTGACCTGGACCACAAATAAAACGGTCTGTGACAAGAGCAGTGTACATCAAACCCCTGGGACATACAGTATACATGGGTGCCTAACTGAATCCCCTGGTTGGTTGACTCAGACCAGACCAGCAGCATCGATGATCACATCCAAATCAGTAAACAAAGCAGTATTTAGGATTAAAACCTGTGCTTTTACCACCCCTGCAGTATTTTAATTCAATTCCTCCCCAGCCTACATACAGTGCAGGGTGATGTCGCTGCACTTGGCTGCAACTGCCGACCTGTTATTGCAGTAGTGTGATAGTGAGGAAGCTTATAGCGGCCATAACAGGCTTTTGCAAAGGCATGATGGCCTGTAGGTAAGTGATTTAAAGAAAATCAGGTTGATGCTCTCCCAAACCTGCAGTCAGCACAGGCCCAGGTGAAGGCCAAGCCGTTGTAAATTTTCCCAAAGTGTCAGCATTTTCCACATCGCTTACCTTCAGCGTGGCGGGAATAAATTCTCACACAATTTTCAGAGCTGAAATTGGTCATTCCCTGTGCGTCTTTCATTCCAAGACCTCTAAAAATTGGGTCTGACTGTGCCGTTTGTGGTCTTGTCTCACTATTTGACCGGGGCACCTGATCCAAATACTGAAGCAAAGGTAACTTTCAGCCAATTTAGAAGGTATTGGTTATGCTGCACAGAGGTGATTTGACATGGTGAGTGCACAAAGAGGGAATATAGCCGATATGTTCAAGCTCAGAGTGAGGGGATAACCAGCGCTGTCTAAAACCGCATCAGTTTGTGAATTTTACCTGATAGAACTAGTACCAGATTGTGATTGGCTGATGGCATGGATTGATTATACCGACTCTATATCCTTACTCTATATGTGAACAAATGTAATACAGAATCTCATTTGGATGGGAGCTGTGTGAGGCAGTTTACAGGTTTAACATGTATATTTCACTGTGATCTACAATTCACTGAATAACGTACAGGGCCATTTGATTGGGGAAATTATTGAAGTTCTCATTTCAGAACAAGTAAGCGGGACCCCTGTGCCTCCTTTTATTCCAAGTTTGAAAGGAGAGAATGGTTTATTAAAAAAGACCGCAGCGCAGAGAGTCACATGTTAGGGCTGAGAATTAGCTGCTGGGAACGCCTCATCACATTTTGACAAGTGTCCTTCAGCAGACAGATCTGTGCGAACATCGACCCTGACCATAAGGCCACTGAGGCCGGACTTTAAATCAAAACCTGGCATCTTTCGCTTTATAATCACCGAGGGAAGATTGGCTTTCTGGATTCAGTCACATAAAATGAAGATGACTAAAAACAACATTCTAACCATAAATCAGTGGAATCACGTTTCCAGAGCGTGCCATTAAAATCCCACTACCTTGCCGTCACGCGTCATAAAATTCAACTCGCAAAGAGCTGGAACTCACAGTAACCAGGGGGAACAAAGACTTCATCAGTATTTCTCTGATATCCGAACTTGTCAGCTGACTGAAAGCTTTGTGTTTACTTGCTGATGCTCGCAGTTCAGCCTGGTTCATGTTGTCGCAGATTATTTGATGGCAGTAAAATTATCACATTGGTATAAAATGTTAGGCAAGTTGAAGACATCATGATAGAATAAGCAATCGTGGCTGTTTTAGTTAAAGACTCTTCCTCTCTGCACATGTATTTATTATTAGAACTGCAGCGCTGTTGCATAATAAGAAATATTTTATAATCAGAGTTGCACACATTTTTTTGCAGTAACTAAAACAAGAACCGGCACATTGAGGTTGGTGAGCACCTCTTTCCCTGTTTTTCCCAAAAGGAAGTCTAAAAATGACATTTGTTGCTACGTCCCATGGGGATCTATGGGGGACGGATTAGTTGGGAACATCAATAAAGGTGTGCAGAATGTTCTCTGGGTAGAGCAGTTTAATGTGTCTGGGTGTGTGTGCTTACCTGTGTCACACCTCCCTCTGCAGCCCTGCAAATGATTAGATACTCATCATCATCATCATCATCATCTATCATCTATCATCTATTTAACAGAACAGCAAGGTGTCGATAATAAGAGCTAACCCTTCCCATTCATTGTTACTAAATTATATTGTTACAATATCAATGAAGGTTATTGTACTGCAATTGTAAATGTTAATGAATTGTTTTTGTTTTTGCTGGCTACTGTAATGGCTGAAACATCAATTTGCTAAGTTGTTTTTATGACCCATTACCGACTTGTGAAGCAACAACACTTTATTAATGCAGGTAATACACAGAATTCCTTCCTATGGCATGATAGAACTAGAATGCTGCACAATCATTGGTTTTATAAAGATATTTGATTTAGGTTGCTGATGTTGCTTGTTTGGTGACATCACTTCTGGTTTCTTGCTGATTTGATTGATTGATATCCGTCACTATAGGTTGAAATACAGCTTTAACACATTGGTATCATCCACTCTGGTCCTTTATAATTTCCTTTTCCATAAGTTAGCTTCTTATCTTGAGTCAAGCAGCTTTAAGTCTTTTTTTGTGCACAAGGAAATTTGATGGCGTCGGTGCAGGTGTAACCCCTCAGTGTCCATCGACTGATATGAGTGATACTGATCTGAAAGCAGTTATTTCCCGTCCGCCATGCTGTCATTTGGCCGGCTGAGTGAATCCAGGCCGAGCTTTAGTCTATTCTTTTCCTGCCAGACGGGTGATTAGTGTGGTGGCGGTCTGCAGTCGGCAGCTCAGTGCTGTTGCCTGATAAAGGGGTCAGGTTCAGCCTGCGCACACACACCACCATCACACACTGCCACTTAGCAGCCTGTTTCCTGCTGGCCCGCGTGCAGCCGACATCACCAGGTCACCGTCCCACCTCCCAACTAAAACCCAAACGCCTGCCGCCTGCCTCTAGCTGAGACAAATCCTTCCCTCTGCTGCTCGATAGAAAGAATCTCTACATCAGAGTGAACAAATTTGCAGATTTATCTTCGTCAACATCTGAGCCAGCCAGCCAACAATGCGGTTAGCCAGGAGCCAGATTTGCTTCAATGATGGCTGCTTGATAGGCGAGCACATAGAGGAGGGGGAGAATTAGTTAATTGGATATAATATTGAACAGAAGTAGTTTAGGGTTTGGAAATAAAAATAACTTTGGCTGGTGGAGTTTCTGTCGCTGCAGCTGGGGGAGATGAAATGGATGTGATCTCATCAAAGAGCAGCTTTACTCTGTCGAGTGTGTTCTTCTAAAGAGCACAGAGAACTGAAAAGGAGATTGTTTTTTTCATCTTTTCACCAGATGACTCACCACACTAATGTATTGTAGCTTCTCATCAGATTTCTCTTGTGTTTCAGACAACTGGAATTCTCGGGCTGCTGCAGCACCACCATCATCATCATCATCATCAAAGTCCGTGTTTTAAAAGGTTTGTTGACTTGAATATGCTCTTGTTGAAATGAAGTGGTTGGTCTGTGAATAACACTGTGGGTGCAGATTTCGGGTGAAAGGGACGTAGGCGTCATTTCTATTCTGTCCATTTCTGGGTGCTGTTTATCAGACCGGGGGCGAATGATTTCCCCCCCGACTAATATATCTTTCGTCAAAAACAACAAAAAAAAACAATGCGCCCCTTCTTCATCGAGCTCAGCGGACCGAGAACACTTTGAAGCTCAACATCTCATTGCTATAAGAAAAGGAAACCAAACTTGTTTTTCACACGCAGGCAAAAATGCAACACAGAACTTTTTTTTAGGGGGGAAGTAAGCAATTATAGAATCCATGTGAATGTGTGGAAGTCATTGCAGCTCACCTTGAAGGCTCCTGGGAGGGTCAGCAGCAGGATACGTTTAATCTGGAAATCCTTACTTCCTCTTTGGCTGTGACCTTGCAAAGGCATCATGAATTTCACTGAATGCTCCGTAGCGTCGGTGTGACAAAGACAGCCGTCCTTAGTATTCCAAGGACGTTTTCCCTCCTGCATTAGTCACAACCCGGGGAAATCCATCAACTCACAGGCCCATTTACCAAAGAAAAACATTAAGTTAACTTCTGCTCTCAGATTAGAGTCAGCATTCAGTCAAATGTAACTATTTTTCAGTATCCGTTTCATTTTGGAGCTTGTGCAGGCTGGCCTCCATTAATTTGCTTGACTTTTCAGATTGCATTGCTAAGCGTTATCTGAGTGCCTCACGGTTGTTGCTAATTGATGCCGCAGTCAGTTCATTATTTTAGTCTCCTATGGCCACTCGGCTATCGGATTCATACATATACCCTCGGTTTAATCAGCGTCGTCACGGCAGCCGAAGAGGTGAACGCAAGAGGTAGAAGCCATTGAACCGTACATGTGGGCCGCGCCATCTGTGAGTAGGTGTAAGGTAAACTAATTATTTTTTCCTCTGTCAAAGAAAAAGCCCAAAAGAATGTTCTTACTAATGAACTCGGCACATTTTTGCTCCGTTTGCACGAATAGGCAGGATAATAGAAAGTCTCTCGACGGGCGACACTTTGGGACAATAGAATCATACAAGGCCAGACGATGCTCCCACAGTGTGAAAGTCTGAAGTCAAGAATGTTACGCTCTGAATACCAAGTAAGGCTGCAATCCAGTGTTTTCATATTCTGATGCTATTTTCTGTGCTTATAGATATTTTGCTGAAACGTTAAGACTTTAAAGTGCATAATGTGGTTTGAATTCCATCTCTGGCATTGTGATCAAATCTTTTAAAATGACAAGAGTCTGCATTTGCAAGATCCATTCATTATCTATAGGTTCTTATCCTTTCAGGGTGTTTTTCAGGGACTTTGGCATCAGAGGTGCAAAAGTATAGAATTATTCTCAGTGGTACCTTTGTATATTCATTATGGTGGCATAGACATCTGGTGTTTGTTCATAGCATTAGTTGTGCTCATTATAAAACAACACCACCCTTGACTTTATGTCAACAACGCCTCAACAGTGATGAAAGGAATTAGTCGTTATTGTTAAGCTGCATCATGTAATCAAGTAAAATGCTGAATCCCATTGTCACTATCATCTTTATACTATTTGTGCAACATTGGGAGTAGTTTGCAACATCTTGCGGTACCAACCTGGCGAAACATACGTGTGTTTCGGTCCTTTCGTTGCCCCCTAGTGGATATAGTTTTTAATTCTCCAGATGTGATGTATAGCACAGAAATGAGCACATACACAGTATATATTTGCATGTAGATTTAAATATCAGATGTTGATTGTTTGTACACAGTTCTACCAACCGCCTGATTGAGCATTAAATCCTTGCTCATTTTTTGATGGTATCACAAGAGTCCTAACAGTGGATGAGTGCATTATGAAAGGTTAGTGCTCTTGTTACATGTAAGTGGTTGACACTGTATGATGGTGGTGTGAGACACATACAGTAGACCAGCTGCCCTCCTCAGTAACCACATATTACCCCAGTTCAGCTTTTACTGGCCAACATAAAAATGGAGTGTCTCGATGATTACTCTGAATTATGATGTTAGTAGTGATAAACATTGACCTTGCTCACTAAAGAGGAGCGGCAAACCACATGCCAGAAACCACAGCCTTTACAGCGCTATAAAAGAGGGAAACCCCCCAGTTGTTGGATGGCATCCTGTGCTGATCGCCCCTAAAAGAAGCCTCTCTGCTGTTTTCTTTAGTCTGTGTTTTCATGGTTTGCTCTAAACATTTTTCAGCAATCCAATAGACATCTAGATTTCTTTTCAATGGCAGCCCGACTAGAATGACCTCATTTGAAGGCATTATTCTGTGCATAACTCTCACAAATGATGCATTAAAATGCCATGATCAACACGCAATAGGCCTCGTGCCGCCGGCCAAAATTCACCCGAGCAACAGAGACTGTATGCCTCTGATAAAATGCAGACAAAAAGAAAGACAATTAGGAAGTGAGAAAGGAATTACCGACCTCATTGACAAGCTTCAACAGAGTCCCAGAGGAGGAGGAGGTAAAATATAATGTCTCAGCTAAAGGACATTAACTTCATTACTTTGAGAATAATACAATTCCCCCACCTACATACTGCGTGGAGAAATAGGATAAGGATATTTTTCAAATATCAGTACTTCATCCAGACATTGTAGACCGATGAAGAGAAGCGCTAGGAACAGTCATTGTTGTTCATCAATCCTTTCAGATTTCACTGCCTGGACTCCAGTTTTATTGCATCCAGACATTTGAAAACAAAAGCCGCAATGACAATGTCAAAGCCATAAATCTACATGCGACTCTCTCTCTCCCACAGGCAAAGATCTGAGCCCTCAACCACATCTTGACATTCTTTTCTGTCTGTGATATTATAGCTTCAGCGATGGCATCCAAACTCTTCTTCCATACCACTAAGTCCATAATGTTATTTTTCGCTGGCTTTAAAAAAATCTCAGCATTGAAACAAAACAAAGTTTACTTTTGACAAAACGCATAAAGTATCATTGATCACCTCGCAGGCAAATATTACAGAGACATTGAACAGATTTTCTCATTATGGAGCTTGCTTCAGTGAATGTAATTAGCACAGACACTTGAAAAGTTCTGCAGTAATTAAGCCAAGTCACATAATATGAGCCATATTATCAGGGAACACGGATAGGTATCTGTGTTGAGATTCAGCCGGAGTGATTACATTCTGTTCTTAACGTTGGTCATATTGTGCATAACCCCTGCAAGTATGTAATTAATGAATGAGTGAGCTTAATGAGCAGAGGTAAGCACTTCAAATGGGAATCATGTCTTCACATATTAATAGCACAGGAGTTCATTTCAATAATAAAGAGAATTGTAGCCTGGTGCTGTTACAGCCATGCTCTGATTACTGAGGAGAGGATTTAAACATGGAGCAGAGAAAGCAGAGAAAGGGCAATATTTGAGCCACTCAAATATTTGTGTTAGATATGATATGAATATTTAATGTCATGGAGTAGGAGGGAGTGATAACGCAACATGATCTGTCATTGATTTAGTGGTAACGTACTTTCTTATTCGGCACACAGGGAAGAGAAAGTAAAGCAAAGGAAGCTGGTTTTAGTATTTATCCGTCCTTTTACAAGTGAGGTGCTCTGATTTATTTGAGTTTACATGAGGATAATATTGAAGCTGTGTCTTCCTTTTTTCCTCTGTAGATAAGCCAGCCAACACATCTGGCTGCAGTGTGTGTGTGTAATAATCCTCTGGTACTAACCTTTCTCTCTCTTGCTGAGTCAGCCAAAGCTCCAAATCTCCAATGATAACCTGTTATAGCCTGGACCAATGTCCTGTCGAGCTCTATGAGCCCCTGTGCCGCGGCTCAGTGGTGATGCTTTCATATTTGTGTAACATCCAACAGAGGGAATCTGTCTTTTAAAAAATCTAATGGCTTCGACTCCTGCAGGGCTTTCTTCTTGTCAATAAGAGCTTCTCCAAAACAGTTACATCGTCTGCGTGACACTTGGTGGTGGAAGAAGTCCTCAGATCCTTTACTGAGTAAACGGACCCATGCCTCAACGGAAATCTCAACCAAAAGAAATGTGTATTAGAAGTAAAATGTGCTCAAGTAATCTGTGACAGCATTTAAGTTCTAATCTAATGTATTAGTGATTACATGAATAATGCAAAGGAACAATGCAATATTTAAGAATGATTCATTTTTAGCATTTTTCATTATTTCATTCTCAACGCAAAAAATCATATTTTAGATATTTGATCATATCTGTCAGAAGATAATATACAGTATTTCATATGCATGATGTCTCCAAGCTGAAACAAGGCTGACGTACAAGTTTGAGTTTTACCCAACGTTGACATTTCACGTGTTTATGTCACCTTGAGTTGAAATGATTCATATCCCCAGTAATTGGTGACAGTCCTTAGATGTTTGTAGTGGTTGAACAATTAAATTAGCTCTCCCTGAAATGTAGCTAAAAGTGGCACAAAATACACACGCCTTGAAATTGTACACATTGCGTGTCATGGTGCAGGAATTCCAATCCACATTTGCATTCCTGCATATCTCTCTCTCTCTCTCTCTCTCTCTTTCCCGAGCGAACGAACGAGTCAGATGGGTTCAAACACTTCCCCAACAAACTTCCAACAGATGAGACTCATTTATATTTTAGTGACGACTCTAATGATAGAAGCAGGGTGAAATGAGGATGTGGCGAGATCAGGCAAGGTGGAGGACTGGAGTGGCCTCACGGTCCCCGGCACAGATGGACATGATGAGAGGGGAGCGCAGGCACAGCTGAGGCCTTGCAGCGTGGAGTGTTATCAGACCTGGAATCAGAGCGGCCGGCTCGGTGCTGATGACACTGGCTTTACTGCCTCTGTGCCGGTCGGCGCTCTCACCAGGGGCCCCGGAGACGTGACATCCAGTGCGCAGTTGCACCAAGATTAAAGGCACTTTAACCAACCTGAGATCAAAAGTGTGTGAGGCTGTGCCAAAAGTGCCTCCAGTGTACTCATGATGGTAATTTGATAAGTACACAACTGCCCAGAATCCATTACCAAAAGGGACATTAAAGCATCTGCAAGAACATCAAACGATACGCACGTTGTAATTAAACTGAGTTTATCAAGTATGTCGTCCATCTGCTTGGGTAGAATACTTTTGGCTGCAGTTCAGTGGCCAATTTATAGCAGAGTTTAGGGAAATAACATTTTCGGCTATGCTGCTGCTGCAGACATAGAAGTTCATTATTGGGGCTTTACATCAACTTTAACCTCCCTCCTTTATGAAAACAGTCTCATCCCCAAGAATAATGTTTGTCAATACCTTGGAAATAGACAAAGAATGAATTCCTTCAACAGTCCCTCCAGGATTTCACCATTTTATTTTGTTGTGCTTTTTGAAGCCTTGGATCTTGAGAAGTCTCACAAGCTGTCAGGCTCATGTCAGGGCTCGTCAGTCAAGCCGAACGCGGTGATTGTTTCAGCCATTCAAATGTGCAGTGTGAGTTGCAAAGGCAAGAGTGGGAAGTCAAACAGTGTCTCTCTGGCTTTAATGTGCACCCATAAGGGGGGGAGAAGCAGGAAATGCATCCATTCAGGTGTGACTGCCTGCTTATTACACTGTATGTTTTGTTGGATGAATGTACCAGTCAGATTGAAATGTGAAACATGTCAAACTTTATCTTTTGGGCTTCACATTCCATAAGGGATTGAGCACTGTGCGTAGTGAACTCCACAGCATGTAGCCAGGCATCTTTCACCCGGGCTTCAGCGGGAAGAAAAGCGAAAACAAAACAGCATCATCCACTTCTGATCTATTCTGTGTAGGGGAGCAGAAGGAGAAAATAAAATTGAACATCTTGCAGCCACCTCTGCCTCAACAAGCCCAGGAAATGGAAAAAAAAAAGTGGAGAAACAACAACAGCGAAATTCTTAACAAGTCCACAGCTGCAGGTTTACAGACTGTGGGCTGGTGCGTGTAATGAAAATGATACGTGAACTGGGATTCTAGCAGGGTTAATGGGAATACTTTGACCATGGAAAGCTATAGGAGACGTGTTTCTGTAGAGCTCAGGGGTGTGACACGCTCACATACTGTACAGATTCATCATAATCCAGAACAGAGAAACGCTACGGACGACTTGTTGGAAATTGAGGAGACGAGAGCTGTAATCCTTCCCACGTTTACCTTATCGTCTTTCTTTCAGGAAGAGAACTTTCAGGATGGCATCACAGAACAAAGTAAACTCCGTAGAGCAGAGTTGGTTTCCAAGGTAACAGAGAACAGGCCTCCTTTGGATTGAATGGCTAATTTCCACACCTGTACCCTCGCCGTGACTGCAGAGCTGCTGCATATATTTCAATATGCTGTATGAGCGTCGGGGCCCGGAGCTCGGTGCAGAGATTGACGACCGGAGCGTAGAGCCCAAAATACCGGTGCAGCAGCCCACGTCACCTCGTTAGCAGGATCACACTGATATGAACGCAGCGTTTTCCTCCTCGACTCAGTCATCATTATCTTGCTGTGAGTTATGCCACATCGTCCCTGATCTTTGTTTCCTTTTCTCAACTTGCGGTTGTTTTCCGGCTCCTCTCAGCACCTCCTCCTCTCATCTCCCACCTCTTCCAACTCTCTGGTGGCTCTTTTTTATCCCTGTCACTCCACCTGATTGCTCTCCACCTCTCTATATGTCAGTACACGTGTCACACACTTCACAATATTTGCACGACATCAGTTCACGCCATTCTTGCCTTACTTCTAAAATGTGTTTAACTTTCCTCAGGTGAGTCTCGGTCCTCCTCAGGGCAGCAGACAGTCTAATAGCTTCTCATATGGTCTAATGTGTGTGTGTTTTAATGACTGTTGCCCCAAGCTGTTGGCAGAAGTTCCCAGCAAGCACCGTGAAGGTCACCGCCGTATCACAGCAGACTTTGAAGACACGACTCAGACGCTTAGGGCCCCAGTATACTTCTTCGATACAAAGTTTACTACAGTTTAAGACCAAACACTGTGTGCTTTTAACTTTTACTGCTAGATGACCTGGGTGAGTTCAGACTGGGCTCCTTTCTTCTGGATTCTTATTCTATATTCTTGTCTTTTGTCTCTTCTGCTTCTGATGTCTCATCCTGACTGTAATTGGTCCCACTAAGATTCTCCATCTTCCTCTCTGCTTACAGATTTAGAGGATGGACAAGCGGTACCTTATATTCTTTATCTCTGAATAAACTATAACCACAGCACAGTTCTTCTTTATCTTGTTGTGATTCTGTTGATGTTTCCTGCTAGTGGAGTTTAAATGGACAATTCACCAGCTGTTCTGCGACCTGCAGCGTTGCAGAGTTCACCCCCTCAGACTGACTCTAGTTTTAATCCTGAGTAGGCCTTTTTTACAGCCCTGGTTGCGTCTCCTCCATCAGGGGTCCCAGCCTGCTGTTCAACATCCATGCATGGAGAGGTAGAGGAAAATCTCTCTGTCTTTTCCAAGGGATCCAAAGCTGAGCCGGAGGTTTGGGTGGTATAGATGCCAGGGATATGAACGCAGGCAGAGCTGAAGTTGGCGCCATCAGAAGCCAGAGTGCTGTCAGCTAGGTGAGTAACCCTCCGACTTTACTTTACATGTTTTGTTTCGTTGAAGATTACAGAGTTCTGGAATGGTGCACAAAGCCGATTAGCGTTGTAAGGTATGTGGGACAACCAGGAGACAATCCAGGGGGATAGTTGGGAAGTTACAGAAAAACAATGGTGCCTCCTCTATGCCACTGTGTATGTGTGTGTGTGTGTGTGTGTGTGCGTGTGAGCGTGTGAGCGTGTGTGCCCGGGTCACATTCTCTCTTCATCTTTCTCTTCTCTTCCTCAGAAAACAGTCTCTTTTTTCTGCCCTTTCGACCTTCTGGCATCGTTAAACTTTTACTTTTTGGCTCCAGTAGCACTGACATCAGCTCGCACCAACACTCTTATGTGCTTCCTCCATACATTGCTCTAAAGAACTGCATAATGACCAGCCGGTTTCATGTCTAGAATGTTATATTGTGCTGCTTCAGGAAATCAACAGTTGATACATGCAATTATACACTTGAATAATATTTGAGGTGCTTACAGGCACAGGCACATACATGTAGTCCACATATGTGTAACGTGCACACATGCATGACATGTGACCTACCTGCACCATCTACACTAACAAGCTCATTCATTAACTGCTCTCCATGTAACTTGAGGACCAATCAGTAGCACACACCCCCTGCCTTCACCATAGAAACAAACTGATCAACATGATCAGAACACTCAGAACATAATCCTCTGTCGTGTTGAGGTCATATATATAATGTTTTCCTTGTCATCACGCTGACAGCGAGTTCGTCAGTGGAGCTAAATTAAACATTCTGTTTTCTGTAGCAGAAAGTGTGTAAAGTCCCTTTTCATCTTGACATCTTGACAGCAAAGCTTTAGGAGTGCGGAGCATATTTGTTGTCTGGTGTGTCTGTTAACAGCATTGTATTGATGGTACAAATTGGCTTCTATCAGCCTGAATACGGAGAGCCAGTCAACGCGATGTAACAGTGAGATAAATCACTCTTCCACACATGCCTAAGCATATGCATTTGTGCTGCCTGAAAATGAAACGGCACGATGAATGAGCTCCTCAGAGCAGAGCTGCCAACACTATTTAGTACTTAGGGGCAGAAATAAATTCTGCTTAAAGTTTAGAACACATTTACTTTCATCCCATTTTCTCTAAATTATGACCTAAAGCCAAGACGGTGTTATTAGACCCAGAATTAAGCACTTTATGGGTTTGGAATCTCTTTAATCAAAGGGGACATGTTGTAACTCTCCGTGGATGTCACTAATATGTTTTTATTAATTTAGCTTTTAACGTCCAACACAAGATCAAATAAAGACCACAAAGTTCAAAGTCATAGAGGACAATTGCGATTAATGCATAAATGAACCATAAGTAATCATCATCTTCTTCATGCACCTCAGGTCTGGATTCAAAATGACCCAATTACTGTTGCTCATTAACAACAATACGATTTTCTGAGCAAGTTCAAAGGGTTCACAGAGTTTATCAGTGCACACGAAATGCACTTTTATGTGGGAAAAAGTACTCAATAGGTGCTTCAGAACTCAGGGACACTTTCATTGTAAACATTGTGCTGAAAGGCATCCGTAACGTCCTTGAACGTTTGGATGAATGAACGCTTTTAAATTCATACTGACTGAACGATGTGTGGATTTTTGTGTAAAAATCTCAGACTCAAGTTTTTTCTTCTTGTTAGTTAGAAAAGAGCATTGTGATTGAATTGAATCATTTTGAATATATGTGATGTGTTTTTCCTCAACAAAACTTGAAATATTGTTGTACAGAAAAAGTAAACACATCAGGCTCTGACAGTGTGGGTGAGTTTGAACAGTTGTTTTTGTATAACGCATACATAATCATGAGTATCTCTTTGCAGTTCACTAAAGTAAGGACTAAGTATCTCACGTTACAGTAAGTAGGGGGGCAAGTTTGTCAGAACAGCTTGCAGACGCTCACAAGCAGCTTTGTGATTTAATGGCTTAGTCAGTCAGCACACAATTCAATGCATTTTCAGTGATTCTCCCAGCACTGCTGAAGTTTTTATAGTCAGCATAGGGTCCCTCACAGTTCGCTCCTATCACCCCCGAGCAGGGCCGGCTCATCATGCTGAGAGGCCCAAACCCAGCAGAACCTCCACTCAGATGGAATCGGAAGCAGCACACAAAGATTACAGCCTAGCAGCAACTTAAAACACAAAAATACAACAAGACTACTAAAAACACATTATTGCAACAAGTGCATCAGATTCCCAGCAGATCTGATTGGCGAACACACCACAGAAGTCGTGCATACAGGAGACCGACCGTGACACAGAGAAGCACAGTAGCCTTCACTCCCACTGACTCACGACGCCTATAGGGACTCACATTTTGTTGAGATGTTGGCAGCCGATTGTTGCTGTTGGCTGTTCTTCTGCTGCCACTGGTGGCAGAGCAGCAGAGTGTGTGGTGGGAGCCGGTGTTGGCGTTTCTTCCCTCGCTCTCTCTTCACTTCCCACTGCAGGTGCTGCACGGAACGACCAGTCATCGGTGAGTAACATAAGCAGTAGACATGAAATATCGCAGCAAATTAATCATTCAAATTCTGGCCAATCAGAGGCCTCCCATCACTCATGATAATCCACCGCTGCCACCAAACCCTCCAGCCCAGAGTCACCACCAATACAGCAACATACAAATATATATAGAAATATGCATGCTAAACACACATTCCAAGCTTTTCTCTTTCTCTTATACCAAAGAAAGATGGCAATTTGCTAAAATATGGAAATGTAATCATTCAGTTTAACTTAAAATGTATTCTAAAGCAAATCGTGCCTGACAGTAGGAGGCTTTCTGTTGCATTGTCATTCAAGATGAATCAAAGAATCTTCAACTGCCGCCCGGACTTATTTCAAAGCACCGCAGTGTTATAGAAGGTGTCAAGTCTGACAATGCACCAGCACTCAAATCTTGACCAGGAGGGCATGCTGAAAATAGCTTACATTCTCTCCCCACATAGAGAATCAATAACCAATGTCAGGTAATGACGGCTCTTACATTTATAATGCAATGCTTGGCGGAAGTGGAACTAACAACAAACAACAAAATAAAGCATTTGAAAAGGTGTGTGTGTGTGTGGGGTACACGATGCAGATCAGAGATGGCTGTGTACCAGGTGCATTTACTTATTCAGGGATCGTAATTGCAGTAGGTTATGGAGAAAGGGTGGAGAATACAGCAATCTAAGCAGGTGAATTGGCAGCTTTGCTATGGCTGTGCTGAGCAGACTACTAAGTAAGGTTTTCTGTTGTCCATAGAGAAAGCTGTGGGACCGTGAAAAGGGAGAGAGAGAGAGAGAGAGAGAGAGAGAGAGAGAGAGAGAGAGAGAGAGAGAGAGAGAGAGAGAGAGTGAGAGAGAGAGAGGAAGAAAAGGAGCAAGGGCAACAGAGAGGGGGATAGAGTGAGCTAGACAGGACACAGAGGGAGGGAGGGAAAGAGAGAGACAGAGAGAGAGAGAGACAGAAAGGATAGACACGAAGGAGCAGGGAGGACAATAGACGGTGAGGGAGAGAGGGAGACGAGCACCTTTGAAAATCAAACAGCCGCTCGACTCCCCAGAGAGGCAGCGAGGCTGGCTGTGGCTGGCTGATCCAGGGCTGTGCTGCACTGTGTGAAAGGGGCCAATAACAGGCTGAGTAATGGGATTGTGCCACTGCAGATTGTGTGTGAACAGGTGGGGTCCTTGGGTGTTCCCAAACATCAGGTTAGCACTGGTCTGAATAAGAGCAGACGGAGCGAGTCGAGCTTCCCTGCTGCACTCAACACGTCCAGGCCGGGCATTAAAAAAAAAAAAGGCAGAGTATGTATGTATATATGGAGGCGTGTGTCATCAAGCATGAACCCAAAAATGATTTGTCTGTCCGACAGAATGTGACCGTGTTCTTAAATGAGTAACTGAGCTCCATATTGATGTGCGGTGTAGTTAGTCCACACAGTGTCAGTTTGTATTAGAGATCCTTTAGTGCTCAATACAGCCCCCCTCCCCCACTCCAGAACCCTCTGGCTGTGTCCCGCCAGTGCTTTAGCTCACATTTAGCATGTCCCATCGCATTAGTCTCACTCTGTCCCTCACCTTGTGACTCACCTCAAGCCCCGAGGCTATTTGTTGCTTCTTTGATGTTTGCTCATCAAGCCAGGGCTGCGTGTGTTGTGTGTGTGTGTGTGTGTAGGCATGCAGATGAGAGCGAGTCAATGTGCTGGAGTTCATTGTGCCAGTGTGATTTGGCTCATGTAGCCCACCGCTATGATCAGTGAATTCATTTAGTGGTAAAGGTGTTGCTTACGCTTGGCTCATTGCAAAGATGAAAGAACGGCATGCAAATCGCCTCACAAGATGGATGTGCTGCCAAATTCTATGTGAATATTTACCTGTGCGCCATTTCAACGCCAACACAACACACATTCACGCTCCAGATGATGACTCAGAGGCTCTGCAAAATACATATTTTTTTGGGCAGAGTTTGATTTAAAACGATTCAAATGAACTTCCCACATACTGCACAGGTTAAAGGCGGCAAATAATGAAGCAGCAAGCGTTTTGTTTGCTTGTTGTACCAGTCATTAAGAAGAAGAATTACTCTCTGACTCTTTCTGCTGGCAATGGCAGAGCGCACTCCTTCAAAACAGGCCCATTTTCCACCGAATTTCGAGCCTCGGCCGTCTCATTACTTTGATTAACTAGTCAAAAGTGCCTCCTCTGACAGCTCTGAGGGCTACAGATGATGGCCTGAGGGTTTAGTCATACCCTGTGGCACTAGGCTATCTCACCCTGCCAAAGTGCTGTGAGCTAGAGGAATGAGTGCACGGGAGAGTTTGGCAGGCTACATCTCCCTCAAACCCCATTGCTTCAAAGGGAGTGAGTCGTGCCAACAAGTTTGGTGGGATTCGGTATAATGCGTCGTGTCCAGCCATGCCTTCGAATTCAGCGTTGAAGCTAATGTTAATTACGTTAGCTGGCTGATAATGATAAAGGCGCTCGCGGCACTCGTGTTTTTTTAAGCGCAATATGTCACCTAGCACCTAACAGCTGCACCAATTTCTAGTAAACTAATGGCAAACCAGTGGGCTGGAAAATGGCTGTTGCTACGCAGCTAATAGCTAAATGAAGTGCTAGCTATGTAGTAAGCTAGTAGTTGTATTAATCTTGCACTTTGAATAACATGACACAAGACAGAAAGGATATTATATGTAAACACTTATCTGCAATGTTTAACATATTTATTCACACAGGCTAGTACAGAAAAAACATTAAATGTCAAACGAGTTCTCTGCTTCTTGTTATTGATTTATTCTATTTGCCATTCTTCACCATTTAGCAGTTGTTTTTTCCAACCCCTATTTTGTGTTTTATGCTTAAACTCAGTAACCAAGGCTCCGTGTTTGGTTTCACACAGAGACTAAAACCTCCATCTTCACCCAGAGATCCTCCTGTTCAGGCCCAGGAGAGTCAGAGCGGTGGTGTCGCTTGTTGTGTCTTCAGAGCCTCGGGGGGCAGGTATGTCCAACTCTTTTCACTTCACATTCCAGGTGTCATCAATCAAGACATGTCCATGTTTGCTTGTAGCAGCTGTCGGCAGTTATCTCCGCTTTCGACCTCCATTAGTTCCCCAGCGAAGTCTTAACGGGGGACATTGTGTCTAACACTGATGAAAGTGCATCGTCTTGTGAGTCCAGAGTGTTTTTGCCGTTTTTGTGCTCTTTGAAGATGAATTAGGTAGCTACAGAGTTATTATGCCATGATGCTGTTCGTCTCTCTTTAAGAAGTGATTTCTCAAGGTCTGTGCAAGCCATCCTGGGATAATTATCTTCCAATTATTACCGCCAGACTCATGAGACGATACACATTCATAGTCCGTTGAACACATAATTATACATCAACTTTTACATTTTTGCATCCAAATTGGAAAAATGGAGATAACAGCCAACAAACAAACTTCCGTGTCAATCCGAGTCCTTTTTAAAGCCCCCTCCTCCTGTTTATTGCTATCACACTATCAAGCCATTCAGTCCCACTCTGCCATTTTCTCCAACCTTCAGCACAATCTTGGCCTATCTTCCCTCATTAGTCTTCCCATAGCGTAAAACCCCCCTGTTCTCCTTTTGGTCCCTGCCAGCCTGTCCTCATGTTTCCTGCTGTGAGTTTCCAGTGATGATGAATCGTAATGTTATTTTGTGAGTTTCATGTGTCCCTGTTATCTCGACACTTGGACTCGTCTCAGTATGGCCTTGTCCTCATTTCTCTGCTCAGACATTTATTTTGTATTGGATTAATAATTGAGCTTTTTGTTTTCATTTTCAGAGCCAACCTTGCCTTCATTTGGTACTATTTTGTTTTGTATTTTGCATTATCAACGGAAGCTGCCTGCCTTCAATTTGTCTGCCTATTTAGCCAAGAATTTATTTCGAACACTGGCACTTAATCTGTATTTTAGTCTCAATATAATAATTTAGCTTGAAATGCCTAGTAATATTCAGTTAGTTAGTTAGTTAAACAAGAAATTTTTGTTTTACTGAAGTACTATAACTTTTGAAAGGTTGAAAATAGCTTGACGTAATAGTGCCGTTCCATTGAATTGATTTTTCAACATTAAGTGAGTACTGATGAATCAACACCAGGTTTCAACATTCATTCAATAAAGTTACGTTTGATGCTTTAACACAGATTTAAAGTTGATTCAGTGATGCTAGATGATTATTTTAATGTTTTTATTTTAAATATTGAAGAACCACTTGGCTGCAGCTGAGATGATGCTGATTCAAAAACATGGATGTGTCTCTATTATGACACATTTTAATATGATATTATAAATAATTTAAGGATTAATCAAGGAAAAAGCTTTTCATCGTCGTTTCTTCCACAGAGCGGTGTATTATATATAGATGCCTTGGCTTTTTCGTTCGGTGGGAATCAGCTATGAATTGTTTAGACAGAAAAAGGTGAAGAAAAACAGTCGATGGGCATTACAGCCCTAATACCCATTTACTTTAATAGATGCAGTTTATGTCCGTATACTGATAAAAGATGAAAATCTCTCCTCTAGAAGCATCACTTTACGAGTAATCAGAAAACAAGGCTGAAACAATAAAGACAATATATTTTATGGCACTGTTCGAGGTTCCTGCTGTTGGAAAGTAATCATCTGTAAAGCAAAGATAAATGAATGGCAATATCCAAAAAGTCAGTACCACTTGAGTGCAACATCCCAGTCAGCAGAATCAAACAAGTGCAAAGTTTCAATTACCTGAGCTCGATCGTCACCAGTGAGGCGAGCTGCAGAACTGATTGTCAGAAGAGGGATTGAAACAAGCCCTCAGAGAGTTGGACAACATTTTAAAGAAGAAAAGCTCTGGTTTGATACTTCAGTCTGAGTGTTAAAGTGCCACATTGAGTCGGCGTTCTACCGATGAGAAACATAGAGGCTCTCTGACCAAATGCAACATAACAGAACACTTCTGGAGGTGATCAAAACGCAGCAAACTTCTTGTGTGAAGAGAAAAAAGGAGAACATGCACCACACACATACTGTATAACCTGATACAGGCAAATAATGCAAACACTGCAAATTATAAATGTAAAAACGGAGATTGAATTGAATTAGTACTTTAGAAAAAATGAATAATTTGCATGGATCACTTTAAGTAATTCTGACTTTGGTGTTCTTATCCTATGAGACGTTCTCAGACTAACATAATTAACTTCAGTAGAACTATCATGATTGGCTTTGACATCTATCAGTTTTTAAGATGAATCCACTTAATATTTACTTCAAACTTGAGATGTTTTGAGTCTCGCTGAAGGGATCAATTTCTCCTGAAATGCCGCCTTATTGACAACATGTTTATATCATTATTGACATGCTTCTGTTGTTTCCATTGGTTCTGCTCAGCCAGTCAGCATTTCACACCTTTGCAAATATCTGACAATGTCACAGTTTCACTTCACACTCTTATTATCTTATTATCTTTATTTTGTCTTGATCTTAACTCTGCTGTCAGTTCATTCCTCCCGGCCCTGCCAGCTCTTCTTCATCACCCACTCACCTGTATCTCATCAGCTCCCCACTCATAAAAACCAGTCTGTCTTAGTTCAACATGCCTCAGCTTTCCGCCGTTTCGTCTCTCGCCTGCCTGTTTGATCCTGATTTTGTTTTCGACCTTGCCTGTGTTTTTTGGATTCTGCCTCTGCCCGACCTTTTGTACCTTGTCTGCCTGCTTGAATTTTAGTAAGGGCTCTTTACTTTTCCATCCGCCTCCTGAGTCGTGCTTTTAGGTCCAGTTGTGTTTACTGAACTGTGACAGAAAATTACAATGTGTCCACACGACATTTTTCAAACAGGAATTCTCCATCAAACAACTGAGGGGAATGTCAAATAGGCCTGTTACAAACTGAGAATCAGCTTTTCAAAAGTTCATAAAAACACAAAAAAGGAAACTAAAAACTAATTGATGGAGATTAAATTATTCAGAACTGCTGTTGTAATAGAAAAAAAAACATGAAGAAACTACATGATGGTTGCCTCACATGCAAGAGGGCGACAGAAATCTTCATACCTATTTGACATCAAACAATACTTGGCCAAGAAAAGAAGAAGATGCTTTTAAGATGAAATGAAAAACGTTTTAGGATAAAAACTGAGCAGTAAACGATTACAACTGCAACTTAATTAAAAAAAATATTGCTTCAGACATGCATAGTACTGCATATTAAAATGTCATG